>NC_086445.1:885942268-886314768 GCF_028390025.1 Pseudophryne corroboree
CGTGCACCGCCCGCTGCAGTGTGTGGGGAAAGACAGGTGCGCGGCTGATTCAATGGAAGCCGCTACAGGGATCCAGCGTTTTGTGAAGCTCCTCCAGTGCTCCCTGGACGTGCACCGTCCGTTGGAAATGAGAGGGAGAGAGGCTGATGATCGGCCACTACAGCCGCACAGAACTCACACGTCGGCTTCGTCCTGTGCTGGGACGCGTACCGCTTGCTCCTGTAGCCGGTGGAATAGGGCTGTGAGAAGTGTCCCAGAGCGTGCTGTCGGTCAGTGAGAAAGGGGGAGGAGTCCTGATGCGTTTCGTCACGCAACCCGTCACTTTTTCAAAGATGACTCCTGTGGCAATGTGTGCTCTATTTAAAGTGCTCACAATAAAACACTCACATGTTTAATCAATACAATCAGCAGTAAACCAATTAAAAAACAATTCATCAAGACACCTTTGGTTGTTTTAATTACAATGGCTTAACCAATAGTTGAACTGAAACTCTCTCTATCCACAGATAGTGTTTCTGAATACATTTTATAGAACACTCTATAGGACAATGGCGGAGTTAACTAGTCTCCTATATAATAGCCAAGATCTGTGACTTTGTGCTTCATTTGCTAATGCTGGGCGGAGTCACAACACTGGGCGGAGTTAGTCAAATGAGTCACAGATCTGGGCAAATCTATAGGAGACTAGGAGCAGAAGCAGATGGTATGGGCATGGCACAGGCAGGGGTGCATACCTCCCAGCTTTCTTCAGGCAGACAGGGGTGCATACCTCCCAGCTTTCTTTAGGTAGAATGAGGGACACACGCACGGCAAAAAAGGGGCATGGTCAACGAAAGGGGGTGTGGCTTCACGGGAGGACCCGCGATCGCGAGCCATGCCCCCGTTTTCATCAGTGAGGGTGCATGCCCAGCGCTCTGTGAGCTGCTGGCATGCCCCCAGGGGTGGATTATGAGTCTGGGGGCCCAGGGCACTTGAGTCATCTCATTGCTGTGCCTGCTGTGGGTTGGGGGCGTGGCCTAATCGCACCCACGTAGCCACGCCCCCTTATGCAAATTCCGTTGTTGTTTTTTTAAAGGGATTTTGGCCCCTCAGCTAGGAGTAAATCCAGACACTCCCCCCCCACACACACACACACACAACCGCACAGGCAGAAGAAAGCAGGGAGGCTTCTGCCTCCCTGCAACACCACAGACCTGCCAACACGCAGCAGCATGTAGGACAATGCTGCTGCTGTTACTGGCAGGACGGGGGAGCTTCAGAGCTGGGACAGAGCTACTCCAGTCGGGGGGCCCCTAAAACTGTGGGGTCCGCGGTACGTACCCACTGCCCCCCCCCCCCCCTTGATACGGCTCTGCTGCCGGAATCCCCTCTTAATCCGTACCCCCTGATGCCCCCTCTGTCTCCACTAAACAGACGCTGTGCACATGCGCACAGTGTCTATTCACCGCTGCTCTGCTAAGCAGAACAGCGAGTACAGGAGCTTCCCAACTGCCCCTCCCCCCCCACGTGGGACACTGCGGCCCGCGGGTGGGACAGCGGGACAGACCCCAAAAAATTGGACTGTCCCGCAAAAATCGGGACAGTTGGGAGGTATGGGGGTGTGTGAGGGGGTATGCCATACAGACAGACGGGCACCGGCTCACTGTGTGCTTGACCCCCCACATCAGCATACTCAGCAGGGGCTCTCTGGCGCAGAGGTGCGTCACTTTCTGGACACTCCGCGCTTCTTAGCTGCAGTTTTGTGGGGCACCTGCCGCTGTGCAGGTTTCGTACCACCTTTGTAATCTCCAGCCCCAGCAACCCCACCGCTACCTGCAGTGAGATGCACCCAGCTCCTCACACTTTAGCCGGTGGGCAGCGCTGCAGAAGTCCACGCTGCTTGCATGCTATGACCCCCTCCTCCCTCCAGCCGCAACATCTCCTAGGGGCTAACCAGTCACTCCCAGTCTCCCCTTACCACAGTGCCCGCCAGCTGCGAGGTCCGCACCGTGTGCATGCTATGACCCCCTCCTCCCTCCAGCCGCAGCGTCTCCTGGGGGCTAACCAGTCACTCCCAGTCTCCCCTTACCACAGTGCCCAGCAGCCGCGCGAGGTCCGCGGTGTGTGACTGAGGAGGGGGGAGGGATGCGGACGGGCAGAGGAAGCAGGACTCCAGCATGAGAGAGTCAGCCATGCCAAGTCTCCACCAGCAGCAGATCCCAACAGGTTGGAGTGGAACAGCAGCAGCCAGCAGCAGTGACTCCGGTAATACACATCTGTCTGTCACTACTGTTTTGTCTCTAATACCAATCTCTCCCGTGCCCTGTGTTCTGTCATGTCCCTGTCACCCCTGGCCTTGCCCTGTCACCCCTGGCCTTGCCCTGTCACCCTTAACCTGGTCCTTTCACCCTTATCCTGGCCCTGTCACCCTTATCCTGGCCCTGTCACCCCTGTCCTGGTCCTGCCACCCCTATCCTAGCCCTGTCACCCCTATCCTGTCCCTGTCATTTCTGTCCTGGCCCCGTCACCCCTGTCCTGGCCCTGTCACCCCGGTCCTGGCCCCGTGACCCCTGTTCTGACCTTGTCACCCCTGTCCTGGCCCTGTTACTGCATACCCTCCAACTACCTTTTTGCCAGGTATAGTACCCGCAGCGCCTCCAGACCCCTCCCCAATGCACCACACCTCAGCACCTTCCCCACCACCACATGCGGCACTCCACCCTTCCCCCACCCGCTGTGTCTCCAGACCCCCTACACCACCGGCGGATCCCACTCCGCCGCCCCTCCACCACCCACAGCACCTCCAGACCCCCTCCACCATCCACCCCCATATATGTCTCCCCCCACACCTGCCCCCCTCCACCCGCAGACACCCTCCTCCATCCGCGGCCCCCCCTCCCCCACTCCTCCCCCACCCATGGCACCCCTGCACCTGCCTCTCCACCACCTGCAGCGCCTCCGAACCCCCTTCCCCATCCGCCGCACCACCTGCACCTTCCCCTCCCCCACCCATGGCGCCTCCGGACCCCATACCCCACCCCCGCCCCTTCCCATCCCACAGCACCTCCGGAACCCTTCACCCATCCACAACATCCCTGCACCAGCCCCTCCCCCACCCATGGCACCCCTGAACCTCCCCCACCTGCAGTGCCTCCGGACCCCTCCCCTATCTGCAGCCCCCACTCCTCTGCCCCTCCCCCACCCTCAGCACCTCCCGACCCTTCCCCATCCGGCCTCCCCCCCGCTTCCGCCCCCCCTCCACCCTCAGCATCTACAGACACCCTCCCCCATCCGCAGTCCCCCCCGCACCCACTACATTCTGTACATTGTGCCCTGCAGGTGCTGTTCACGCCGTCGCAAGGGGCTGCGCCTCCTTCACCATCGCACGCCCTTTCATTGTGCAATATTTACCCACTAACAAAGGAATGCAGGTAATACTCCATATAATACAAATATTGAACCCCAGAAAGGCATGCAGTGGTTAACGGGGCGTAGCCCCTTGCGACGGTGTGAAGAGCGCCCGTAGGGCGCGATGAAGCACCTAGTAATTAAATAATTAGATAGAGGGTTAAAGACAAAATCAAAAGAGGTGGATTAAAAATAATCTAGTCTTGTACCCAACTGTCGACATCAATCTACAGTATAAATTCAGTGCGACTGCACATTTTTAAAGAAATATTAAAAAGGATATACTGTATTTATATAAAAAAGAAAAATACATAAAAAAAGGAAGCACAGATTGAAACCTTAATAAATGAGCATATAAAACATGGAGACAATAATCACAATAATCTAGATGTTTGTCACAGAGGCCCTTGCTGAGATTCCTAAAATTATCATAAATTTAATGATTATAAATAGATTTTCTAGGAAAAGGACCGTAGAAAGTTGTTCTGACCACCCCACCTTTATATTGTGGTGAAGATATCACTGAATATGAGTTCTGCTCTATCTATCCCACAGTTTATTATACTTCTCCATATTAATGGAGCCCACATGAAGGCAGGCATAGAAAAGAGGAAACCCAAAACCCCCTGTATTTTGAGGTAGAGTGAAGGAAACAAACGACAGTACAAACAATATAAATACTGAATAAAAAGAGAGGAAAAAAAGAGAAGGAAAAGAAAGAGGAAACAATGTTTATTAAACTGTATTATGGATCAATCTCAATACACTCATTGAGGCCCTCAGGATTGAGGGTCCTCAACCGGTGTATCCAGAAGTTCTCCTTGCGACAGAGTCTACTAAATCTATCACCACCTCTTTGGGTGAAACTAATTGTCTCAATGCCTATGATTACTAAACCCTTAGGATCTCGATTATGGAAATGAAAAAAATGTTTTGAGACTCCATGATTCAGAAAGCCCTTCAAAATGTTGCGGCTGTGTTCTAACAAGCGATCTCTAAGCTTACGTGTGGTCCTCCCTATATATTGGAGGCCACAAGGGCAAACTAACATATAGATAATGTATTCACGATTACAATTGATGAATGATTTAATCATATGTTCCTCTACCGGAGAAGATACAAAGGCATGTAAATTATTCTGGATATGAGAACATGAAATAGAGTTGCCCAGACCGCATCTAAAACAACCATTTGGTTTGGTTGTTAGCCAGGAGGCCGAAGGATTCTGAATCTCATTAACCCCTGGTCTCCTGTCTACGAATAAACTGGGGGCAAGATGTTGTGTCAGGTTCTCTGATTTTTTTAAAATAATAGAAGGGGACTGACCAATTACTGGTTTAAGAATCTTGTCCATTAGCAATATAGGAAAATTATTAGTCAGAACCTTTTTAATCTTGCCAAAGGCACTATTAAACTTAAAAAAGAAATGTGGAAGATCTTCTTCAAAAGATGCATTCTCGACCTTATATCGGAGAAGTTGTCCCCGTTCAAGTTTATTCGCCTTTTCCAATGCAGAATTAATCAGGTCCAAAGGTTAACCTCTAGTCCTGAGTGCATTTGTAAGTTCAAGTGCTTGTGCATTGAAATCCTCCTGATTACTGAAATTGCGCCGTAATCGGCGCAATTGTCCCAGTGGAATGTTCTCCATCCATGGTCTGGAATGCATACTCTCAAAGTGTAGGAAGTTATAATTATCTACTTCCTTCCTAAACGTCTTAGTAACTATGGTATCATCCACCATAGAGATAGCAATATCAAGAAAAGAAATCGACTTATTATTATCTGTGCATGTGAACTGTAAATTAAATTCATTATTATTGAGAAGTGCAGTGAAATGAGTGAATTGTGAGTAATCCCCATCAAAAATAAAAAACACATCATCTATGTAACGGCCATAGAAGATGAGGTCTGCGCCCAGGTCCTGCCCCCATATGTGCGCATTTTCAAATGCGCCCATATATATGTTGGCGAAACTTGGCGCGAACCTCGTCCCCATCGCCGTCCCAAGTGTCTGTAGATAATGAATTTTGTTGAAAATGAATAGGGATTACGCAATATATTTTATATATGAGCTTGTGTTAAACAAAGTGTATTTTATATTGGTTTATAATAAATATTTATTTTATATCTTTATCTGACTCTTTGGTTGTGAAAAAACTAAGACTTCACAGTGTCAAAATGAAATGAACGCCTCTATTTAATCTTCTTATGTTTCCTCTCCTCTCTGCAGCAGTAAAAGGATGTCAGCAGATGTCACATGATCTAATTCCCCAATCAGCTTGTTTTTTCCAAACACGGGTAAAAAAAACCGTGTCGCACCGCTCACACTGGTGGCTATCCGTGTAATACATGGGAATAACCCTCCAAAATACACAGGTGCAAGTCCCGGATCAATAGACCCGGGAAGATGCCATACCCCTGTTCACACTGTCTTGATGACCCGTGTCGGCAATGCTCGCCCCGGCAATATCCCGGGATTTTGTGGCAGTGTGAACGTGGTACACTCACTTTAACTGAAATACCTCCACCTTTGCCTACGCCCCTAACACCACCCACCTATTTTGTACACTCCAATACCATACATCAGTCCCACATCTTCTGCCCTGCAAACAACCCAGGAGAATGTTGTAGGACTAAAAGCCATCTGAATTTTGTTTTGTTTTTGTTTTTTTTGTGAGAAAAAAATATTTTTTTTTATATATTTAATGTTTGTAATGTTGCATTCTTTTCACAATCAATAACACACTGACAATTTGTATGAAAAAATGTTTGTGCTAAAACATTTAGTAAAAAACTGTTCTAAAGTAAAAACAAGTGGTGCTTTTCTAAATATAAAGTGAAATGTGTAATATGTAGTTATATGGGTAACTAAAGTAAAGTATATACTGGTCAATTACACTTACTGCAGTGTTTATGGACTAACATTTATGTTGAAAAGTGTTCTATAACAAACATATTGGGCTGGATGTAATAGGGTGTGATTTTTTAGGTGTCTAAAAAATTGCACGTTTGTATCTTGCGTTTTTTTTTTGTTGCTAAAATTTGCAAATGTAATAAGTGCAAATTTTAAGGTTAAAACGGAATTCACATGCGATTATTTGTGATTTTTAGTAAAGGAAACGTGATTTTTAAACATATATACTTGTCCCGTAGCCAGTGGCGTAAGTTCGTCCCAGTCGTCCGGAGGCAAGAAAAATGCTGGTGCCCTTCTAGAAGTATATATATATATATATATATATATATATATATATCTCCTATATATTAGCCCTGTGACTCTGTGGCTGCACTTCTAACGCTGGGTGGAGTCACAAACCCTGCCCTATCTGTGTCAGCACACCACATGACACACCATAGCAGAAGGGACCACCAGGAGACACACCATTCTCACTGACGGCCCACACTGGCAGGTAAGCAAACAGACACCCACACACCCTCACCACCACCTACTACACCCACCACGGCATAACACACACCCGCTACCATGACCGGCGCTAGCCCCCCCCCTACCATCTGTTATGCAGCCGCACATCACACCGACCACACTGCACAGCAGCCTCCTTCACATCCACCGCCCTTCACCAGCCCCGTCACCCACAACTGACGGAGGTTCCGTACAGGAGCCGCACCGCCGAAGAGGGCCGCACTGCACTTACGGAGCACCACCGCACAGCAGCCTCCCTCAGTTCCACCGCCCTTCAGCAGCCCCGTCACCGACACGCACAGAGCGCTCACCCTGTGTCACGGAGGCGCCACACACCGCAGCGCAAGTCAAGCCAGCGGCACCTCCGTCACCCGTAGCGATGTCCCTGCTACCTGCGCCTCCCGCCCCGCTCTGCCTGCGGCCGTCCTCCACCATCACCCAGCGCTCATCCACCCCTGCACCCCCACCCACCTGTAGCACACCCCCTCCCCCCACCTTCGGAGTAAGCCTTATTTTGTGGGGGGGGGACATATAACGTCAGCCCTGTTAATGTGCAGGAAAGGGGGCCAAGTTACATGCTTCCACCCACCACAAGCCACGCTCCCCATGCACCCCCCGCCCCCACCACCATCAGTCACACAGCAGTCTATCTCCCAGCACCCCCCCCCCTCCACCATCACCCACCACTCATCCACCCCTGTACCCCCACCCCCAACCACCTGTAGCACACCCCCTCCCCCCACCTTCGGAGTAAGCCTGATTTTTTTTTTTGGGGGGGAAGGCCTATATAACTTCATGCCTGTGAATGTGCAGGAAAGGGGGGCAAGATAATTCCTTTCACCCACCACAAGCCACGCTCCCCATCCACCCCCCGCCCCCACCACCATCAGCCACACAGCACCCCCCCCCCAACGTCCACCATCACCCACCACTCATCCACCCCTGCACCCCCACCCACAACCACCTGTAGCACACACCCTCCCCCCACCTTCGGAGTAAACCTGATATTGTTGGGGGGGAGGGAAAATATAACGTCATGCCTGTTAATCTGCAGTAAAGGGGGAGAAGTGAAATGCTTTCACCCACCACAATCCACCCTCCCCATCCACCCCCCCCCACCACCATCAGACACACACCAGTATACGCTCCCCATGCACCCCCACCCCCCCCTCCCCATCACCCACACAGCAGGACATCTGCCGGAACCCCCCCCCTCCTACCTTCCCCACCTTGCCAGTAAGGCTGATATTGTTGGGGGGGGGGGGTAACGTCATGCCTGCTATTGTACTGCAAGGGGGGGACGTGGCATGCTTTAACCCACCACAATCCAACCTCCCCATCCACCCCCCGCCCCCACCACCATCACACACACACCAGCATATCTGCTCTATATAGGACCCAGCACACACCCCCCTCCCCCCCCCCCTACTCCCTTCCCCACCTTGCCAGTAAGGCTGATAACGCCCCTGTACCACTGCCGCTTAAACACGTAACGCCCTCTGTACCAGTGCCGCTTACACACGTAACACCCCCTCTGTACCAGTGTCGCTTACACACGTAACACCCCCCCTGTACCAGTGTCGCTTACACACGTAACGACCCCTGTACCACTGCCGCTTACACACGTAATGCCCCCTGTAGCACTGACGCTTACACACGGAACGCCCCATGTACCAGTGACGCTTACACACGGAACACCCCCTGTACCAGTGACGCGTACACACGCGACGCCCTCTCTATAAGTGACGCTTACACAAGCAATAACATGGACATTTCTCTTTCCGCCCCCCCAGTCACTCAACCTTCCACACATACACACCACAATACCCTACACACAGCTCACTAAACCTAACACACACAGACCATGTAGCAGTGACGCTTACACACGTTACTTCTCCTGTACCGGTGAAGCTTACACACGTAACGCTCCCTGTACCAGTGACGCTTACACACGTAACACCCCCTGCATCAGTGCCACTTACACACGTAACACCCCCCTGTACCATTGACACTTACACACATAATGCCCCCCTTTACCTGTGACGCTTACACACGTAACGCCCCTGTAGCAGTGCCGCTTAGACACGTAACGACCCTGTACCAGTGCCGCGTAAACACGTAACGCCCTCTGTACCAGTCCCGCTTACACACGTAACGCCCACCCTGTACCAGTGCCGCGTACACACGTAACCACCCCTGTACCAGTGGCGCTTACACACGTCATGCCCCCTGTACCAGTGACGCTTACACATGTAACGCCCTCTGTACCAGTGACGCTTACACATGTAACGCCCCATGTACCAGTGACGCTTATACATGTAACGCCCCCTGTACCAGTGCCGCTTACACACGTAACGCCCTCTGTACCAGTGCCGCTTACACACGTAACGCCCCCTGTAACAGTGCCGCTTACACACGTAACGCCCCCTGTACCAGTCCCGCTTACACACGTAACGCCCACCCTGTACCAGTGCCGCGTACACACGTAACCACCCCTGTACCAGTGGCGCTTACACACGTCATGCCCCCTGTACCAGTGACGCTTACACATGTAACGCCCTCTGTACCAGTGACGCTTACACATGTAACGCCCCATGTACCAGTGACGCTTATACATGTAACGCCCCCTGTACCAGTGCCGCTTACACACGTAACGCCCTCTGTACCAGTGCCGCTTACACACGTAACGCCCCCTGTAACAGTGCCGCTTACACACGTAACGCCCTCTGTATAAGTGCAGCTTACACAAGCAATAACATGCACATTCCTCTTTCCCCTCCCCCAGTCACTCAACCTTCCACACATACACACGACAATACCCTACACACAGCTCACTAAACATAACACACACCCCATGTAGCAGTGACGCTTACACACGTAACGTCTCCTGTACCGGTGAAGCTTACACACGTAACACCCCCTGCATCAGTGCCACTTACACACGTTACACCCCCCTGTACCCTTGCCACTTACACACATAATGCCCCCCTTTACCAGTGACGCTTACACACGTAACGCCCCTGTAGAAGTGCCGCTTACACACGTAACCCCCCTGTACCAGTGCCGCGTAAACACGTAACTCCCTCTGTACCAGTGCCTCTTACACACGTAACGCCCCCCCCTGTACCAGTGCCGCTAACAGACGTAACCACCCCTGTACCACTGCCGCTTACACATGTAATGCCCCCTGTAGCAGTGAAGCTTACACACGAAACGCCCTCTGTACCAGTGCCACTTAAACACTTAACGGCCCCTGTAACAGTGCCACTTACACACGTAACGCCCCCTGTACCAGTGACGCTTACACACGTAACGCCCTCTGTAGAAGTGACGCTTACACAAGCAATAACATGGACATTTCTCTTTCCGCCCCCCCAGTCACTCAACCTTCCGCACACACACACCACAATACCCTACACACAGCTCACTAAACATAACACACACAGGCCATGTAGCAGTGACGCTTACACACGTTACTTCTCCTGTACCGGTGAAGCTTACACACGTAACGCTCCCTGTACCAGTCACACTTACACACGTAACACCCCCTGCATCAGTGCCACTTACACACGTAACACCCCCCTGTACCATTGACACTTACACACACAATGCCCCCTTTACCTGTGACGCTTACACACGTAACGCCCCTGTAGCAGTGCCGCTTAAACACGCAACGCCCTCTGTACCAGTGCCGCTTACACACGTAAGGCCCCCCTGTACCAGTGCCGCATACACACGTAACCACCCCTGTACCACTGACGCTTACACACGTCATGCCCCCTGTAGCAGTGACTTACACACAAAACGCCCTCTGTACCAGTGCAGCTTAGACACGTAACGCCCCCTGTACCAGTGACGCTTACACATGTAACGCCCCCTGTACCAGTGACGCTTACACATGTAACGCCCCCTGTACCAGTGACGCTTACACATGTAACGCCCCCTGTACAAGTGGCGCTTACACACGTAACGCCCTCTGTACCAGTGCCGCTTAAACACTTAACGCCCCCTGTAATAGTGCCGCTTACACACGTAACGCCCCCTGTACCACTGACGCTTACACACGTAACGCCCTCTGTAGAAGTGCCGCGTACACAAGCAATAACATGCACATTTCTCTTTCGCCCCCCCCCCAGTCACTCAACGTTCCACACATACACACGACAATACCCTACACACAGCTCACTAAACATAACACACACACCCCATGTAGCAGTGACGCTTACACACGTAACGTCTCCTGTACCGGTGAAGCTTACACACGTAACACTCCCTGCATCAGTGCCACTTACACACGTAACACCCCCCTGTACCCTTGCCACTTACACACATAATGCCCCCCTTTACCAGTGACGCTTAGACACCTAACGCCCCTGTACCAGTGCCGCCTAAACACGTAATGCCCCCCCTGTACCAGTGCCGCTTACACACGTAACCACCCAAGTACCAGTGCCGCTTACACACGTAACGCCCCCTGGAGCAGTGACGCTTACACACTAAACGCCCTCTGTACCAGTGCCGCTTAGACACGTAACGCCCCCTGTAACAGTGACGCTTACACACGTAACGCCCCCTGTACCAGTGACGCTTACACACGTAACGCCCTCTGTACCAGTGCCGCTTAAACACTTAACGCCCCCTGTAACAGTGCCGCTTACACACGTAACGCCCCATGTACCAGTGACGCTTACACACCTAACGCCCTCTGTAGAAGTGAAGCTTACACCTCTGTGCCAGTGCCGCTTGCACACGTAACACCACCCCTGTACAAGTGCCACTTACACACGTAACGACCCCTGTACCACTGCCGCTTACACACGTAATGCCCCCTGTACCAGTGACTCTTACACACGTAACGCTCCCTGTACCAGTGACGCGTACACACGCAACGCCCCCTGTACCAGTGACGCGTACACACGCAACGCCCTCTCTATAAGTGACGCTTACACAAGCAATAACATGGACATTTCTCTTTCAGCCCCCCCAGTCACTCAACCTTCCACACATACACACCACAATACCCTACACACAGCTGACTAAACATAACACACACAGCCCATGTAGCAGTGACGCTTACACACGTTACTTCTCCTGTACCGGTGAAGCTTACACACGTAATGCTCCCTGTACCAGTGACGCTTACACACGTAACACCCCCTGCATCAGTGGCACTTACTCACGTAACACCCCCCTGTACCATTGACACTTACACACATAATGCCCCCCTTTACCTGTGACGCTTACACACGTAACGCCCCTGTAGCAGTGCCGCTTAAACACGTACCACCCTCTGTACCAGTGCCGCTTACACACGTTACCACCCCTGTACCAGTCCCGCTTACACACTTCATGCCCCCTGTAGCAGTGACGCTTACACACGAAACGCCCTCTGTACCAGTGCCGCTTAGACACGTAACTCCCCCTGTACCAGTGACGCTTACACATGTAACGCCCCCTGTACCAGTGACGCTTACACACGTAACGCCCTCTGTACCAGTGCCCCTTAAACACTTAACGCCCCCTGTAACAGTGCCGCTTACACACGTAACGCCCCCTGTACCAGTGACGCTTACACGTAACGCCCTCTGTAGAAGTGACGCTTACACAAGCAATAACATGCACATTTCTCTTTCGCCCCCCCAGTCACTCAACCTACCACACATACACACGACAATACCCTACACACAGCTCACTAAACATAACACACACACCCCATGTACCAGTGACGCTTACACACGTAACGCCCCTGTACCAGTGCCGCTTAAACACCTAACGCCCTCTGTACCAGTGCCGCTTAGACACGTAACGCCCCCTGTCACAGTGACGCTTACACACGTAACGCCCCCTGGACCAGTGACACTTACACACTTAACGTCCCTGTAGAAGTGACGCACACACAAGTAATAAAATGGAAAATTCTCTTTCGGCCCCCGCAGTCACTCAACCTTCCACACATACACACCACAATACCCTACACACAGCTCACTAAACATAACACACACAGCCATGACAGCTACCAACAAACTCATCCTATAACACACACATACACCTTCTACAACCTCACCCAGCCCTTACCCCTACACCAATTCATACAATCACCACACCACATCCACACTCACTCACCTAACGGCATCCACACACACCACATTTCTAACACCAACCACAATCCATGTATCCCTTGCACAACAAACAACACTCCACACATTGTTCCTTCACCCCCCACCACAATCCAGCATGCAATACAATCAACACCTACCACATACACACTATGACCCTCCACAATTCTTCTTACTACCCAACAACACTACCCCTTTCACCTACAAACACACACATGCACTACAGACATATTTCAACACACACTCCACACTTTCAACTTCACACACCCTACCACCACTCAACAAAAACCACTACTTACCATACCCTACACACACCCAAACACAACACCCCTCACCAACAAATCATTACCACTAAAACCCTACTCCTGTTCAACCTACTTTGGACATCATAACACTACCCCCATCCCTCACTACGACAACAATACATACAAACCTACACACTTACCCCCACTCTATTCCACAGCCAACATACATCAGTACCCTACTCTTTTTCTTCAACCCACACACACACCAACTCACCACTCCAACATAACACTCCAACACCCCCATTACCTTACAAAGCCGCCACAAGCCCCCACAACACCACACTACCTACAATACAGACCCACCTCCCTCTTTATACACACCATGGATTTTTACCCACCATCACCCCACGCATTAGCCCACAACAGTTTCACTATCACTACCACCCACCCACATGCCATTTTCTGCTTCCCACCACAAACTCCCATCCACACAGCACACAACACAATATCTTACACACTCTACACAAAACCAACACCTATGCCACCTTACAACCCGACAACACTACACCTTTACCCTACACACAAACACATTCACAACATACAATTTGTCAAACCCCCCACCCCACAACATCTACTTCACATGTCCTACCACCACTCCAAAATCAACACCACTTTTTTCACCCTTCACACACCCTACCACAACCCACCAAACACATACACGCATCACAACTATGCCCCTACCCCTAATACAGCTACCTCCCTTACACAGGCCGCCACATTATCACAAGCCACATATATATGTCCAGCTGGGGACAGAAGTACCAAAAATCCTGTTGAACACAGTCCAAAAACAGCGGATGCCCCTGCTGTGTACATGCACTAACTACCACCCTTGACCTCAGGGGGAATACCGGTACCGTCTTGAACACAGTCACCCATCCCCTTGCACAACACCACCACATTTACTACCTGTTGTCTCCTCACCCATCCCTGCCTCCTACCCCACCTCACCTTTACATTAACCATCCACATTCCTTAACACTTCCCAATACACACTACACACACAATTACTCCCCCACTACAATTAATCACCTTGACCCACCCTTCCAACGCTACCAAATACACAAACACAAAACACCCACCACACTCTGTATCACAACACACCACTAAACTACTCATATAATAAACATGTCCCTACTCCTAATACCCCTACCTTTATCCAATGCCCCCACCTATGCACCCCCTCTACCATACCCAACTCCCCCATTTAAAGGACATCATACAACAAACCTTGCACACGCCAACACACATTCACGCACTCACTCACTCTACCACAATTTCCTCTCTAACATTCTCAGCCTCCACACACGACACCCAACCACCACTGACAACAGCTACATAAACCATTTTACACTCCAACTGTACCAGCACATCAACATATCCACTTTTTACACCAAACAAACAACACACGCACAACCTTCCCCACCATCTTTACACACTATGTCTCACAACCAAACTTTACATACCAACTCCAACCCTTAACACAACTCCTGCACCCTAAACCACACCACCAACAACCATGCACATGCCTCTCCAACAACACCTCACAAGGCCAACGCTCAAACACACTAACACCTTATTTTCTAAACAACTTTCACACATACACCACCACTCCAACATCCCATTTACAAACACACACATTTCACTCTCTGTACACAACAGTAACCCACAAACACACCCACTGACCATAGCACACCTTACAATACACACCAAATAACACACTCACAACACATGTACACCTCAACCACCCATACCCACTCACCCCTACAGCACAACATCTACACACACCACTACACATACACACCCCTGCCCACACCCGCACATCCACAACCCACACCAGCATTTCCTCCCCTACCACTATCCCCCCACCCCTGTACATCAAGTGGACACCATCCACAACACCTTCTACACCCTACCGCACCCTCTGCAAACCTATATTCCACTAAACCTTTCACAATGATCACACAACACTGCCATTACCAACTAACATTTCCTAAAGGCCCTTTAACAACCCACCTACAGTACACACCATCGTCAACACCAAAAGGACACCATACAACAAACCTTACACACACCCACACCCATTAACTCACTGACTCACTCACTTCACCACCATTTCCTCTCACACACACTCATACTGCATACAGCACACCCACCACCCCTTACAACACCTACATAACACATTTTACACTCTGACTGTACTCTCACATCCACATATCCCCTTCTCAAACCAAACACACAACACACGCACAATCCTTCCCCAACAACTTTCAACACTCCATGTCACAACCCACATTTCCATACCACATCCACACCTTACCACAATGCCATGAACCTAAACCACACACCCAACAACCATGCACATGCCTCTCCAACAACAGCTCACAAGGCCACCCCTCAAACACACTAACACTTTATTTACAAACCAACCTTCACAAATACACCGCCACTGCAACAACCCATTTACAACAAAACAACTTTCACTATCTCCACACAACACTCACCACCAGTGACCAAAGCACACCTTACAATAGCCTTCAAATACATCACACACAACACATGTACACATCAACCACCCATATCCACTCACCCCTACAACACAACATATACACACACCAGAACACATACATACCCCTGCCCACACCCCCACATCCACACCAACTTTTCCTCACCTACCACTATCCCCCTACCCCTGCAAATCAACACAACACCATCCAGAACACCTTAAACAGCCTACCCACTCCATTGCATCACCAACCAAACAGCAAAACATACACACCATGCCCCTACTCAAACATACCAACCCTTCCTCCCACACACACCATATCCAAACACCTTCCTCCATCTCCTTCAACCCCACTCCACAAACAACACCAAAAAACACATTAACACACCACTATTCACACATACTTACACACCCACACAACCCTTTTACCCATCCACCACACACACACTATCTATAACACCATCCCTACACGCTACAAGTCACTTCCTCAAACACAAGACCACACTAACTGCATGACACAACTCCACCTTCATGCTACCAGCCCCTTTTGCATACAATCCAAACACCCTTATTCCCCATACACCCCCTCTCCTACCCAAAACACCTTACCAACACCCAACCCACCTCAAACGTCCATACACCACTTACCCAAAACACCATACCTTCCACACACCTCCCACACATTCAGCCCCCAACACTACCCCCTACACATTAACACAACCTTCCACATTCACATACCTTAACCCCTTCCCTACACACACCATCTGCACCTCCAACAGACATCACACCTACAATGCCCATCACCCTCCCAAAAACAAAACATAACAAAATCTATACTACCCCCATCCACCCTCTTCCTCCAAAAGACGCAACATACCCCTGCCCACACCACCACATTCACACCAACTTTCCCTCAACTAGCACTATCCCCCTACCCCTGCAAATCAACAGGCCACCATCCACAACACCTTCAACACCCTACTCACTCTATTGCATCGCCAACCAAAACACCATTCCTTCCACACACCTCCCACACATTCACTAACCAACACTACCCCCTACACATTAACACAAACTTCTACATTCACATACCTTACCCCCTTCCCTACACACACCATCTGCACCTCCAACAGACATTACACCAACAATGGCCAGCACCCCCCCCCCTAGAACAGAAGAACAAAAACCATAATCTCTACTACCCCCATCCTCCCTCTTCCTCCAAAACACGCAACATACATACCCCTGCCCACACCCCCACATCCACAACAACTTTTCCTCACCTCCATCTACTTCAACCCCACTCCACAAGCAACACCAATAAACCCATGAACACATAACATTTGTCAATACACCACTATTCACACATACACACACCCACACACCCCTTTTACCCATCCACCACACACACACTATCTATAACACCATTCCTATCTTTACCCATTAACACCTACTTAGAATTGCAATGCATTCCAATTGCACCCCACACCACTTCTTACAATGCCCCTTACTCACACTATGTTTTGCTTCCCGGTCTAATCACCTACCTTTACTACTACATTACCTACTGTCCTCGCTCTCATTGATCACTAATTCACACTTTATCATTCACTGCATGTTTATCCCCACACCAAAAAAAACACAACAATACACACAGTTAAACAACCCAACCAATTACCTATTACCACTACATTCATCAAACCTTACAACACAACTTTCAACAATACATGTCCCTAGCATCACCTATCAGCACATTTCCACTTCCAAACTACACAGGACTATACCCTAAATAACATCCAGCATTTATAACACATCGCCATTACTGCCCCTTTCTAACTCCACATACCATCACTAACCAACACCATTTTCTATGTAACACACCCCAATGTAACTATACACTCCTTCCTTTTCATCCTTATTCTAATGCTATCCATTTAACCCTCTGTAACCCACCTTCCTTCCTCCCAAGTCGTGTATGTGACTTTTTTTACCATTACCATTCACCTGCCTATCACCTTTCATCTCTGTCATTTCTACATACCCTGCCTCTGCACCTTCATAACGTATTCACTCTGTTATACTATTTACTAGCCAGTTATTTCTATGTTTCCCTCTATTATCTACATTTTCCCTTCTTCGCCACATAAGCAAGAGGATCATACACAGCTATTACTTCCACAAACACTCGCCTTTACACACATGTATACCAGCCAAAATCATTGTCTCGACTAATACTTTTATGTACTCAACAGTAGATTACTATGGATTTACATGAGGATCCCTTAGTAAGAAAAAAACCCAAAAACAAAGAACGCCAGGCCAGATGGTTAGCTAAACAAAGCCAAGCCTATGTTGCATTATCACGCTCTCGCAATGCACATCACGTCAAAGTACACATTACACCAACTGAACAACAAGGCCAGCTCCTTGGTGACACCCAACACTTTACTAAAAATGTAGTTTTCACTCAAATTTTTAACATGTAAACCATCTTCACATACTTGCCTTGAACAACCATCTTTACTATACATAACATTTACACCTACAATCTTACCAGCCTCCCCTATACACACTGCTCACCCACTCACAAAACCCTGCACCCCATTCAAATCACATTCCCTTTTGTCATACTACAACTACCCAGAAACAAACCAACCATTCCACCACAACTTCACCATCTACTATTCTACTCCTTCACTTTTCTGTCCAGTTTACCGGGGCGTAGCCCCTTACGACGGTGTGAAGAGCGCCCGTAGGGCGCGATGAATCACCTAGTATATATATATATTCCATAGACAAAAAACCTTACGGTTTCACATGTCCCATTAAGGCTTCTTAGACATGATCGAAATTTCAGAAACCTGTTGTAACTCTTCCACTCAAACTCCAAAAAGCAATGAAATTCCGATCATTAAGTCTGACGCCTTAATGGACGTGTTCCTTGCGCAATACAGATATGGTATGCCATCACAGCCTGTGGGTAAGTGCAGATTCAGCACTCTCACAGAGTGAGATTGCTGTCACTCACACAATGGTGGAGCTGCTAATTCACAGATTTGTGTGCTCATTGGAATACACACATGCAGTCTATGCAACTGAAGGTCTGAGCAGTTTTGTGGTGCTCCCATCCCACACAGTGCCCACAACCATCCCATTCAGTCAGCACAACAATCCCACCTTGTTACAACATCCTTCTAACTCCATACATTCATCTCACTTAGTATACACATTTAGCTCCCTCAAACATCTTGGTTAATTGCTAAAACTATAATACCCCATCTACGGTCTATGCATCTACACTTACTTCCCCTATACACCCCCATGCTGCTCTGTCTTCCCCAATTCCTACTGCTATGTTCTCCCATCTGTGCTAGTCTGTACTAACTTATCTGTACCATCTGTCTTTCCCCACCTGTGCCTTGTCTGTACCACCGTTTCCTTCTCTCTGTGCTGCTCAGTGTTTCCTTCTTCAACGTCACTCTGCCTCCTCCAATACATAGCACACTGTCTTCTCTCCCATCTGAACCAGTTTTCTACCCATCCGTGCCAGTGTTTTTAACCCATCTGCACCGATGTCTCCCTTCCCATACTTGCTGCTTGATCTACCCCCTATCCAAACCACTCTTACCCTATTCATATAGCTGTCATCCTGAAGGTAAGTTTCGTGGGTCACTATTGGGGTGGGATGGGGGTTGCCCTATCCAACCCACCCAAGGATTAGGCCTAGCTGCCACCCCCCAAGGGGAGGTAAAAATACTTATCTCCTCCAATGTTGGGACTGTATTCCCCTCATCCATGCTGCTCTGCCTTCCTCATCCATGCCGTTTCTTTCCATCTATACTGCTCTTACCCCTCCCACATCTGTGCTGCTTTTTCCCCCTCATCCACACGGCACTGTCCACCCATCCACGCAGCTGTCTCCCCACCATCTGTGCCACTGTCTTTCCCCCATCTGTCTTACCTCCCCGCATCTGTGGGGGTAATTCAGAATTGATTGTAGATGTGCCAAATTTAGCACATCTACAATCATTTACTCTGACATGTGACGGGATGCCCAGCACAGGGATAGTCCACCCCGCATGTCATGCCCTCCCCCCACTGGGCTCCCGGGTACGCACGCACAGTGCAGCCATTGCGCATTCGCACCCCACAAACTAATTCAGACTGTGATTGCTTCAGTCTGAATTATCCCGTGTTTCTTTGTCACCGCCCATCAATGCTGCTTAGTCTTCCCTCTATCCACACACCCCCATCCACAATGCTCTGTCTTCTCCATCCAATCAACAACACTCTTACCTCATCCGAGCAGCTTTGTCTTCCGCTCAGACCTTCAGTTGCATAGACTGCATGTGTGTATTCCAATGAGCACACAAATCTGTGAATTAGCAGCTCCACAATTGTGTGAGTGACAGCAATCTCACTCTATGAGAGTGCTGAATCTGCACTTTACCCACAGGCTGTGATGGCATACCATATCTGTATTGCGCAAGGAACACGTCCATTAAGGCGTCAGCCTTAATGATCGGAATTTCATTGCTTTTTGGAGTTTGAGTGAAAGAGTTACAACAGGTTTCTGAAATTTCGATCATGTCTAAGAAGCCTTAATGGGACATGTGAAACCGTAAGGTTTTTTGTCTATGGAATTTCATCGCTTTTTTTAATTTATTTTTTTTATTCAGAAATGTAAAATTTCACTGTAAGAATAAACATTTGATTTTTTTAAATGTTTAATGAAAATGTTCGTATAACATCACTGTTCTGTGCAAAATTATTTTATTTACCAAACCGAATTGTTTAAGGTCCGCACACACTTAACGATTTAATGAGCGACGTCGCTCATTTTCCCCCTCCGGCCCCGCTGGTCGGCAACGATCGTCGCTGTCGGTAGGGCATGCATGAAGGATGTGGACTGTCGTCCACGACCTTCATGCAGGGCTGGCGTGGGCGTGACGTCACTGAGCGATATGAGCGGTCATATCGCTCAGTGAGTACAGTCGGCCGCCGGCCGGCCGGCCCGGGAGGGGGAAACATTAGACGATGTCGCTCACAGAGCGACATCGTTAAATGTGTATGGGCCTTTAGACTTTGGTCAAAATATTTTGCTGCCTTTGCAGCTGATGCAGGGAGGGGGGTAGGCGGCAGCAGCCTGTGACTGAGGCTGGAGGTAGGCGTGAAATGCATTGCTTGTACGTGTGAGTGCGTGGTGTCAGGTGCTGCGCGTGTATATGTGTGTGTGTGTCAGGTGCTGCCTGTGTATGTGTGTGTCAGGTCCTGTGTATGTGTGTGTAGGTGCTGCGTGTATATATGAGTGTGTCTGATGCTGCGTGTGTATGCATCAGCTGCCACACGTGTGTGTGTCAGGTGTTGCGGGTGTATATGTGTGTGAGTATCAGGTGCTCCGCGTGTGTACAAGTGTATGTCTGGTGCTGTGCATGAATACGTATGTCTGTGTCAGGTGCTGCGCGTGTACATGAGTGTGCATCAGGTGCTGCGCGTGTACATGAGTGTGCATTAGGTGCTGCGCGTGTACATGAGTGTGCGTCAGGTGCTGCGTGTGTACATGAGTGCGCGCCAGGTGCTGCGTGTGTACATGAGTGTGCGTCAGGTGCTGCGCGTGTACATGTGTGTGCGTCAGGTGCTGCACGTGTCTATGTGTGTGTGAGTAAGGTGCTGCGTGTGTATGTGTGTGTCAGGTGCTGCATGTGCATATTAGTGTGTCTGATGGTGTGCGTGTATATGTATGTGTCAGGTGCTGCATGTATATGTATGTGTCAGGTGCTGCGTGTATATGCATGTGTCAGGTGCTGCATGTTTATTTTATTGTGTCTGATGCTACATGTGTGTGTCAGGTGCCGCACGTGTATATGTGTGTGTGTCAGTTGTTGCGCGTGTATGTGTGTGTCAGGTGCCGTTCCCCTTCTTCCCATCCCAGCTCTCTCTGTAGAATACAGCTCTGCACCCAGAGAGAGGGACTGACCAGGGGGCTGATCACTGCGCTGCTCACTTTTTGGTCATGAGTTCGGCCTCCTGTTTCTTCCAGTGCTGTGTTCCTGCAGCCCAGCCCTCCCTGTTGTGCCAGAGAATCAGCCCTTCCTTCCCCTGCCAGAGAGAGAGCCCGAGGCAGAGACATACTCTTCCCGTAGCTGGCCTACCCCCAGTACTTCAGCACTGGCCATGCGGCAGTCAACAAAGGAGACCAGCAGGGGGTTCTGGCAGCATCAGCTGTGGCCGCAGCTGGATCGGAGAGGCCTGCAGTGTCTGAGGTGGGCAGCACTTCCTCCGCCGCTGTCACCTTCCCCTGCTGGAGAGAAAGCCAGAGACATACCCTTCCCGCAGCTGGGCTACCCCTAGTACCTCAGCGCTGGCCAGGCAGAAGTCTATGGAGGGGACCGGCAGGGGTTTCGGGCCGCAGCAGCAGCGGCCGCAGCCAGATCAGGGAGGCCTGCAGGGTCAGAGCTGGGCAGCACTTCCACCAACACTGTCACCTCTGTGCTGGGCATGTACACCAGTCCGTACGGACGGAGGTGTCCACAACAGGCAGCAGTATAATGAGTCAGACAAACTCATTACACGCTGCCCACTGCTGCGCCGCATGCCCTCGATGGAGGAAGCCTAGATGCGGTCCCCAGCGGCAGCGAGGGAGAAGGGTGATCACATAACCCTTCAACCCGGCACCTCACAATCAGCTGGGGATCTGCAGCAGCTTCATCTCTCTCTTCCTCAACCTCTCTGACACCACAGCAGCCCCTCTGGGTCCAGTGTAGCTCTGCCCCCCTGCTCACAGTTCACTCGGCCTCTCCTGATTAAAAAGAAAATAAGAGCCTGACCTGCTGCTCAGATGCGAGGAAGGGACGGGCGGTAGGTCCTCTGTGAGTGCACTACACAGTCAAAATTAACTCGGACTCCTCACAACAGTGTGGACTGCGGACGACGTCAGACGCCAATTTGGGTGTGCTTGCCGCACTACCTGCCCATCAAGCCCAACGTGGTGCCATGGTGCCAGCCCCGCCCACTATACGGATTCCATTTTGTATTAGGAATCCTATAACCGCATTCCGACATCCCTCCCTATGACGCTGCCATCCATACATCCGTACACTGCCGCTCTCACACAACTGTACACTGCTGCTCTCATACATCCATACACTGCCGCTCTCATACATCCGTACAACCCCGCTCTCATACATCCGTACAACCCCGCTCTCATACATCCGCACACTGCCGCTCTCACACAACTGTACACTGCTGCTCTCATACATCCATACACTGCCGCTATCATACATCCACACACCGCCACACGCATACAGCCGCACACCACCGCACTCATACAGCCGCACACTGACGCAGTTATACAGCCGTACACTGCCGCTCTCATACAGCCGTACACTTCCGCTCTCATACAGCCGTACACTGCCCTCTTATACATCCGTACACTGCCGCTCTCTTACATCCATACACTGCTGCTCTCATACATCCATACACTGCCGCTCTCATACATCCGTACAACCCCGCTCTCATACATCCGTACACAGCCGCTATCATACATCCGTACACCGCCGCTCTCATACATCCACACACTGCCGCTCTCATACATCCACACACCGCCGCTCTCATATATCCACACACCGCCGCTCTCATGCATCTGTACACTGCCGCTCTCATAAATCCGTACAACCCCACTCTCATACATCCGTACACTGCCGCTCTCATACATCCGTACACCGCCGCTCTCATACATCCGTACACTGCCGCTCTCATACATCCACACACTGCCGCTCACATACATCCACACACTGCCGCTCTCATACATCCACACACCGCCGCTCTCATACATCCACACACCGCCGCTCTCATACATCCGTACACTGCCGCTCTCATACATCCACACACCGCCGCTCTCATACATCCGTACAACCCCGCTCTCATACATCCGTATACTGCCGCTCTCATACATCAGCACACTGCCGCTCTCATACATTCGCACACTGCCGCACTCATACATCTGTACACCGCCGCTCTCATACATCCACACACTGCCGCTCTCACACTGCCGCTCTCATACATCCGTACACCGCCGCTCTCATACATCCGTACACCGCCGCTCTCATACATCCGTACACCGCCGCTCTCATACATCCACACACTGCCGCTCTCATACATCCACACACTGCCGCTCTCATACATCCACACACCTCCGCTCTCATACATCCACACACCGCCGCTCTTATACATCAGTACACTGCCGCTCTCACACATCCGTACAACCCCACTCTCATACATCCGTACACTGCCGTTCTCATACATCCGTACACCGCCGCTCTCATACATCCATACACCGCCGCTCTCATACATCCACACACTGCCGCTCTCATACATCCACACATTGCCGCTCTCATACATCCACACACCGCCGCTCGCATACATCCACACACCGCCGCTCTCATACATCCTTACACTGCCGCTCTCACACATCCACACACCGCCGCTCTCATACATCCGTACAACCCCGCTCTCATATATCCGTATACTGCCACTCTCATACATCCACACACTGCCGCTCTCATACATTCGCACACTGCCGCACTCATACATCTGTACACCGCCGCTCTCATACATCCACACACTGCCGCTCTCAAACATCCACACACTGCCGCTCTCATACATCCGCACACTGCCGCTCTCATACATCCGCCCACTGCCGCTCTCATACATCCGCACACTGACGCTCTCATACAGCCGCACACTGCCGCTCTCATACAGCCGCACACTGCCACTCTCATACAGCCGCACACTGCCGCTCTCATACAGCCGCACACTGCCGCTCTCATACATCCGTACACTGCCGCTCTCATACATACGTACACTGCCGCTCTCATACAGCCACACACTGCCGCTCTCATACATCTACACACCGCCGCTCTCATACATCCGTACACTGCCGCTCTCATACATCCACACACCGCCGCTCTCATACATCCGTACAACCCCGCTCTCATACATCCGTATACTGCCGCTCTCATACATCAGCACACTGCCGCTCTCATACATTCGCACACTGCCGCACTCATACATCTGTACACCGCCGCTCTCATACATCCACACACTGCCGCTCTCACACTGCCGCTCTCATACATCCGTACACCGCCGCTCTCATACATCCGTACACCGCCGCTCTCATACATCCGTACACCGCCGCTCTCATACATCCACACACTGCCGCTCTCATACATCCACACACTGCCGCTCTCATACATCCACACACCTCCGCTCTCATACATCCACACACCGCCGCTCTCATACATCAGGACACTGCCGCTCTCATACATCCGTACAACCCCACTCTTATACATCCGTACACTGCCGTTCTCATACATCCGTACACCGCCGCTCTCATACATCCATACACCGCCGCTCTCTTACATCCACACACTGCCGCTCTCATACATCCACACACTGCCGCTCTCATACATCCACACACTGCCGCTCTCATACATCCACACACTGCCGCTCTCATACATCCACAAACCTCCGCTCTCATACATCCACACACCGCCGCTCTTATACATCAGTACACTGCCGCTCTCACACATCCGTACAACCCCACTCTCATACATCCGTACACTGCCGTTCTCATACATCCGTACACCGCCGCTCTCATACATCCATACACCGCCGCTCTCATACATCCACACACTGCTGCTCTCATACATCCACACATTGCCGCTCTCATACATCCACACACCGCCGCTCGCATACATTCACACACCGCCGCTCTCATACATCCGTACACTGCCGCTCTCATACATCCACACACCGCCGCTCTCATACATCCGTACAACCCCGCTCTCATATATCCGTATACTGCCACTCTCATACATCCACACACTGCCGCTCTCATACATTCGCACACTGCCGCACTCATACATCTGTACACCGCCGCTCTCATACAGCCGCACACTGCCGCTCTCATACAGCCGCACACTGCCAATCTCATACAGCCGCACACTGCCGCTCTCATACAGCCGCACACTGCCGCTCTCATACATCCGTACACTGCCGCTCTCATACAGCCGTACACTGCCGCTCTCATACAGCCACACACTGCCGCTCTCATACATCTACACACTGCCGCTCTCATACATCCACACACTGCCGCTCTCATACATCCACACACTGCCGCTCTCATACATCCGCACACTGCAGCTCTCATACATCCGCACACCGCCACACTCATACAGCCACACTCATACAGCCGCAATCCACCGCACTCATACAGCCGCAGACCACCGCACTCATACAGCCGCACACTTCCGCTCACATACATCCGTACACTGCCGCTCTCATACATCCACACACCGCCACACACATACAGCCGCACACCACCGCACTCATACAGCCGCACACCGACGCAGTTATACAGCCGTACACTGCCGCTCTCATACAACCGTACACTTCCGCTCTCATACAGCCGTACACTGCCCTCTTCTACATCCGTACACTGCCGCTCTCATACATCCGTACACTGCCGCACGCATACAGCCGCACACCACTGCACTCATACATCCGCAATCCACCGCACTCATACAGCCGCACACTTCCGCTCCCATACATCCGTAGACTGCCGCTCTCATACATCCACACACCGCCGCACGCATACAGCCGCACACCACCGCACTCATACAGCCGCACACCGATGCAGTTATACAGCCGTACACTGCCGCTCTCATACAGCCGTACACTGCCGCTCTCACACAGCCGTACACTGCCACTCTCATACATCCGTAAACTGCCGCTCTCTTACATCCGTACACTGCCGCTCTCATACATCCACACACTGCCGCTCTCATACATCCGTACACCGCCGCTCTCATACATCCATACACCACCGCTCTCATACATCCACACACTGCCGCTCTCATACATCCGTACACTGTCGCTCTCATACATCCGTACACTGCCGCACACCACCGCACGCATACAGCCGCACACTACCACTCTCATACAGCCGCACACCGACGCAGTTATACAGCTGTACACTGCCGCTCTCATACAGCCGTACACTTCCGCTCTCATACAGCCGTATACTGCCCTCTTATACATCCGTACACTGCCGCTCTCTTACATCCGTACACTGCCGTTCTCATACATCCACACACTGCCGCTCTCATACATCCGTACACTGCCGCTCTCATACATCCGTCCACTGCCGCACACCACCGCACGCATACAGCCGCACACCACCGCACTCATACATCCGCAATCCACCGCACTCATACAGCCGCACACTTCCGCTCCCATACATCCGTAGACTGCCGCTCTCATACATCCACACACCGCCGCACGCATACAGCCGCACACCACCGCACTCATACAGCCGCACACCGACGCAGTTATACAGCCGTACACTGCCGCTCTCATGCAGCCGTACACTGCCGCTCTCTTACATCCGTACACTGCCGCTCTCATACATCCACACACTGCCGCTCTCATACATCCTCACACTGCCACACTCATACAGCCGCACACCGCCGCACTCATACAGCCGCACACCACCGCACTCATACAGCCGCACACTTCCGCTCCCATACATCCGTACACTGCCGCTCTCATTCATCCACACACCGCCGCACGCATACAGCCGCACACCACCGCACTCATACAGCCGCACACCGACGCAGTTATACAGCTGTACACTGCCGCTCTCATACATCCACACACTGCCACTCTCATACATCCGCACACTGACGCTCTCATACATCCGTACACTGCCGCTCTCATACATCCGTACACTGCCGCTCTCATACATCTGTACACTGCCGCTCTAATACATCTGTACACTGCCGCTCTAATACATCCGTACACTGCCACTCTCATACATCCGTACACTGCCGCTCTCATACATCCGTACACCGCCGCTCTCATACATCCACATACTGCCGCTCTCATACATCCTCACACTGCCGCACTCATACAGCCGCACACCACCGCACTCATACAGCCGCACACTTCCGCTCCCATACATCCGTACACTGCCGCTCTCATACATCCACACACCGCCGCACACCACCGCACTCATACAGCCGCACACCAACGCAGTTATACAGCCGTACACTGCCGCTCTCATACATCCACACACTGCCACTCTCATACATCCGCACACTGCCGCTCTCATACATCCGTACACTGCCGCTCTTATACATCTGTACACTGCCGCTCTCATACATCTGTACACTGCCGCTCTAATACATCCGTACACTGCCGCTCTCATACATCCGTACACTACCACTCATACATCCGTACACTGCCACTCTCATACATCCGTACACTGCCACTCTTATACATCCGTACACTGCCACTCTCATACATCCGTACACTGCCGCTCTCATACATCCACACACTGCCGCTCTCATACATCCGTACACTGCCGCTCTCATACATCCGTACACTGCCGCTCTCATACATCCGTACACCGCCGCTCTCATACATACACACACTGCCGCCCTCATACATCCACACACTGCCGCTCTCATACATCCACACATTGCCGATCTCATACATCCACACACTGCCGCTCTCATACATCCGCACACTGCCGCACTCATACATCCGCACACCGCCGCACTCATACAGCCGCACACTTCCGCTCCCATACATCCGTACACTGCCGCTCTCATACATCCACACACCGTCGCACACCACCGCACGCATACAGCCACACACCACCGCACTCATACAGCTGCACACCGACGCAGTTATACAGCCGTACACTGCCGCTCTCATACATCCACACACTGCCACTCTCATACATCCGCACACTGCCGCTCTCATACATCCGTACACCGCCGCTCTCATACATCTGTACACTGCCGCTCTCATACATCCGTACACTGCCGCTCTCATTCATCCGTACACTGCCACTTTCATACATCCGTACACTGCCACTCTCATACATCCGTACACTGCCACTCTCATACAGCCGTACACTGCCGCTCTCATACATCCACACCCTGCCGCTCTCATACATCCGCACACTGCCGCACTCATACAGCCGCACACCACCGCACTCATACAGCCGCACACCACCGCACTCATACAGCCGCACACTTCCGCTCCGATACATCCGTACACTGCCGCTCTCAAACATCCACACACCGCCGCACACTACCGCACGCATACAGCCGCACACCACCGCACTCATACAGCCGCACACCGACGCAGTCATACAGCCGTACACTGCCGCTCTCAAACATCCACACACTGCCACTCTCATACATCCGTACACTGCCACTCTCATACAGCCGTACACTGCCGCTCTCATACATCCACACCCTGCCGCTCTCATACATCCACACACTGCTGCTCTCATACATCCACACACTGCTGCTCTCATACATTAGTACACTGCCGCTCTCATACATCCGCACACTGCCGCACTCACACAGTTGCACACCACCGCACTCATACAGCCGCACACCACCGCACTCATACAGCCACACATTTCCGCTCCGATACATCCGTACACTGCCGCTCTCAAACATCCACACACTACCGCACGCATACAGCCGCACACCACCGCACTCATACAGCCGCACACCGACGCAGTCATACAGCCGTACACTGCCGCTCTCATACATCCACACACTGCCACTCTCATACATCCGTACACTGCCGCTCTCATACATCCACTCACCGCCGCACAGCACCGCACGCATACAGCCGCACACCACCGCACTCATACATCCGCACACATCCGCTCCCATACATCCGTACACTGCCGCTCTCATACATCCACACACTGCCACTCTCATACAACCACACACTGCCACTCTCGTACATCCGCACACTGCCGCTCTCATACATCCATACACTGCCGCTCTCATACATCCATACACTGCCGCTCTCATACATCCGTACACTGCCACTCTCATACATCCGTACACTGCCGCTCTCATACATCCGTACACTGCCACTCTTATACATCCGTACACTGCCGCTCTCATACTTCCATACACTGCCGCTCTCATACATCCATACACTGCCGCTCTCATACATCCATACACTGCCGCTCTCATACATCCATACACTGCCGCTCTCATACATCCGTACTGTCAAAGTTGAAAAATATCGTGATTCACAATGCCTTGTACTAACCCCAATGCACATGTCCGCTGCGCGTGCACACGCTCTGCCGTGCGTGCGCATATTCGCAGTTTGCGTAACAGCGCTTCCACGGTCGTGCGCTTTGGCGCGTGGTATGCGCATTTATGGTAGAGTTTGTGAGCATGTAACGGGCGACTCGATTGTAACATAGTTAACCAAAATAGTGTGTTTTATAGATAATATTCCCCTTAACAATGTCAGCAAGTATGTTTAGTATAAACGGTTCGTGGACAGAGAGATTCCTCTTTGCATGATATGAAGGGTCAGATAGGGGTTGAACGGTGGTGTTTAATTTCCAGCTGTAGAGTATTTTAATAGTAACATTTCGGTGTTGGTTAGGAAGAGATTGTTCGCTCCAGTGTATAGTTATATGTAAAAGTAGTTTATGGACATTTACTGTATTTGCTGTTCATTATCCATGCAGCGGGAATCCTGAGGATACCTCCCACCTGAGCAGTTGGAGAAAGACACATCCCACCTGTTCGAACCCACCTATGACCTTTTGTTATAATGCAGAGACACATTCCTGTGTCCAATGAACAATGAGATTGTAGGGACCATTGTATTGTTACTGTATGTTGTGTATATAAAGACCACCATAGCTGGGCCAGTCACTCACTCTCTCTGCAAGGTTTTCGTCATTGAAGGCTGAGGGCTGGTTTCCAGGACTGCGCTTGCGATTCATTCCCACGTGTGTAAGTTCTCTGTGGCCATTTTGTTATCCTTCTATGTTTGCCAATTATTCTCTTTCTGTTTGCTAGTATTTGTGATCGCTTTGCTATTGTTCATTTTATGTCTTGTTATTCTGTTTAGATATTAATGTTAGGTCTGTAGTGTATAAGCTGTAATTGTTTTCCCCTTTTTATACTAAATGAATCTTCTACGAAGGTGTTGGAACCTTACCAGGTCTTGTGTATTTCACCAGTTATTACAAAGGGTTTCTGAGCATCTCAGTCGCTCAAACAGCTTTCATATTATCAAGGTCAATAAGCGTTACATAGCTGCAGTACTTTATCATTGAGGTTTAAGGTTTAAGCATATCGTCACTGTATTAACAAGGTTAAAAGGTAATCAACCGTGTGTACGCTCGCTGCGTGTATTCCGTACACTCAGCACTGCGTGTGTACGTTACGTGCGTACCACTTGCAAAGTCTTTGTACGCAAATAGCGTGCAAAGTGCGTAGCACGTGACGTGGTCTGACGGCCATTACGGCTCCAAGGTGAATTTATATAGCTTATGTTTAAAGGTAATATTTGACATTATCAATTGAGGGCTCGTCCGGTCCTCCTCATATCCGCAACCTAGCGAAACCAGGCAGACTTTATCCACCAGCAAAGGGCGGTAAGGTAGTATCCCCTTGTTAACCCGTTTGGTGGTCGGGGATACGGTAGTGCTGATTAGATAAGCATCTGCTTCGCTTGGTTTGTAGGAATGCTGGTGGGATCCGGAACCGGAAGGTAAGAACGTTACGCTATTAATTTTTTTTAAACTGTTTTTAATTTCTGTTTGGTACACATTGCGTACGCAACACACGCACACACCTGTATTTTCATTTGTGTACTTTCACATATCTACCTTTCTGTTTGCCATTTATCATTGATAACGTGCTGAGAAAAATTTGTTGCTATTTGTAGTTAAAAGTAAAGAGTAAATACTTAAGGGAGTAATTGTAAAACACGCACACAGCCTGGCCTAAGTTTTAAAGGTTGATACAGTGGAATCTGTGTGGTGTTTGGTAAATGATTATAGTTAAATATCGTTTACATTTATAGAAGCGTGTTATTTGTGTTACTGCGGACGTATCCGGCCTGTGTACACGTGTCTCTAACCAAGTGCGGGACAGCGTACATGACGCAAAGGCCTACACACGTAGCGCAAATTACGCAACGTGCGTACGGACACGCCCACTAAATACAAATCACACGATAGTATTGTTTTAGTAGGCGATACGGAAGCAACGCGATAATAGCACAAATTGATTTCAGTGTCCAGAATTTTAGTCTAAAAGATCCTTCTCTCGTTGCAACTCCTCTGGGATTAGCCTGTGTTACCTGAATGAAAGAAATTTTCTGTACAGAAAAACCAGAGTATATGAAGTGAAAGAGCGTGTGTATGCAAAAGTTTCTTTTTGGTGTGAACCCAGGAAATCGAGTTCTCATCGAAGGACACCCGTGAAGTGATATCACATGGTGGTGTGGGAGGTCATCTCACGTTAACAGTGAATAAGGTAAAAGGAGCAATTAGAGTTACAGCAGACCAGAAAGTCCGCTAGCGTTACAGCAGATCAGAAAGTCCGCTAGTGTTACAGCAGACCAGGAGGTCCGCTGAAGTGAAGATCCTGACTTAAGAAAGGTCAGAGGTAGTGAAGCGCAGCCCCGGGGGTTGGCGCAGTACCCATATAGGCCCGTTTTGAGAAGCTCCGGCTGAAGGATTCGCAGCCTAAACAACCGATTCCGTTGGTCGTTCAGCGGATGAGTAATAGTTACTTATACGCAGTGCGACTGTACCGCATGTAATTGTGTGCATTAGTTTGTTACCTTGATACCCATTACGCAATTTGCGTACGCTTTGCGGGATCATAAACGCTATTTATACATTCTAACGTGATTTGTGTAGGTTTTTTTCATTTTAAGGGAGGTTCGCTGATCACTCAGGAATTCTCCAGCAACCGATACTTACTGGGGAGGGTAACCTACTCCCACATGCCCCAGTAAATAAAGGTTACACAGGGGCCCTAGGTTGGGTACGGCAGCGCTGCAGACAGTGTTTGGGTGTATTGGCCAACGTGGGCGAGAGTGGGTGAAGGCACTCGTTGAACTTTCACCGTCGCCTTACCTCTGGGAACTTGGTTTTTGTATGGGTTCGCTGCAATGCCTGCAAAGATGGGGGCCAGTTGCTCAAGTAAGGGACGATCAACCAAGGTTCAGGTTGGTATAATACCGCGACCAGCAGGGTCGGCCAGGTATATAATGTGTGAAAAATATGGATCACACGCAGAGGTTTTATGCAATGAGTGGGAACGAATGACTGTAAACGACGGGGAGAAGTTCCCAAGAGTAGGCAGTTTTAGTCCTGAGGTGTTGCAAAATTTAAGGAGAAGGATATGTCTAATTAAATCCGGGAAGCAACGGATCAGACATTATGATTATTTACAGTTATGGCAACAGGAAGGTGAGATACAAAGAGGATTGGCTCAAGTGGCTGGTTCCAACCCTATCAGGAAACTGATAGCCACCGCACCACCATACATAACAGGAGAGAAAGTGGCTACAGAGAATGGCATACTGGTATATGATAAACATGCATTTAATAAATGTATAAATGTTAAGAGTAATGTAGATAAGAGTATTGATGCTAATGCTAACCCGTGCAAGTTGTACCCTGTTTTAAACTTTCCCCAGGATTGCGACCAGGAAGATGAGCCTACCACAATATCGGCACTCTCTCTAGCAGCCACCATACAAGAGACTACAGTGGGCATGGCCCAACCATTAAGAGCACTAACAAAGGCCCCTAGTGGAGGGACAGGTGAGGTTGTGTCGGCAGGTAAGTACGGCACTGTACACTACGCAGAAACAATTACACCACATATTGTAGAATCAACCCAGAGTGACGTTATTGAACTTAACCTTGTCAGGGTAATTGCGGTCCCAAATGGAAAAACTGACACTTCGGGAGTCACTCCCATCAGGAACATCGCGATGCATTGTCCCTTTTCCCGGACAGAATTAAGGTTAATGATGTCTGAATTCCCTGATCCTAGGAAAGATCTAGTTGCAAGCCAGAGGTACATTAGAGAACTGGGTAACTCCGCAGTACCCAATAACAAAGATTGGCGGACATTGCTGAGGGCATGTTTGCCCTCAAAAGTCGACTCTGCGAAATTTATCTCTGATTGTAAGTTAGATGAAGAGGTACCCCTCACGGATGAGTACAATCAGGACAATGTAAAAAGGATCAACCTGCAGTTAGGAGTATATTTCCCAGCTGTTGTCAAGTGGAACAAAATCTTCTCCATAAGACAAAAAGAAGGGGAAACTGCTTCTGAGTATTTCCATCGGGCACTGCAGGAAATGTCTAGGTACACTGGAATAGAAGACATTAAGACAAATGTGCATCATAGGGAAGTAGCAGTTTCTGTGTTAAGTGATGGTTTAAAAGAAATGTTGAGAACTAGGGTACAGACTACTCACCCAGATTGGAGAGGTATGTCAGTGGCTGCTTTGGGAGAGACCGCTATTGGGCATGATCGGAACATCACCAGACACAGGGAGTCACAGGGCGATAAGCTGATGGCAGTAAGCATACAGGCCCTTACAACAAGGCCACCTCAGCATAAGCCCCAGACCCCTGTGGGTAAGTCAAATGTGGTAACTTGTTATAACTGTCACAAAGAGGGACATTTTGCACGAGATTGTAGGTTTAAAGACACACAGAAGGTATATCAACCCCCTAGACAACGACATGACACACGTAATTGGGATCAAGGACCGCAGAGACGGAGTTATGAGCCACACGCAGGGGAAACAAAAAGGTACCCACCAAAAAGAGACTGGCAAGTCTCTGACAATTCCCATTTACCCCCTTCACATGTTGTAGCTGCCAGCGCGCTGCGGGGAGGTCACCACATACAATAGGGGTGGGGCCACACCTGTAATCTGCAGCCAGTGAAATTGATTGCGAGCCTTGGAAGTGAACCCGAGGTCACAATTGCTGTAGCTGGTAGAACTCTACCTTTCCTTGTAGATACGGGGGCGGCCAAGTCAGTGATAAATTCAACAGTGGGTATGAAAACCACTGGTAAAACAATTCCAGCCATGGGAGTAACAGGAGTAGTACAACACTACCCTTTAAGCAAACCAGCAGAGATTACGATAGGGCCTTTGCATACCAAGCACTCCTTTTTGCTAGCTGCATCGGCTCCGACTAATCTACTTGGGAGAGATTTACTGTGCAAAATGGGGTGTGTCCTATATTGTACTCCTGAAGGTGTGTTCTTAGATATACCCGAGAATCACGCTCAGGAAAAGCAGGATATGCTAGATTCCCCACCAAGGTTAATGTCACACACTGCTGTTGCAGATAGGTGTCCGTCCAAGGTAGAGGAAATGACTTCCCAGACACCGGAGTCACTTTGGACCAAGGATGGACAAGACACTGGATTAATGGCAAATGTAGCTCCTGTAGTAGTGCAAGTAAAAGATGGTAGGATAGCTCCAAAAATCCCACAATACCCTCTGAAGCCAGAGGTGGAGTTAGGAGTTTACCCGGTAATAGAGCGCTTGCTACAACAGGGCATTCTGGTTAGGACGTCCAGCACTGCCAATAGTCCCATCTTCCCTGTGAAAAAGAGTGGGGGGAGGGGTTACAGGCTAGTGCAGGATCTAAGGGGGATCAACAAAATAGTTGAGAGCCAATTCCCCGTAGTGCCAAATCCAGCTGTCATCCTTTTGCAAATCCCTCCCACTGAAATTTTTTTCACTGTGATTGACCTCTGCTCCGCCTTCTTCTCGGTACCTCTGCACCCTGACAGCCAATATTTGTTTGCATTCACATACAGAGGAGTACAGTACACCTGGACTTGTTTACCACAAGGTTTCATTGACAGTCCAAGTATTTTCTCACAGGCTTTGCATGACTGTCTACAATCCTTTCAACCTGAGAGCAGATCAGTATTAATACAGTATGTAGATGACTTACTGCTGTGTTCTGATTCACTCGAATCGTCCTTGAGAGATACGAAACAGCTTCTGTTTCATCTTTCAGATACAGGACACAAGGTTTCAAAGGATAAGTTACAATTATGCCAGACCAAGGTAAAATATCTGGGACACTGTCTTACACAAGGACTGAGACACCTCACCGCTGATAGAATACAGGCAATTTGCGACATGACTCTGCCACAAACCCAACAACAGATTCGAACTTTCCTAGGAATGTGTGGGTATTGCCGTAACTGGATCCCAGGGTTTTCCATACTAGCCCTACCTTTGCAAGAGATGGTCTCATCAAACAAACCAGATCAGATCTCACACACAGATGAGTCTGAACTGGCATTTGAGAGACTTAAACAGTGCCTAACGCAGGCACCAGCATTAGGTATGCCAGATTATGGGAAACCCTTTGAGCTGTACGGAACGGAAAGTGCTGGGTGTGCGGCAGGTGTCTTAACCCAGAAGTATGGTGATGCCAGCAGGCCGGTAGCCTACTACAGTGCTCAGCTAGACACGGTAGCACGATCCCTCCCCACATGCTTGCGAAGTGTTGCAGCGATAGCATTGCTAGTGAGTAAAAGCGAAGATGTAGTGCTAGGACACAACCTCACAATCCATACACCACATGCAGTGTCAGCCTTACTGAATTCTGCCCAAACCAGACACGTCTCATCTGCACGGTTTACAAGGTGGGAATTAGCACTAATGGCACCTGTAAACATCACCATAAGGAGATGCAGCGCACTAAATCCTGCAACATATCTCCCAGGTGTGCCTGGACAGGCACAAAGGGTGGCGGATGAGAGTGATGGTGAAGGAGGATTTAGTATAGACACTGACACACATGATTGTATGGAATATTTGACCCAAAATTTCACGGCAAGGCCTGACATCAGTGACAACCCACTGGAAGGTGTAGATTTTACTTTCTACACTGACGGTAGTTGCCACAGACAGACGGGCTCGGGAGACTTGTGTACTGGATACGCAGTCGTAGATGACCAAGGTACCGTAGAAGCGGAACCCCTGGGCCCACCACACTCAGCACAAGTTGCTGAGCTGGTTGCCCTAACCAGAGCGTGTGAATTGGCTAAAGGTAAGTCAGCCAATATCTACACGGATTCTAGGTATGCCTTTGGAGTAGTACATGATTTCGGGGCCCTATGGCGCCTCAGAAATTTCATGACGGCAGCTGGCACACCCGTGGCGCATGCAACCCACATCAAAAGACTTCTAACAGCGATACAGGAACCCGACAGAGTGGCTGTTATCAAGTGTAAAGCCCACACGTACAGCCAAGACCCAGTGTCACTTGGTAACAGCCGGGCAGACGAAGCTGCTAAATCAGCAGCCAGTACCCCCATACAGACAGACATCACACAACTGATGGTATTCAATACTGTCAATACACAGAAATTGGGTGAAATGCAAAATTTGTGTTCTCCACAGGAAAAGGCAGTCTGGAGGTCAAAAGGATATGGCCAGGAGTCCTCAGGACTCTGGACAGATGGACAGGGTAAGCCAGTGGCACCCAGAGCATACCTTCCAAGTTTAGCGGAAGCGGCACATGGGCTGACTCATCTAGGTAAAGAAGGTATGTGCAAGTTGGTAAGAGCTTACTGGTGCGCGCCAGGATTTTCTTCCCATGCGGGTAAAAGAGCGATGACATGTCTCACCTGCTTGAGGAAGAATATTGGAAAGGCAATACCAACAGAGCCATCCCATATCCCTCCTACAGATGGCCCTTTCCAGGTAATACAGATTGATTTCATACAATTGCCACCTTGTAGAAATTTAAAGTATGTATTGGTTTGTATTGATGTGTTTTCAAATTGGGTTGAAGCATTCCCCGCGGCCACAAATACTGCTGTGTTTACTGCAAAGAAAATTGTGCAGGAATTTGTGTGCAGGTATGGTATCCCTAGAATAATTGAAATTGATAGGGGTACCCATTTTACAGGTGAAGTCTTTCAGGTAATGTGTAAATTAATGGGAATTAATAGTAAGCTGCATACTCCGTACCGCCCCCAGGCGAGTGCGAAAGTGGAAAGAGTAAACAGCACTATTAAGAACAAGTTGAGCAAAGTGATGGCTGAAACAGGATTGTTGTGGCCGGAAGCTTTGCCACTTCTACTGTATAGCATCAGAACCACTCCCAGGTCCCCCCTTAACCTGTCACCCTTTGAAATTTTGTTTGGTCGACAACCCCATGTTATGATTAACCCCCAGGATGATTTGAAATGTAACAATGAAGTAACCGTAAAGTATTTGGTTAAGATGAGTAAGCAGTTGAGGAATCAGAATGACAATCTAAAGCTGGTGATTCCTGATCTGCCAGACAGTAATTGTCATGACATTGAACCTGGGGATTATGTAATGATATGAAACTTTCTACACTCAGGTTGCCTTATTGACAGATGGGAAGGACCATACCAAGTCTTACTGACCAGCACGACAGCATTGAAGGTTGCCGAGAGAGAGACTTGGGTCCATTCGTCTCATTGTAAGAAGGTCGCTGATCCAGAGAGTTCCGGTGACAAAGAACAGACGGTAGAGGAAATTGTATCACTAGAGTGTCTGTTCCAGGAAGGTTGAGACGGCACCTGAGCACTGAGAATAAGAAGATCGGAGGCGGTTGTCGCGACAGATTTCTTTTTCCCTTTTATTATTTTCTCCACTTCCCATCTCCCTCATTTTCTCCTTCCCCTTCTCATTCTTCTCATTTTCCTCCTATAAGATGGACTTACCCCAAGAGACTGTGATCCGGATTTTCCTGTTGACCCTGTTGATGACCAGAGCAGTCTGTTTCGGTGAGAGTACCAGTGAGGTCGAGAAAGGATCTGGAATGGGTTCTGATGAGCAGGATGGAGTCGTAGGATTCCAAGAGCAACACAATCACCGAGTAAAGGCGAGTATCAGAAAACGATCTGGTAGCCATGACAATAGAAGACATTGTGAAGGATTGTTAGCTGAAGAGAACTGTATCTGTAGGAACTGTGACAATATAGTTGAGGATGGGTGCATCAAGAAATGTCAGTCCAGTTTTAATATCAACATGGACCGGCATCCATTGGGTGACTATCACTCCTTAGTGGGTAAAGTGTTAAACCAGACAGACTGTTGGGTGTGCTCTCAAGTACCTCAAGGTCATAGCAAGTCAGGACTAGTACCATTCCCTTTAACGATAGGTGAGATACTTGAATTAAGGGGTGGGAGGCCGGTGGACAAGAGATTTAATATTTCTAGTCCTCCTAGTTTGAAGCTCCACCAATATCATGTGTATAGGTCCTTAATATGCTTTAACATTTCCAATCCCCGAAACCCGGGAAATTGGGAAGTGTCATGGAATAATCAAACCATGACATTTTCACACAGAGCCGACAGAATGCCCACAGACACAGAACTTATACGCCAGATAACCGAAGGTGGAAAATATTTCCGGTATAGGTACACTCTAGGAAGTAGGACCATGCGAGTTGGAGAAGTATCACCAGGATACTGTTCACATATCATACAACCAGATACGTGTACTAGACAGATGGGAGAATTAGGGTTAGGATATTTCACATGGAAGGTTTGCAATATGGTTATGTCATATTCCGTCCCATATGTTCTCCACGATGACGCATATTTCATATGCGGGAGAAAGGCGTATAAGTGGATTGCCCCAAACTCAGAGGGATTGTGTTTTACGTTGGAAAAGTACTGCCTGAAGTAATGACCATTACCCATAACAGAATGAAAGATGTTCACCGCAATGCTCAAGCTCCTTACACTCACACTCATTACGAACACATTGTTAAAAGGCACTTTATAGAGAGGACAGAGCATCCGGCCTCTGATTTGATTCACGAATCCACCGGGATTCAATTCCTTCTTGCGATAGATATCACCCGTACCGCCAGAGGAGTTATAAATTTTAGGTATATAAACCCGCTAGCAAACCTGATAGACAATATCACCGAAATGTATGACGACACGTTCAGGTATACTGGGAGGGAGTTGCAAGCCTACAAGACGGAGCTGGTCCAGCATAGGATGGTTCTCAATTACCTCACAGCAGTAACAGGCGGGTATTGTGTCACCCTAGCAACTCAGTATGGTGTAAAGTGCTGTACTTATATTACTAACAACACTGAGGACCCGACCGAGGTCATAGATCAAAAGATGGATGATATTTTGCAATTGAAGTGGGAGTTCCGAAGGAGGCACAATCTTACACTCGCTGCTGTGGGTAATGAACTGACCGGCTGGGTTTCATGGTTGAACCCACGTAATTGGTTCTCAGGTTTAGGAGAATGGGCTCAAGGTGTTATCATGGATGTAGGAAAATTTCTCTTGTGTATCCTGGGAGTTGTCATAATGATTGGATTGATATTCAGATGTGTTCGGACTTTAATGAATTGCAAGCGTAGTACCAAAGTGATGAGTCTGAGGAGCAAGGACATTGTAATACCAACTGGTTTGATTTATGACCCAACGATTGAGACAATGTGATAAGACATGATGCCACGATCCGTTTCTTTCACCCGTTTCTCCTTTGTTTTTCTCCAAGGTAAAAAGACACCCACCTGGAAGAAGATTCTGATGTACATATCTAGAAACCTTTGATGAACAGTTTATGAACTTTAGTGACTTTAACTATCTACGGAAACCCAATACTTTTAGTGACTTTAATTCCCTATGGACACTTGAAAAACTTTGCTTGCCATTTACAGCAAAGATACAGCGAGACATCAACCAAGACTTCAACAGATGCCCAAGGACGACCACATACATAATCATACGAATGCATTTATAATGCATGTTTCTTATCTTCATTTCTACAACCTTCAGGTAGTACCACACATAGTCGACAGGTGACTTTCACATACTAGCATCCACATATATTTCCCCCCTCATGTATCATCAACTAAATGTGCTCCCCCATTTGTTGTAACTAAAAGCCGAAAAGAGCTCAGTAGAGTTTGACAGCCCATCCACAGACCCTTAATACGGGATAAGAAGGATTCAATGTATACTTCGCAATACCTCAAAGCTTATTTAAAACATGTACGGCACGATGATACATGCCCCTCAGACATGGATTCCATACACACATGCTTTTACTATCTCACTAGGTCATACCTTTCCCACCTCCTCCTCTCCTCCCTACTCCCAATCATAATTAGGTATTCCATGGTAACATATATATATTTTTCTGCTTAATTGTTTAGATAGTGGCAGTTATTGGTGACTGCCAAAGGGTGGACTGTCAAAGTCGAAAAATATCGTGATTCACAATGCCTTGTACTAACCCCAATGCACATGCCCGCTGCGCGTGCACACGCTCTGCCGTGCGTGCGCATATTCGCAGTTTGCGTAACAGCGCTTCCACGGTCGTGCGCTTTGGCACGTGAAATGCGCATTTACGATAGAGTTTGTGAGCATGTAGCGGGCGACTCGATTGTAACATAGTTAACCAAAATAGTGTGTTTTATAGATAATATTCCCCTTAACAATGTCAGCAAGTATGTTTAGTATAAACGGTTCGTGGACAGAGAGATTCCTCTTTGCATGATATGAAGGGTCAGATAGGGGTTGAACGGTGGTGTTTAGTATCCAGCTGTAGAGTATTTTAATAGTAACATTTCGGTGTTGGTTAGGAAGAGATTGTTCGCTCCAGCGTATAGTTATATGTAAAAGTAGTTTTTGGACATTTACTGTATTTGCTGTTCATTATCCATGCGACGGGAATCCTGAGGATACCTCCCACCTGAGCAGTTGGAGAAAGACACATCCCACCTGTTCGAACCCACCTATGACCTTTTGTTATAATGCAGAGACACATTCCTGTGTCCAATGAGCAATGAGATTGTAGGGACCATTGTATTGTTACTGTATGTTGTGTATATAAAGACCACCATAGCTGGGCCAGTCACTCACTCTCTCTGCAAGGTTTTCGTCATTGAAGGCTGAGGGCTGGTTTCCAGGACTGCGCTTGCGATTCATTCCCACGTGTGTAAGTTCTCTGTGGCCATTTTGTTATCCTTCTATGTTTGCCAATTATTCTCTTTCTGTTTGCTAGTATTTGTGATCGCTTCGCTATTGTTCATTTTATGTCTTGTTATTCTGTTTAGATATTAATGTTAGGTCTGTAGTGTATAAGCTGTAATTGTTTTCCCCTTTTTATACTAAAAGAATCTTCTACGAAGGTGTTGGAACCTTACCAGGTCTTGTGTATTTCACCAGTTATTACAAAGGGTTTCTGAGCATCTCAGTCGCTCAAACAGCTTTCATATTATCAAGGTCAATAAGCGTTACATAGCTGCAGTACTTTATCATTGAGGTTTAAGGTTTAAGCATATCGTCACTGTATTAACAAGGTTAAAAGGTAATCAACCGTGTGTACGCTCGCTGCTTGTATTCCGTACACTCAGCGCTGCGTGTGTACGTTACGTGCGTACCACGTGCAAAGACTTTGTACGCAAATAGCGTGCAAAGTGCATAGCACGTGCATATGGTCTGACGGCCATTACGGCTCCAAGGTGAATTTATATAGCTTATGTTTAAAGGTAATATTTGATATTATCAGTACACTGCCGCTCTCATACATCCACACACTGCCACTCTCATACATCCGTTCACTGCCGCTCTCATACATCCATACACTGCTGCTCTCATACATCTACACACTGCCGCTCTCATACATCCACACACTGCCACTCTCATACAGCCGCACACTGCCGCTCTCATACATCCACACACTGCCGCTCTCATACAGCCGTACACCGCCGCACTCATACAGCCGCAAACCACCGCACTCATACAGCCGCACACCACCGCACTCTTACAGCAGCACACTGACGCATTCATACATCCGCACACTTCCACTCTCATACATCCGTACTCTGCCGCTCTCATACATCCACACACCACCGCACTCATACAGCCGCACACCACCGCACTCATACAGCCGCACACCACCGCACTCATACATCCGCACACTTCCGCTCCCATACATCCGTACACTGCCGCTCTCATACATCCACACACCGCCGCACACCACCGCACGCATACAGCCGCACACCACCGCACTCATACAGCCACACACCACCGCACTCATACAGCCGCACACCACCGCACTCATACATCCGCACACCACCGCTCCCATACATCCGTACACTGCCGCTCTCATACATCCACACACAGCCGCACACCACCGCACGCATACAGCTGCACACCACCGCACTCATACAGCCGCACACCGACGCAGTTATACAGCCGTACATTGCCGCTCTCATACATCCACACACTGCCACTCTCATACATCCGCACACTGCCGCTCTCATACATCCATACACTGCCGCTCTCATACATCCGCACACTTCCGCTCTCATACATCCGCACACTTCTGCTCTCATACATCCGCACACTTCCGCTCTCATACATACACACACTGCTGCTCTCATACAGCCGCACACCACCGCTCTCATACATCCGCACACTGCCGCTCTCATACATCCGCACACTTCCACTCTCATACATCCACACACTGCCGCTCTCATACATCCGCACACTTCCGCTCTCATACATCCGCACACTAACGCTCTCATACATCCAACCACTTCCGCTCACATCTATACATACATAGCCTCCATACATCTACACATCCAATCCCCGCGCAAGGGAACACTGAAATCACTATCACTTTTCCCCGGGGTGTGACCACAGCCAGCCACTACTCCGGCCACCTTCTTGTGACACCAAAATGCATCTTACCTATCATCAGGGTGGTGCTGCTGCTGGGGGCGGGTTGCTGCCTCAGTCTCTTGGTTGGTGCTGCGATTGGAGGGGGTACTGCTTCCCTGTGCTGCCACTGTCTCCCGGATCATCGTGCCGCTGGCTGAATTGCATCTTGACGCTACTGCTGCCGGGAGTAACAGCTTCCTGACTGTTGTTGCTGGTGGCTGCCTACTGCTCATTGCCGCCGGAACACTGACTGGCTCGGCAGTGATGCTGGCGGAGGAGTAGTGGCGGTGGGGTGGGGGGGTGCCTGCTCCCTTCCCTCGAGCATGCCACAGTGTAAAAAAATAAATAATAAATAGAGAGCATATCAGGGTGAGAGTCTGTATGGATCACAGTGATTACACGGGGCACAGCATAAGGACACCTTGCTGTGAGGGGCTCTGCCCACACCGATTGCTGCACCCTCTCTGATGTCAGCCGCTGCCCTCTCGTTCTCTGGGCGGCCAGTTCCAGTGTGAGGTAGGAGAGGAAGAGAACACACAGGAGAGCAGCCCTGATATATAACAGAGGTGGAAGTTCTATAGGCAGCAGAGACAGAGACCAGCCAGCCAGTCTCCCAGTGCCCTGATCACTACACGCCGCCAGCACAGCATTACAGGAGGGTCCTATAGTGCTGCCCTGAGCTAACAGGTGTGTGTACCAAGTGTACCCCGTACAGTGTGCTGCGCCCTGGTGTCTCTGAGAGGGGTGAGGTCACCGTGCCGCTTTAGTATATGGCTTTTCCTTAGTACTGTACGTTACAGCCCTGCACTAGTAGTGGCAATTCTGCCCTATGTGAACCTGTGAGGTTATTTTCCTATTTACAGAATAACCGGGGAGAAGGCAGCCATATTGCGGCTCTCAAGTGAAGGCACTCTAGTACACCCCCTGCTGGCGGCCACTGCGCAGGCGCAACAAATTGAAATGCCCTATCTCTATAATGGGGCAAATTTCTCTTAATTAAAAAAACCCTGTAACTTTCTGAAAAACCACAACCCCAAAAGGCACTGCACTGGGACATGCTCTATCTAATAAAACAAACCCCAAGTCTTTATATATATATACATATATATATATATATATATATGCACACACACTCATGTATATACATGCATATACATGTATACACAAATACACGTATGTACATGTTTATGTATGTATAATACACTGATAGAGTACATTATATTTATGAATTAATTGCTTCCCAATTCTGCAGCAGCATCATCAGCACCACCAGTGTTACTCACAGTCACTCCACACTGACTGCTGCACAACACATCACTTAATTTCCGGGCCGCCCGCCACCTGGTGAAGAGACATGGGAGATGAAGGACCAGCAGTGCCATGTTGAGCGGAAGTATTGTGAAATAGTTACCCACACACTCATTGTGACACCTACTCCCCGTCTGCCCTCCCACCCACCGCCTGCCGTCCGGAACCCGCACTGACAAGTAAGTCTCAGCAGAATGTGTCTGCCGGCGGCTCCCAGTCCCCCCTAGAGGAACACTGCCAGTGGTGTGGCGGCCGCGGCACACTAGGACTGAGAGACCGCAGCGGGAGGAAAGCACAGGTGGGCGGGAGGAGAGCATGGGCGGACATCACCACGTCACATTGCAAGGTGACGCCAGTCCCCCCAGTGAGGCCGCCGACGAGTGCACTCAGCATAGTATTAGCAGCAGGGGGGTGAGCGCAGCGTGGTGGGAGGTATGGAAATGAGCTGCAGGCTAGGCTCCACCGATCACACACTCAGCGATCACTGTGCTACAGCAAGTGTGGCGTGCAGCGGTGCTGGACATTAGGGAGTGCCTGTGCGCACCAGGCACCCCCTGTACGCATGCCTATGCGCTACCACCCCCCATATGCCACACTACATCACTATGCTATAGCCCTCCCATATGCTGCACTTCATAATTACACTATACCCCCCATACAACATACTACATCACCACACTACACTACACTACTCACAATAAAATTAAAACATCCCAGTTCCTCATTCTTAATGAGCTCACGTGAGTTCTCTCCCCAACGGAGCTCCAGACCAAGCAACAATGAAGACACCAGCAGCGTGTAGGGGGCAGGCCTGGTCCACTTGTAGGGAGAGAGCAGTCACTGGAGGATAAGAAGTCCTACAGACGGGAGAGAGCACAGACAGGAGAGAGCAAGGTACAGGGGTAGAAGGGGACAGCTGATGTGAAGAAGGGGGCGGGGCCTATTCATACAGGCTTTCAAAATTCGACTTTTTAAAATTCGACATTTGACAAATTCGACTTTTCTGCGATGGTACAAATGCGGCAATTCGACAAAAGTATATTCAATTGAAGTTTGTAAATTCGACAACAGTGCTTTTAGACAGTAAATTCATCATTTTCAATCCGCCACACTTTGCTGGCGGAATCTAATAAAAAAAATTAAAAACATGTTTTTTTTGCTGTTTTTTTGGGGGGGTAATAGCATATCTATTTATATTAGAAGGGATTAGGTACTTGTTTTGTCTTTTTTGGAGGCACAAGTATTATTTATATATTTTTTAAAAGATTATTATTATTTTTTTTTAAATGGAATGTGAAAAACCCGAAAAAAAATTGCGTGGGGTCCCCCCTCCAAAGCATAACCAGCCTCGGGCTCTTCGAGCCGCTCCTGGTTCTAAAAATCCGGGGGAAAAACGGACAGGGGATCCCCCGTATTTTTAAAACCAGCACCGGGCTCTGTGCCTGGTGCTGGTGCAAAAAATACGGGGGACAAAAAGAGTAGGGGTCCCCCGTATTTTTTACACCAGCATTGGGCTCCACTAGCTGGACAGATAATGCCACAGCCGGGGGTCACTTTTATACAGTGCCCTGCGGCCGTGGCATTAAATATCCAACTAGTCACCCCTGGCCAGGGTACCCTGGGGTAGTGGGGACCCCTTCAATCAAGGGGTCCCCCCCCACAGCCATCCAAGGGCCAGGGGTGAAGCCCGAGGCTGTCTCCCCCATCCAAGGGCTGCGGATGGGAGGCTGATAGCCTTGAGAAAATTGAAAGAATATTGTTTTTTCCAGTAGTACTACAAGTCCTAGCAAGCCTCCCCCGCAAGCTGGTACTTGGAGAACCACAAGTACCAGCATGCGGGAGAAAAACGGGCCCGCTGGTACCTGTAGTTCTACTGAAAAAAAAATACCCAAATAAAAACAGGACACAGACACCATGAAAGTATAACTTTATTTCACACCTGCCGACACACACATACTTACCTATGTTGACACGAAGCAGTCGGTCCTCTTCTCCAAGTAGAATCCACGGGTACCTGAAAATAAAAGATAATTATACTCACCTGATCCAGGGTCCAGATTAAATCCACAGACTTGGCAAAACAACAAACCGAACACCCGGACCAGACGGACTGAAAGGGGTCCCATGTTTACACATGGGACCCCTTTCCACGAATGCACAGACACCCCCGTGACAGCTGTCACACAAGTGTCTCTTCAGCCAATTAGGAAGCGCCACTCCGTGGCACTCACCTGATTGGCTCTGTGCGCGTCTGAAGTGACAGAAGCGCATCGCACAGCCCTTATAATATATATATCCTATATAATAGCCCTGTGACTCTGTGCCTGGCCCTCTAACGCTGGGCGGAGTCAACTGCACCTGCTGCAGGGAGCTGCCCCATACCCTGTGCTAGCAGCAGTCAGGTACAAGACCCTACCTACAGTATAGGGAGGTGAGGATGGCCAGCGGTAGCAGAAGTACACCACGGCCACTGACCGCATCTGCAGGGAGGGGAACAGCGCTGATACGGCGGGTACTTGCAGGCAGCGGGTGGCTGCCCGCAGCTGCTCTCCCGGCTACACACCATACCTGCCGCATGACACCCACACCCCAGGGTGGGGGCGCTAGCTCAGCCACCGTGATATGAGCATCTGCAGCAGACAGACAAGGGCTGCCATGCTCAGCGGCAAGCGGTGCGGAGCATGTGCAGCGGGACCGCACCAGGACGGGACACTCGCTGATCACCATTGCTGCTGTGCCGGAGCTCCCTCCATCTGCAGCCTAACGCCGCCCGCCGCTGCTCTCCGGGGAAAACACCATGCCTGGTGAGTGACAAGCAGACCACAGGGCTCCAGACTCCATGCACTCTGATAACAGCAGCTGCCGCAGCCAGACAGTTTGGAGGCATGACGCCCGTCAGACGGGGCGGACCATGTAGAGCGCAACAGGGCCACGAAGGAATGCTGCCCACGACCTATTGCTGCTGAGTCTGAGCACCCTCCCTCTCCAGTCACCATCTCACAGCAGCAGCCAGGATGTTAGTGGCCACCACGACCCGCACATCCTTACCTCACACATACCTCACACATGAGACCAAATGTACACACACTGTGACGTCACACCTGTACCCCACGCCTTCATCTGCAAAGTACTCCCCGTCACTATGCCCTGTCCCCCTCATCCTGCTGCCTGCCTGTGTACTGGCCCTCACCCCTCTTACACCATCACCAATCCTCACTAACTGCCACAGAGATTATGTGCACTGATATCTGCTGTAAAACCTACAGCGGCACCCGCCCCTCCACCACCTGCAGCGCCTCTGGACCCCTCCCCATCCACCGCACCCCCACACCGGCAACTCCCACACCCGCAGCACCCCTGCACCTGCCCCTCCCCCATCCGCTGCACTCCCAGACCCATCCCACATCCCCTGCAACCCTGCACCCACCCTTCCGGCAACCGCGACACCTCTGGACCCACTACCCCACACGCAGCACCCACCCCTACACCACCTGCAGTGCCTCCAGATCCCCTCCCCCATCTGCCGCAAACCCCCGCTCCTGCCCCTCCACCACCTGTGGCACCCCCACCCCAACCCACTGCGCCTTTAGACCCCCTTCCCCACCCACAGTGCCTCCGGAACCCCCTCCCCATCCACTGAACCCCCGGACCCATCCCCTGCACCCCCATACCCACCCCTCCTGCAACCGCGACACCTTTGGACCCAGTACCCCACCCGCCCCGCCACCACCCACTGCACCTCCGCACCCCCTACCCCACCCGTTCCTCCACCACCTGCAGCCCCTCCCCCATCCACCGCCCCCCCCGCCCTCACCCTCCCCCACCGCCTCCAGACCCCCTACCTCACCCGCAACACCTGCACCCTTCCCCACCCGCAGCACCTCCAAACCCCCTCCCCTATCCGCCGCAAACCCCCACCCCTTCACCACCTGTGGCACCCCCACCCACTGCACCTTTGGACCCCCTACCCCTCTCCCATCTGCAACAGCCCCACACCCACCACTCCCCCACACACGGACCCTCCCGGACCCCCCCCTCCCCCATTCGCTGCACCCCCCCTCCCACACCCACAACGCCTCCACACCTCCTACCCACCAGACGCACCCTTCCACACCCGCAGCATCTTCGGAACCCATCCGCACCAGCCTTGCATCTGCCATTCCCCCACCCACAGCGCCCCCCGGCCCCCTCCCCTGGCCCCCCTCCGACGGTGTGAAGAGCGCCCATAGGGCACGATGAAGCACCTAGTATATATATATATATATATATCCCTAGATAAATCCCTGCGGTTGGGATGCCAGCGTTCACATAATGACACCGGCATCCCGACAATTAAAGTGCCGACAGGGCCCCCTCCCTTAAGTACCCAGGGCCCCCCAAAAGCCTTAATCTGGCTCTCTGGAGAGCATCGTTGTGACCGCCAGAAAGCATTGCTGTGACCGCCCGATAATGCAGAGAGCATCGCTGTGACCACCCAATAATACAGAAAGCGTTTCTGTGACCGCCTGATAATGCGGAGAGTGTCACTGTGACCGCCAGATAATGCAGAGAGCAGCGCTGTGACCGCCAGATAATGCAGAGAGTGTCACTATGACCGCCAGATAATGCGGAGAGCGTCGCTGTGACCGCCAGATAATGTGGAGAGCGTCGCTGTGACCGCCAGATAATGCGGAGAGCGTCGCTGTGAACGCCAGATAATGCGGAGACGCGTCGCTGTGACCGCCAGATAATGCGGATAGCCACGCTGTGACCGCCAGATAATGCGGTGAGCATCGCTGTGACCGCCAGATAATGCGGAGGAGCGCCGCTGTGACCGCCAGATAATGTGGAGAGCGTCGCTGTGACCGCCAGATAATGCGGAGAGCATCGCTGTGACCGCCAGATAATGCGGAGAGCGTCGCTGTGACCGCCAGATAATGCGGAGAGCGACGCTGTGACCGCCAGATAATGCGGAGAGTGCCGCTGTGACCGCCAGATAATGCGGAGAGTGTCACTATGACCGCCAGATAATGCGGAGAGCGTCGCTGTGACCGCCAGATAATGCGGAGAGCGACGCTGTGACCGCCAGATAATGCGGAGAGTGCCGCTGTGACCGCCAGATAATGCAGAGAGTGTCACTATGACCGCCAGATAATGCGGAGAGCGTCGCTGTGACCGCCAGATAATGCGGAGAGCGTCGCTGTGACCGCCAGATAATGCGGAGAGCGTCACTGTGACCACCAGATAATGCGGAGAGCGTCGCTGTGACCGCCAGATAATGCGGAGACGCGTCGCTGTGACCGCCAGATAATGCGGATAGCAACGCTGTGACCGCCAGATAATGCGGTGAGCGTCGCTGTGACCGCCAGATAATGCGGAGAGCGCCGCTGTGACCGCCAGATAATGCGGAGAGCGTCACTGTGACCGCCAGATAATGCGGAAAGCGTCGCTGTGACCGCCAGATAATGCGGAGAGCGTCGCTGTGACCGCCAGATAATGCGGAGAGCGACGCTGTGACTGCCAGATAATGCGGAGAGTGCCGCTGTGACCGCCAGATAATGCGGAGAGCGTCACTGTGACCGCCAGATAATGCGGACAGCGACGCTGTGACCGCCAGATAATGCGGAGAGCGCAGCTGTGACCGTCAGATAATGCGGAGAGTGACGCTGTGACCGCCAGATAATGCGGAGAGTGCCGCTGTGACCGCTAGATAATGCGGAGAGTGACGCTGTGACCGCCAGATAATGCGGAGAGTGACGCTGTGACCACCAGATAATGCGGGGAGCGCCGCTGTGACCGCCAGATAAGGCGGAGAGCGCCGCTGTGACCGTCAGATAATGCGGAGAGCGCCTCTGTGACTGCCAGATAATGCGGAGCGCCGCTGTGACCGTCAGATAATGCGGAGAGCGACGCTGTGACCACCAGATAATGCGGAGAGCGTCGCTGTGACCGCCAGATAATGCGGAGAGTGTCGCTGTGACCGCCCAGTAATAAGGAGAGCGTCGGTGTGACCACCCAGTAATGGGGAGAGCGTCGCTGTTAGCACTAGATATTGCGGAGACCATCACGGACCCACATATAACAGAGCATATGAACAGAACCCCCCACACACACATAATAAACCACCCCCAGCACAGACAGTATTAAGACAACCCCCTAACCAGACAAGAATACACGCCTCCCCATTGCATAAGTATACCTTCACCCTCACTACACACACCCTCAAGGGGCACTTACTTGCCCATAAGAAGGCTCTGTCTTGTTCCTGTCCTGAAGAGCTCAGTGGAACAGGAACACAATAACACACACCTTTCAGAAATTAAAATAGATTGAAGGGGTGGAGACTTGAGATGAGGGGGTGGGGTCTTGAGCAGAGTCAGCAGGGAGATTAGAAAGATCAGACAGGGTAGAGGAGGGAGCAGGGTGAGGGGGCGGAGTCATGGTTAGGGACATAATCAGTGCATAGGAGGGGGAGGAGACATGGGATGAGGGGGCAGAGTCATTGCTAGGGACACTAGAATTGTCAGGGCAGAGGAGGCGGAGACTCTGGATCAGGGGGCAGAGTCATGGCGAGGGACATTATGATTGTCAGGGCAGAGACTCGGGATGAGGGGGCGGAGTCATGGCGAGGGACATTATAATTGTCAGATAGGGCAGAGGAGGGGGCGGAAACTCGGGATGAGGGGGCGGAGTCATTGCTAGGGACACTAGAATTGTCAGGGTAGAGGAGGGGTCGGAGACTCGGGATCAGGGGGCGGAGTCATGGCGAGGGACATTATGATTGTCAGATAGGGCAGGGGAGGGGGTGGAGACTCGGGATCAGGGGGCGGAGTCATGGCGAGGGACAATATGATTGTCAGATAGGCAGAGGAGGGGGACGGGACTTGGGGATCTGGCAAAGAGGAGAGGGATTACAAGTTGGGCATTCCGCAGCTCAGGCAGCCACGTCAGTCAGAAAGGATGCGCTGCACAGTGCTACTGTATATAAGCACACAGGCATAACATGTGGGCCAGTGCAATAAATGCCCTACCGTGCAAGATCGCGGCTCGTTAATCCCTGCCCCTTCAGAAAGGGGCCATGGTTAAAATACCTGTCTGCCCGGCCATCACCCCCAGTGACAGTCTGATCTTGTGCAGTGCGAGTGTGGGCTATAATAGGCTCTGAGGCGGCAGCAGTAGTATACTCATTCTCGCTGCCGCCTCGGAGCCTATTATAGCCCACACTCGCACTGCACAAGCAGCGGGGCCGGGCAGCCGCCTATACACAGTACACGGTCAGGGCACACGGGGCAGGGGGGTTCCGCCTATACACACTACACAGCACTCGGTCAGGGCACACGAGGGGATGGGTGGGTGGCTGGACAGAACCAGGCAGATATCACTTTCTATGTAGATTGTGTGGCTTCAATGACGGCCATAATTGTACACCCATATGAAGCCTCTGCGTACACCCTCTGCTGGTGGCCACTGCGCAGCCGCAACAAATTAAAATGCCCTATCTCTGTAATGGGGCATATTTCTCTTAATTAAAAAAAACCTGTAACTTTCTGAAAATCCACAACCCCAAAAGGCACTACACTGGGACATACTCTATCTAATAAAACAAACCCCAAGTCTTAATTCGTCCTCTACCCTGAGTTATGCCTTCCCAAAAAGCTTTCCATAGCCTGTATGGGAAAACCATGCTCAAAAGCCACACAGGAAGTTGCAGAAAAAAACTGACAGTTGGAACTTTAGGTTACTCCCAATTCCTCATTTTTTATTATTTTGCCATGAAATTTGGCACCGGGTGACGATTCTACGCGTCCATGCCAAATTTTAGCTCAGTACGTCCAATCACTTTTGAGGTGTAGCCCCTCAAACACCATGCCCCCATCTCAGAAGTTCCTTATGGGAGAATTCCGTTTGTTCGATTCAGCCTTAATATAAGGGCACGACCATGCCCTTATAATATATATATATAGAGAGAGAGAGAGAGCTACATATAGACACACACACAAAAACACAGTAACATACAGCCTGTGCCCCAAAAACACACACAGTGACACCAACATCGTGCCCCAACCAAACACACATATAGCAACACCCAGCCTATGCCTTAACCAAACAACACCCAGCCTGTGCCACATACACACACACATGCACACAGTAACACCCAGCCTGTACTTCGGGTTCTGGGTGTCTGTGATGGGTGCCGACAGAGAGAGGGGTCTGAGGAGGGACAGGTGGCAACAGGACACACTGAGGAGACTTAGGACCCAGAAGCCACCCTCAGAGACCCCCATCTTCCTGCACAGCAGCGGCCACTGGCCAGGACCAGGAGACTTCAGTACTTGCTGGAGGAGGGGACGGAGTTACACAGAAGAGTGAGAGCCTACACCACTCAGGTATGCCGGCAGCTCTATCTCTCCATGGCTGCGGCTCCCTGCTGGGACTCCAGTCCCCACTGACGGTAATGGAATCCTTGACGAGTAGTGCCCCCTTCAGGGCAGGAGCGGCAGCCGACTCCATTGCCTCCCAGAGTTCCGCCTCTGCCCGTAGCATCAACGTTCGCTGTAAAAATATATATATATATATATATATATATATACTCACCTACCCCTTGTGTCTACTACTCTCCTTTCCCTGTTGGCATCCATGAGTTAGAAAAAAAATAAACTGCAAAAAAACCGAACCCTAGAACTAAAGGGGATCCATGTTTACACACGAATCCCCTTCCTCCAAATGCCAGGACCCCCCAGGACTCCTGTCACTAGAGGACCCGGCAGCCAATCAGAAAGCACCACGTCATAGCGCTCTCCTGATTGTGTGCTCCTGGCCTGTCAATCAGGCAGAGTGCACCGGCTATAATAGAGGATAGTGGTCCTCCATTATAGTCAATGGTGTGAAAATTGAGGTCTGCAGTATACCACAAGGTTAATTGAGGTCACTCTTGTGGGTGACCGCAATTAACCTCATGGTCACAAAATCAGTTCCTAACTGCCATGTTACAGACTATGTGATAAGCTGGTGCAATTTATCACTCACACTGAAACTTATCACTCATTGATAAATGGGCCTAATAGTAATTTAAACTCAAAATTAAAAATAATTATGTATTGATTTATAATAAATGGAGTAGTAAAAAATTATGTTTTCTAACATCTCAACCAAGAAAAAAAAATCAGTTTAAAGTGTATGCACAACAGTACTAATTGAATAATAAAATAGTTTTTATACACATACTAAACAAACATATATACTTTTTTTATGTTTTCACATAACATATAGCTATCTATCTATCTATCTATCTATCTATCTATATACAGATGTATGTGTGTATGGGTGTATATATGCTCTAGCATAACTCTCGGAATACCTGGAGCAATTTACAGTACACCAAACTTGGTACACATATGTGGAGATTACAATCTGTAAAAAATACTGTGGGAGTAAGACACCCTTAGCACCCCTACGGGTGGGGGCGGGAAGGGTTTTGCATGCAAAAATCTATAGTTTTTGGGGTCGCTGAGATGAATAGTGACACTCCCGATGCCATTTCAGTCCAAGTTCAGCCCCCATCAGCATCGGGGGTGAGAACTTGAAGGTGTGAAAAATAAAATGTCCAACATGACCGACATTAGTGTCAAATCCATAGTTTTTGGGGTCGTTAAGCTCATTGGTGACAGTCTCGATGACATGTATGCCCAAGTTTAGTCGAATAGAACTACTAGAACTATAAATACCCAAGCAATGCCGGGTAAGGAACGTTTGTTTGTTTATTTGTTTGGTTGTTTGTACAAGATAAACTCAGGGATTCCTGCACATATTTTTAAAATTGATATGTTCCTTAGACTGTCCGTTAACATATGGGCTATGTACCTTCACGCTAGTTTTGTTAGGGATTGGGTAGTGAACTTAAACTTGCAGATGGGCGCAATGAAAATAGTCGTTAAAATATCCATGCAAGTGAAGCTACGGGCAAAAAAGCTAGTACTGTATGTTATAAAATATTAACATATATATGTGATAGAATAGGCATACCTCCCAACATGACCCTTTCCAGGAGGGACATAATGCTCTGTTAATGTACATCCCTCTTAATATATGATTGCCATTACCTGTGTTGAAGAAGTAGTTCAATAAAGAAGGTGTTTCACCACAGGTGATGGCAATCATTAATTAAGAGCATTCTGTCCCTCCTGGAGTAAGTCATGTTGGGAGGTATAGAGTAGGACTTGCAGTGAAATGGGGTGCCTTGACGTGGGCTGCAAGCTTAAATGCATTGTACAATTCATGAACTAAAACCCCATTATTCATCCAGTTATATATTTAAATATTAAGGTGAATGAAATTACTAAGGAGAGTGCGAGGTTATCGATATAAGAGTGAGTGTTTGCGTGTGAGTATATATATATATATATATATACATATAGCAGCAAATGACGGGCGGCAGTCCTTGGAGTGCCGCCCGTCATTTGCTGCTGTCTGCTGGTTCTTGTAGTGCCGTGGGAAGGCACCCAGACACTTAAGTGTTTAAACGGAGTGCCGGTCATATATACGTTTATTGTGTGTGTGTGTGTATATATATGTATATATATATATATATATATATATAGATACACGTAACGGCGGCACTCTCGGATTTCTTCAATGCAATAACTGAGATCACTCGGTACTGCTTAGACTTAACGTTTCGGTTTTATTCAACCGTCATCAGAAGATACCGTATCTTCTGATGACGGTTGAATAAAACCGAAACGTTAAGTCTAAGCAGTACCGAGTGATCTCAGTTATTGCATTGAAGAAATCCGAGAGTGCCGCCGTAACGTGTATCTGCATTGCTATCAAAGCTTGGAGGGCACCCGGTGAGGTGAGATTCTTCATGACAGCGAGTGCCGAATACTCTTCACATATATATATATATATACATACAGTGGGCAATGGCGTGCGGTGAGGTCAGTGGCTGGTGAGGCATATCTGCTACCACCGCCGCTATGGCCACTGCCAGTGCCCACTATTGTACTGCCGCCCATGCCAGCTGCCAATGCCTGCTAAAGTCGCCCCGACAGCTAATTCCCAGTCCGATGCCGCCGCCAATGCCAGCGAAGTCTGGAAAGTAGCAGCAGCAGCCAGGGCCGGTTAAGTAGAGCAGTGGAGGGTCTGCCTGGAAGCGGGATTACAGCTGCAGGCCGGTTGATAAAGACAGTGGTAGTAATCGTCCCCCTCTCTTTATACCCCGGCACACACACACAGCATTTACCCCCCTCCTCCCTCTTATACCCCAACACACACAGTAATCACCCCCTCCCTCCTCTTATACCCCAACACACACAATAATCACCCCCCCTTATGCCCCAGCACATATCCAGTAATCACCCCCCTCCCCTTATGCCCCAGCACATACCTAGTAATCACCCACCCACCCCCCTATGCCCCAGCACATATCTAGTAATCACCACTCCCCTCCCCTTATGCCCCAGCTAATATCCAGTAATGACTTCCATTTTCCCCTGGCACATATGGTGTACTTGCCTGCCTCCCCCCCCCCCCCATACCCTGGCACAGTGCGCACATCTCCGTGCTGAGCGCTGCTGTCTGAAACACAGAGCGCAGGACAGCCAATGGTCTGTAGTACAAAGCAGCGCTCAGCACGGACATGGGAGTTGGCGGGACATCCGGCTCTCTACAGCTGCGCGGACACTGACATGTGGAGGGGCGGAGGATGGTGGAGTATGTCGGGCTACGGTGCCCCTGACGCTGGCCCTTACCTGGAGCAATGGTCAATCCCGCCGGCAGTGAGAGCGGGACCAGGCAATCAATGAGAGGTGTGCTTTGATATGGGCTGAAAGCACACCCCTGTCACTGAGGCACTCACACTAGTGCCGCTTACAACGCTTTTTAAATGGGCTTTTTACTGCCCATTTCTTAGCCCCCCCCCCCCCCCAATTCCAATCCTTTAAAATTGTCCGCGGGAGGCTTCGCTTTCGGTGCCTCCTACACTAATTTAAGTCTGTTTTTACAACAAAAAATGAATACAATAATATAAAGCATTTACTTATGACACAAAATGTGTCATAAGTATCTTTGTATTATTGTAATCATTAATGACAGGGGAGGCATTGCCTCCTCTGCCTCCCCTGACTGCACGTCCCTGACTGTGTGGCCAGCTGACGTCAGGTATTCCTGACTTGTAACACGCCAGAGGATAGTGGGCGTTATTTATGGGCGTGGCAAATTGAGCTATGTTAAGTAATCCGTCAGAGTGCAGCGGGCGCGATTTGTAGGTGTTAGCTGGCTCTATATCCCTGATGCTAAGATCATCTGAGTGGGCGCAGCCGTGGACGTGATTGGTGTACCTTTCTGGACGTAGACAGCACCAGGGTTACCATAGTTACGGCCCAGCCGTGTGGCCACTGGCGGAACATACGTCGGAGACAGAGAGGAGGTTGTCCCTGACGATTTTTTCATCAGTACCAGCTCATCCAATTACATGCTGCTGTATAACATTCTAGTCAGGTGGATATGACATTCACTGGGCATCGAGGGTATGTGTTCCAGGTGGAACGCATACCGGAAATACGTTCTTCTAGGCAGGTGAAAGCTATTGGGATCTTCTATCAACCTAATAACATGGTTTCTAATCATATATTACATAATTAACACATGTGGGTAGTCATTTTTATTAAAGAATTCAGGAGGTGGTCCATCTGAACCTAAAACTATATTCTAAGTTCCATTTTACATCTGAATCAGTTTCTGATTAGAGGAAGTGATGTAATAACATAGTAACAAAGTAACATAGGAACATAGTTCGGGCAGTACGGATGGTGTAATGGTTAGCATTACTGCCTCACAGCACTGAGGTCATGGGTTCAATTCCCAACATGGCCCTAACTGTGCAGAGTTTGTATATTCTCCCCGTACTTGCGTGGGTTTCCTCCGGGTACTCCGGTTTCCTCCCACAATCCAAAAATATACTGGTAGGTTAATTGGCTCCCAACAAATATTAACCCTACTGTAAATGTGTGTGTGTACATGTGATAGGGAATATAGATTGTAAGCTCCACTGGGGCAGGGACTGATGTGAATGGGCAAGTATACAGCGCTGCAGAATATGTGTGCGCTATATAAATAACTGGTAATAAATAATAAATAAATAAACATGGTATCTGAGGTTGAAAAAAGACAATTGTCCATCGAGTTCAACCTATTTGTGGTCTCCTATGCATGATGAAGGGAACTTATGCATTCCTGAAGGAAATTTAAATAGCAGCTATATGGAGTAACCCATTATTCTGCAACTTTCTCACTTGTGGGTGCTTTTGAAACTATCTTGGTAAGTGTACAAGCTATTAATTTTACATTTATTTTTATTTTTATAGGCTACAGTTAAAAACTATAGAAGTTCTTATAAAGAACTCCTCATTGTTAAACTATGTGTATCCTAATTTAGTTCCTTTATTGGGGTATATTTACTAAAATTCGTATTTTTCAGAATGAGGTTAAAGTTCAAACACGAATGACATCGAATGTGTGAATTTGCAACTTTTTGGGTTTTTTTACGCCTCATTTAATTTGCTGTCGTATTCTGCATTTTTGTTTTTGTCGATGTCATTCGTAATGTCGAGCAGTGTTTTACGTGAGTGATTAGTAAAACACTGCCGACATTAACACAATGAATCTCGGCCGGATCTGTGAGATCCGTGCAGGGCTTCATTGTGTACCTTAAAAAATAGTTTAAAGAGTTAAAATTTAAAAAAAAAATGTGTGGGGTCCCCAATACTAAGCAAAACCAGCCTCGGGCTCTTTGAGCCGGTCCTGGTTGGAAAAATATGGGGGGGGGAATGACTGGGGTTCCCCCATATTTAAACAGCCAGCATCGGGCTCTGCGCCTGGTCCTGGTGCAAAAAATACGGGGGACAAAAAATGTAGGGGTCCCCCGTAATTTTTGAACCATCACCGGGCTCCACTAGTCAGAGAGATAATGCCACAGCCTGGGGACACTTTTATATCGGTCCCTGTGGCCCTGGCATTAAATCACTAACTAGTCACCCCTGGCCGGGGTACCCAAGGGCCGGGGGTGAAGCCCGAGGCTGTCCCCCCCCATCCAAGGGCTGCGGATGGGGGGGCTGATAGCCATGTGTAAAAATAAGAATATTGTTTTTTGTAGCAGTACTACAAGTCCCAGCAAGCCTCCCCGCAAGCTGGTACTTGGAGAACCACAAGTACCAGCATGCGGTGGAAAATGGGCCCGCTGGTACCCGTAGTACTACTACAAAAAAAATACCCAAATAAAAACAGAACTCACACACCTTGAAAGTAAAACTTTATTACATACATGCACACCTACATACACACATACTTACCTATGTTCACACGTGGCTCGGTCCACTTCTCCAAGTAGAATCCATGGGGTACCTGAAATTAAAATTATACTCACAAAAATCCAGTGTAGATCGCTCCTCTTCTGAGCTTGTAATCCACGTACTTGGCAAAAAAACAAACCGAAAAACCCGATCCACGCACTGAAAGTGGTCCCATGTTTACACATGGGACCCCTTTCCCCGACTGCCGAGACCCCCCGTGACTCCTGTCACAGAGGGTCCCTTCAGCCAATCAGGGAGCGCCTCTTCGTGGCACTCTCCTGATTGCCTGTGCGCTCCTGAGCTGACAGACAGGCAGCGCACGGCCGAGATACAATGTAGCGCATAGGTGCTACATTGTATCCAATGGTGGGAACGTTGCGGTCAGCGGTTGACCATGAGTAACCTCACCGCTGACCGCAAAGTTCCCACAATTGGATACAATGTAGCGGGGGGTCTCGGCAGTCGGGGAAAGGGGTCCCATGTGTAAACATAGGACCCCTTTCAGTGCGTGGATCGGGTTTTTCGGTTTGTTTTTTTGCCAAGTACGTGGATTACAAGCTCAGAAGAGGACCGATATACACTGGATTTTTGTGAGTATAATTTTAATTTTAGGTACCCCATGGATTCTACTTGGAGAAGTGGACCGAGCCACGTGTGAACATAGGTAAGTATGTGTGAATGTAGGTGTGCATGTATGTAATAAAGTTTTACTTTCAAGGTGTGTGAGTTCTGTTTTTATTTGGATATTTTTTTTTAGTAGTATCACAGGTACCATAGGGCCCATTTTTCCACCGCATGCTGGTACTTGTGGTTCTCCAAGTACCAGCTTGCGGGGGAGGCTTGCTGGGACTTGTAGTACTGCTACAAAAAACAATATTCTTATTTTTACACATGGCTATCAGCCCCCCATCCGCAGCCCTTGGATGGGGGGACAGCCTCGGGCTTCACCCCTGGCCCTTGAGTGGCTGGAGGGGGGGACCCCTTGGTTTAAGGGGTCCCCACTCCTCCAGGGTACCCTGGCCAGGGGTGACTAGTTAGTGATTTAATGCCAGGGCCACAGGGACCGATATAAAAGTGTCCCCCGGCTGTGGCATTATCTCTCTGACTAGTGGAGCCCGGTGCTGCAGAGGCGGAACTACCGCCAGTGCAACCAGTGCGTTGCACTGGGGCCCGCCTCTCTCCAGGGGCCCAAAGCATGTCATGAGTCAAACTGACTCATTACATGCCGCTGTGTGCTGCGGGCAACCGCTGCCCGCAGCACACAGCCGCCTGGACAGAGAGGAGAGGAGCGCACTGCAGCGGCCACGGGGGTAAGGAGGAGGAGGAAGGTGGAGGAGGGAGCCGCAGCAGTGCTTTGTTATTGGTTGAGGCGCTGCTGCTGCTGTCCCTCTGCTTCACTATAGGCTGTCTTCCGAGAACAGCCTATAGTGAAGCAGAGGGGCAGCAGCAGCGCCTCCACCAATAACACAGCGCTGCTGCGGCTCCCTCCTTCACCTCCCTCCTCCTCCTTCTATCCTGCCCGGGAATCGTGACCAGAAGCTGCACCGAGGAGCCTGAGCCAGCGGAGAGGGTAAGTATGATTCTTCTTTCTTTCTTTCTTTCTTTCTTTCTTTCTTTCTTTCTTTCTTTTTCTTTCTTTCTTTTTCTTTCTTTCTTTCTTTCTTTCTTTCGACTGCCTGCCGCAATGTGTAAAAATGGGGAATCTGCCTGCCGCAATGTGTAAAAAGGGGGAATCTGCCTGCCGTAATGTGTAAAAAGGGGGACGCTGTCTGCCGTAATGTGTAACAATGGCACGCTGTCTGCCGTAATGTATAAAAAGGGCACGCTGTCTGCCGTTATGTGTAAAAAGGGTACGCTGTCTGCCGCTATGTGTAAAAAGGGCACGCTGTCTGCCGTTATGTGTAACAAGGGGACGTTGTCTGCCGTTATGTGTAAAAAGTGCACGCTGTCTGCCGTAATGTGTAAAAAGGGGACGCTGTCTGCCGTAATGTGTAAAAAGGGGACGCTGTCTGCCGTAATGTGTAAAAAGAGGAATCTGTCCGCCGTAAGGTGTAAAAGGGTCTCTACCTGGTGTAGTGGTGCTACTGTGCAGCGTGATTTGAATAATGGAGACTACTGTGCACCGTTTTATGAATTGGTATTATTTTGTGGCCACACCCCTTCCCCACGAAGCCACGTCACTATGTATTTTTGCACGTGCCAACAGCGCGCACTGCCCCTGTTTTGCATGCAGGGGTAGGGCTCCGATGCCATTTCTTGCACACAGTGCTAAAATGTCTAGTTACGGCACTGTTGCTAGGTATCCATTTCTCTAGCCCTGAGCAGGTCCCCCTCACCAGATCCTCTCCAGGGGTGAGGGGATAGACTTGGATGGGATGGGGGGCCCAAAGCATTTTGTCGCACCTGGGCCCACCGCTCGCTAGTTCCACCACTGCGGTGCTGGTTCAAAAAATGTGGGGGACCCCTACGTTTTTGTCCCCCGTATTTTTTGCACCAGGATCAGGCACAGAGCCTGGTGCTGGTTGTTTAAATATGGGGGAACCCCAGTCTTTTTTTCCCCCATATTTTTCCAACCAGGACCGGCTCAAAGAGCCCGAGGCTGGTTTTGCTTAGGAGGGGGGATCCCACGCATTTGAAATTTTTTTTAACAGTTTCTCACCCCTTCCCACTGATAAACATGCACGGATCTCATGGATCCGTGCATGACTATCAGAACACGGTAAAGAAAAAAGCAGGTCTGTTTTAAAACTGCCTTTTATTACGAAATGTATTTTTTCACGGCAGTGTTTGGCTATTGCCAGCAGTGTTTGTGAAATAAAATTTTTAGTAAATTAACGAGTTGTATACCAAAACAGCCGAGTTTGACCATTGGTGTATTCATTCGTATTTTTTTTCTTTGACTACCAAAAAAATACGAATGGCCTAATCACTGCCGAGATTTTAGTTTAGTAAATTCCCGAGATGACACTTTGATCAAAAAACACCAAATCGGTCAAAATCGGGAGTTTAGTAAATATACCCCCATTGGGGTAAATTTACTAAGGTGGGAGATTTTTAGAACTGGTGATGTTGCCCATGGCAACCAATCAGATTCTACTTACTATTTATCTAGCTGCTTCTAGCAGATAATAGGTATAATCTGATTGGTTGCTATGGGCAACATCACCAGTTCTAAAAATCTCCCACCTTAGTAATTTTACCCCATTGTCTTTGTACCTAAAGATCTTTTGTGAACCTCATTGAGGAAGTTTCAGTATTCATATCCCTATGTCTGTTAAAACAGATATATTTTTTTGGTATGTATATTTATGTATGTTCGGTGTGGTCTATATTGACTGACATACCCCATGTCATATAATGGGTTAATTTTGATCTTTTTAGATTTATGTACACTTATACCAAAGTCTGAGCCAGATCATTTATGATAGTAGGAGTCATATAATACAGTCAGGTATGTGCTTTTAAATCAGCCACCTATTTTCACTCATGTTTCATCCATTCCAAATTGGTCCTTGCCTATATTCAGTTTCCTTTTCTGCTAGGTGGCTTGATTGACACAGGAAGATAGCTACCACCTCTCCTTTGGAGAGCTTTAGACAAATTATCATTAACAGGCACACAGGAGATGAAATATTTAATCTGCAAGGTTTGTTCCCTTGTTTGAAAAAGTTTACAGACATTTAACACCAGTCAATGAACACATTTAAAATACTGTGTTCTTTCCTTTTAGGTTGATTCCTTGCACATAAACCCTTATTTTAACAAGTCCAATTTTTATATCGGTAGCTACCTACCTCAAGTAAAATTTCTTAAAATTCTTGAAAATTTCTTATAATTTTCTACAATATATTCAGTGTTGTTTTCAAGGAAATTATTTTCCCCTTTTTATCCCCAAACAAGTTACCCCCGATGAAGTCATGTAGACGAAACGCGTTGGATTTGTCAGTCATAAGCTATTTAACCAGTCTGTGAGAATGCTCCCTGTTGAGCTCACACCTTGAAAAAAGGTGAGGGAGTACTTACTGCATATTGAACATACTGGATATAATTTACTGGCATTTGTATCTTTTATATGTAAAGACTGTAAAAAAATTATTTTTAACTTTTATGTGTATAAATTGTGATATTAAACCAATATTTTTCACTAATTGGCCTTGGGCCTCTTATTTGGGTGACTATCTGGTGAGGGGTTGTCTGTTTCAGGTCCCCCAGGAACCAATATTCTCCAGTGCTTACTGTACATCCACTCGGATTTCCTTTGAGAAATTGTTATAATTAGATCCACTATAGTGTGCTTGGGAATTGTGTTTTATATTGTATGTAATTGAGATCTATCAACAGAGATCTCTCCTGTAGCGCTGTTTTTGTACAGGCGCAAGATATGGGTACTGTTGTTTTTTTTTATGTGTGTGTGTATATATATATATATATATATATATATATATAACATGGAGAGGTAAGGCACTCCTAAAAGCGATAATCAGCGATACTGGTGCCTCCGTGAAGCAAATACAACAGGCAAAGGACGTGGCACGCACGGTAATAAATGACAATCAGATACTCCTTAGCAGTTTGAGCAACGTTTCAGTGGACACCCCACTGTCGTCAGGCTTTATTAACATTAAAATGAAAACAGACATACCTTTATAGAACCCCCACATGTGCTGTCTAAAACCGTCCGGACCCGTACTTCCGGTCAGGAAGTGTGGAAGTGATGTAACAGTGCCGTCAGCGCACTGAAAGAAACAAACCCATCACCATGGAAACCAGATAGCAACAGTGTAATTAAACTCGCTACACTCGGCAATCACTGTACTTGTTCCATATATTCTAAATGATGCCCGTTAATACGATAACATACCCTGCATATAGTAATATCAATACCATGTTTGTCTCATAATATTCTAACAGCATAACAACAATATCTTTAGAGTATAAAGACTTATCAAATTAAGCTATAGTAAGAATGGATACATTACTGGTCATAATAATAGATCATTTCTAGGTAGATGTAATAAACCATAGTCATATCTAGCCGATCATATTTGTACAGATGAAATCATAAAAAACATGCATACGAAAACTGTTCGTTTAAACCCTTAGGGTAAATCACGTCTAGTTTTGCTATCCATCTGGCTTCAATTTGCAGGAGTCTCGAGGTGCGATCCCCTCCCCTGATGCTCACGGGGACGTGATCGATCATCCTATAACGAATGCTGTTAATAGGATGCTTGAGAGCAGCGAAATGCCTGGCTACAGGCTGTTCGCTGCTCCCCGTTTCTATTGCAATTCTGACAGCAGACCTGTGACATGTCATCCTTTCTTTAAATTTTCGTTCAGATTTGCCAATATAGCTAAGTCCACATGGGCATAAAATTTGATAAATAGTATACGTGGAATTGCACGTTAACCGATGTTTCATCATAATTTTTTGCCTGTCTGTGGATGATTAAACGAATCACCGGCCAATAAATATTGGCAGGTGACGCATGTACACCTGAAGCAACCCAATTTAATATTTTGATATGACAAAAAATGAGTATTAGATGCTGCTGAATCAATAGACATTCTTGAGACATCAGTTTTTACAAGACGATCTCTAAGATTCATTCCCCTAGAATAACAAGGCATTAGTTTGGAGCCTGACAGATGTAATTGCTTATCAGTTTCCACCAAGGGCCAGTGTTTATTAGCAATTTTTGAAATGGTCTCAGATTTAGTATTAAATTTGTTAACCTAAGGGACTTTATTGTGTTGTTCTTCCGTTCGACTTTTTTATTTTTCTTTAATAGAGAGGACCTCTCCATAGCCATAACTTTGGTTTTTGCTGACTCAAGTGATTCTTTGGAGTAACCTCTCATCAATAATTTAACAATTAAGGCATCAATCTGACGTGAAGCCAACTCCGTGTCGCTGTTAACTCGTCTTATTCTGATCATTTGCGAATATGGTTATCCTCTCTTGAGAGAAGAAGGATGACAACTATGAGTGTGCAACGGTTGGTTGCGATCAGTTGGCTTGACTTAGACTGATGTGGTCACATGATTGTTCTGAATCACTACCTTAACATCCAGAAAATTAATAACATTCTGGTCCAGCACATAAGTAAATTTAATTGTGCTGGTCCCTGAGTTATACATCTCCAATATTTCGATCAGCTCCTCTTTGTCCCCTTTCCATAAAATAAATAAATCATCTATGTAACGATTGAAAAGAATCATAGATGATTTAAAAATATCATTGCTATAGAATAGATCGTCCTCGACTGAAAACATAAGAATGTTTGTGTACGTGGGAGAGACCGCCGATCCCATCGCACACCCTTGAATTTGCTGGTAGAATTGTTTACCATAAAGAAAGAAATTATTGGTCAATACTAATTCTAATAATAATAGGATCACCTCAATTTTATCTGCATCAAACACCCGTTTTCTGGTGAGGAACCTTTTCACAGCTATTAATCCCATATCATGGGGAATCGATGTATACAAGCTGACCACGTCAACAGTGGCCAGCCAACAATTCTCAGGTAATATATCAATGGATTGCAAGTTGTTCAAAAATGCAGTAGTATCAGCTATATAGCTAAGTTCCTCACAAAGCAAGGGCTGGAGCAAACAATCCAGAAAAACCGACAAAGGTTGCAGAAACGATCCCCTGGCCGACACAATGGGTCGATAAGGGGGCGGATCAATACCCTTGTGGATTTTTGGTAATAAAAAGAATAAAGGAACCAATGGAAACTGAGGAATCAACACATCCATAATTTCTTTAGTAATCAATTCAACCTCTACAGCCTTAAAATTATACTCACAAAAATCCAGTGTAGATCGCTCCTCTTCTGAGCTTGTAATCCACGTACTTGGCAAAAAAACAAACCGAAAAACCCGATCCACGCACTGAAAGTGGTCCCATGTTTACACATGGGACCCCTTTCCCCGACTGCCGAGACCCCCCGTGACTCCTGTCACAGAGGGTCCCTTCAGCCAATCAGGGAGCGCCACGTCGTGGCACTCTCCTGATTGCCTGTGCGCTCCTGAGCTGACAGACAGGCAGCGCACGGCCGAGATACAATGTAGCGCATAGGTGCTACATTGTATCCAATGGTGGGAACGTTGCGGTCAGCGGTTGACCATGAGTAACCTCACCGCTGACCGCAAAGTTCCCACAATTGGATACAATGTAGCGGGGGGGTCTCGGCAGTCGGGGAAAGGGGTCCCATGTGTAAACATAGGACCCCTTTCAGTGCGTGGATCGGGTTTTTCGGTTTGTTTTTTTTGCCAAGTACGTGGATTACAAGCTCAGAAGAGGAGCGATCTACACTGGATTTTTGTGAGTATAATTTTAATTTTAGGTACCCCATGGATTCTACTTGGAGAAGTGGACCGAGCCACGTGTGAACATAGGTAAGTATGTGTGAATGTAGGTGTGCATGTATGTAATAAAGTTTTACTTTCAAGGTGTGTGAGTTCTGTTTTAATTTGGATATTTTTTTTGTAGTAGTATCACAGGTACCATAGGGCCCATTTTTCCACCGCATGCTGGTACTTGTGGTTCTCCAAGTACCAGCTTGCGGGGGAGGCTTGCTGGGACTTGTAGTACTGCTACAAAAAACAATATTCTTATTTTTACACATGGCTATCAGCCCCCCATCCGCAGCCCTTGGATGGGGGGACAGCCTCGGGCTTCACCCCTGGCCCTTGAGTGGCTGGAGGGGGGGACCCCTTGGTTTAAGGGGTCCCCACTCCTCCAGGGTACCCTGGCCAGGGGTGACTAGTTAGTGATTTAATGCCAGGGCCACAGGGACCGATATAAAAGTGTCCCCCGGCTGTGGCATTATCTCTCTGACTAGTGGAGCCCGGTGCTGCAGAGGCGGAACTACCGCCAGTGCAACCAGTGCGTTGCACTGGGGCCCGCCTCTCTCCAGGGGCCCAAAGCATGTCATGAGTCAAACTGACTCATTACATGCCGCTGTGTGCTGCGGGCAACCGCTGCCCGCAGCACACAGCCGCCTGGACAGAGAGGAGAGGAGCGCACTGCAGCGGCCACGGGGGTAAGGAGGAGGAGGAAGGTGGAGGAGGGAGCCGCAGCAGCGCTTTGTTATTGGTTGAGGCGCTGCTGCTGCTGTCCCTCTGCTTCACTATAGGCTGTCTTCCGAGAACAGCCTATAGTGAAGCAGAGGGGCAGCAGCAGCGCCTCCACCAATAACACAGCGCTGCTGCGGCTCCCTCCTTCACCTCCCTCCTCCTCCTTCTATCCTGCCCGGGAATCGTGACCAGAAGCTGCACCGAGGAGCCTGAGCCAGCGGAGAGGGTAAGTATGATTCTTCTTTCTTTCTTTCTTTCTTTCTTTCTTTCTTTCTTTCTTTCTTTCTTTCTTTCTTTCTTTCTTTCTTTCTTTCTTTCTTTCTTTCTTTTTCTTTCTTTCTTTTTCTTTCTTTCTTTCTTTCTTTCTTTCTTTCGACTGCCTGCCGCAATGTGTAAAAATGGGGAATCTGCCTGCCGCAATGTGTAAAAAGGGGGAATCTGCCTGCCGTAATGTGTAAAAAGGGGGACGCTGTCTGCCGTAATGTGTAACAATGGCACACTGTCTGCCGTAATGTATAAAAAGGGCACGCTGTCTGCCGTTATGTGTAAAAAGTGTACGCTGTCTGCCGCTATGTGTAAAAAGGGCACGCTGTCTGCCGTTATGTGTAACAAGGGGACGTTGTCTGCCGTTATGTGTAAAAAGTGCACGCTGTCTGCCGTAATGTGTAAAAAGGGGACGCTGTCTGCCGTAATGTGTAAAAAGGGGACGCTTTCTGCCGTAATGTGTAAAAAGAGGAATCTGTCCGCCGTAAGGTGTAAAAGGGTCTCTACCTGGTGTAGTGGTGCTACTGTGTAGCGTGATTTGAATAATGGAGACTACTGTGCACCGTTTTATGAATTGGTATTATTTTGGGGCCACACCCCTTCCCCACGAAGCCACGTCACTATGTATTTTTGCGCGTGCCTACAGCGCGCACTGCCCCTGTTTTGCATGCAGGGGTAGGGCTCCGATGCCATTTCTTGCACACAGTGCTAAAATGTCTAGTTACGGCACTGTTGCTAGGTATCCATTTCTCTAGCCCTGAGCAGGTCCCCCTCACCAGATCCTCTCCACGGGTGAGGGGGTAGACTTGGATGGGATGGGGGGCCCAAAGCATTTTGTCGCACCTGGGCCCACCGCTCGCTAGTTCCACCACTGCGGTGCTGGTTCAAAAAATGTGAGGGACCCCTACGTTTTTCCCCCCCGTATTTTTTGCACCAGGATTAGGCACAGAGCCCGGTGCTGGTTGTTTAAATATGGGGGAACCCCAGTCTTTTTTTCCCCCATATTTTTCCAACCAGGAACGGCTCAAAGAGCCCGAGGCTGGTTTTGCTTAGGAGGGGGGATCCCACGCATTTGAAATTTTTTTTAACAGTTTCTCACCCCTTCCCACTGATAAACATGCACGGATCTCATGGATCCGTGCATGACTATCAGAACACGGTAAAGAAAAAAGCAGGTCTGTTTTAAAACTGCTTTTTATTACGAAATGTATTTTTTCACGGCAGTGTTTGGCTATTGCCAGCAGTGTTTGTGAAATAAAATTTTTAGTAAATTAACGAGTTGTATACCAAAACAGCCGTGTTTGACCAATGGTGTATTCATTTGTATTTTTTTTCTTTGACTACCAAAAAAATACGAATGGCTTAATCACTGCCGAGATTTTAGTTTAGTAAATTCCCGAGATGACACTTTGATCAAAAAACACCAAATCGGTCAAAATCGGGAGTTTAGTAAATATACCCCCATTGGGGTAAATTTACTAAGGTGGGAGATTTTTAGAACTGGTGATGTTGCCCATGGCAACCAATCAGATTCTACTTACTATTTATCTAGCTGCTTCTAGCAGATAATAGGTATAATCTGATTGGTTGCTATGGGCAACATCACCAGTTCTAAAAATCTCCCACCTTAGTAATTTTACCCCATTGTCTTTGTACCTAAAGATCTTTTGTGAACCTCATTGAGGAAGTTTCAGTATTCATATCCCTATGTCTGTTAAAACAGATATATTTTTTTGGTATGTAAATTTATGTATGTTCGGTGTGGTCTATATTGACTGACATACCCCATGTCATATAATGGGTTAATTTTGATCTTTTTAGATTTATGTACACTTATACCAAAGTCTGAGCCAGATCATTTATGATAGTAGGAGTCATATAATTCAGTCAGGTATGTGCTTTTAAATCAGCCACCTATTTTCACTCATGTTTCATCCATTCCAAATTGGTCCTTGCCTATATTCAGTTTCCTTTTCTGCTAGGTGGCTTGATTGACACAGGAAGATAGCTACCACCTCTCCTTTGGAGAGCTTTAGACAAATTATCATTAACAGGCACACAGGAGATGAAATATTTAATCTGCAAGGTTTGTTCCCTTGTTTGAAAAAGTTTACAGACATTTAACACCAGTCAATGAACACATTTAAAATACTGTGTTCTTTCCTTTTAGGTTGATTCCTTGCACATAAACCCTTATTTTAACAAGTCCAATTTTTATATCGGTAGCTACCTACCTCAAGTAAAATTTCTTAAAATTCTTGAAAATTTCTTATAATTTTCTACAATATATTCAGTGTTGTTTTCAAGGAAATTATTTTCCCCTTTTTATCCCCAAACAAGTTACCCCTGATGAAGTCATGTAGACGAAACGCGTTGGATTTGTCAGTCATAAGCTATTTAACCAGTCTGTGAGAATGCTCCCTGTTGAGCTCACACCTTGAAAAAAGGTGAGGGAGTACTTACTGTATATTGAACATACTGGATATAATTTTCTGGCATTTGTATCTTTTATATGTAAAGACTGTGTAAAAAAACTATTTTTAACTTTTATGTGTATAAATTGTGATATTAAACCAATATTTTTCACTAATTGGCCTTGGGCCTCTTATTTGGGTGACTATCTGGTGAGGGGTTGTCTGTTTCAGGTCCCCCAGGAACCAATATTCTCCAGTGCTTACTGTACATCCACTCGGATTTCCTTTGAGAAATTGTTATAATTAGATCCACTATAGTGTGCTTGGGAATTGTGTTTTATATTGTATGTAATTGAGATCTATCAACAGAGATCTCTCCTGTAGCGCTGTTTTTGTACAGGCGCAAGATATGGGTACTGTTGTTTTTTTTTTATGTGTGTGTGTATATATATATATATATATATATATATATATATAACATGGAGAGGTAAGGCACTCCTAAAAGCGATAATCAGCGATACTGGTGCCTCCGTGAAGCAAATACAACAGGCAAAGGACGTGGCACGCACGGTAATAAATGACAATCAGATACTCCTTAGCAGTTTGAGCAACGTTTCAGTGGACACCCCACTGTCGTCAGGCTTTATTAACATTAAAATGAAAACAGACATACCTTTATAGAACCCCCACATGTGCTGTCTAAAACCGTCCGGACCCGTACTTCCGGTCAGGAAGTGTGGAAGTGATGTAACAGTGCCGTCAGCGCACTGAAAGAAACAAACCCATCACCATGGAAACCAGATAGCAACAGTGTAATTAAACTCGCTACACTCGGCAATCACTGTACTTGTTCCATATATTCTAAATGATGCCCGTTAATACGATAACATACCCTGCATATAGTAATATCAATACCATGTTTGTCTCATAATATTCTAACAGCATAACAACAATATCTTTAGAGTATAAAGACTTATCAAATTAAGCTATAGTAAGAATGGATACATTACTGGTCATAATAATAGATCATTTCTAGGTAGATGTAATAAACCATAGTCATATCTAGCCGATCATATTTGTACAGATGAAATCATAAAAAACATGCATACGAAAACTGTTCGTTTAAACCCTTAGGGTAAATCACGTCTAGTTTTGCTATCCATCTGGCTTCAATTTGCAGGAGTCTCGAGGTGCGATCCCCTCCCCTGATGCTCACGGGGACGTGATCGATCATCCTATAACGAATGCTGTTAATAGGATGCTTGAGAGCAGCGAAATGCCTGGCTACAGGCTGTTCGCTGCTCCCTGTTTCTATTGCAATTCTGACAGCAGACCTGTGACATGTCATCCTTTCTTTAAATTTTCGTTCAGATTTGCCAATATAGCTAAGTCCACATGGGCATAAAATTTGATAAATAGTATACGTGGAATTGCACGTTAACCGATGTTTCATCATAATTTTTTTGCCTGTCTGTGGATGATTAAACGAATCACCGGCCAATAAATATTGGCAGGTGACGCATGTACACCTGAAGCAACCCAATTTAATATTTTGATATGACAAAAAATGAGTATTAGATGCTGCTGAATCAATAGACATTCTTGAGACATCAGTTTTTACAAGACGATCTCTAAGATTCATTCCCCTAGAATAACAAGGCATTAGTTTGGAGCCTGACAGATGTAATTGCTTATCAGTTTCCTCCAAGGGCCAGTGTTTCTTAGCAATTTTTGAAATGGTCTCAGATTTAGTATTAAATTTGTTAACCTAAGGGACTTTATTGTGTTGTTCTTTCGTTCGACTTTTTTTTTTTTCTTTAATAGAGAGGACCTCTCCATAGCCATAACTTTGGTTTTTGCTGACTCAAGTGATTCTTTGGAGTAACCTCTCATCAATAATTTAACAATTAAGGCATCAATCTGACGTGAAGCCAACTCTGTGTCGCTGTTAACTCGTCTTATTCTGATCATTTGCGAATATGGTTATCCTCTCTTGAGAGAAGAAGGATGACAACTATGAGTGTGCAACGGTTGGTTGCGATCAGTTGGCTTGACGTAGACTGATGTGGTCACATGATTGTTCTGAATCACTACCTTAACATCCAGAAAATTAATAACATTCTGGTCCAGCACATAAGTAAATTTAATTGTGCTGGTCCCTGAGTTATACATCTCCAATATTTCGATCAGCTCCTCTTTGTCCCCTTTCCATAAAATAAATAAATCATCTATGTAACGATTGAAAAGAATCATAGATGATTTAAAAATATCATTGCTATAGAATAGATCGTCCTCGACTGAAAACATAAGAATGTTTGTGTACGTGGGAGAGACCGCCGATCCCATCGCACACCCTTGAATTTGCTGGTAGAATTGTTTACCATAAAGAAAGAAATTATTGGTCAATACTAATTCTAATAATAATAGGATCACCTCAATTTTATCTGCATCAAACACCCGTTTTCTGGTGAGGAACCTTTTCACAGCTATTAATCCCATATCATGGGGAATCGATGTATACAAGCTGACCACGTCAACAGTGGCCAGCCAACAATTCTCAGGTAATATATCAATGGATTGCAAGTTGTTCAAAAATGCAGTAGTATCAGCTATATAGCTAAGTTCCTCACAAAGCAAGGGCTGGAGCAAACAATCCAGAAAAACCGTCAAAGGTTGCAGAAACGATCCCCTGGCCGACACAATGGGTCGATCAGGGGGCGGATCAATACCCTTGTGGATTTTTGGTAATAAAAAGAATAAAGGAACCAATGGAAACTGAGGAATCAACACATCCATAATTTCTTTAGTAATCAATTCAACCTCTACAGCCTGTGCTAGCATTTCCTTAAGACGTTTTCTACATCGTATCGTTGGATTTGATTGTACTTTAATGTAGACATCAGTACACGATAACTGGCGTAAGGCTTCTATATTATAGTCACTAAAGTCCTGTAGCACTATTGCGCCACCCTTGTCCGCCGGCCTGATGATTAATTTGTCATTGCTAGACAATGCTTGTAATGCATTTCTTTCCAGCTTAGTGAGGTTAGGGTGTATTCTGTCACTGGAATCCACCGCATCTTTATCTTCATGATCAAGGATTCTCATGAAGGTTTTTAAGCTGGCATTGTTAGACAAGGGATCAAACACTGATTTCGGGTGAAAGGGTTGAAGCTTGGTGGGTACAGGAACATATGTGTCAGAGCTTAATTGGCTGCCAAAGTGTTCTCTCAGTTTAACCTTACGTTGTAATTTATATTTTTCTATATTCCACTGGAGGCCATAGAAGGGGACTGAGGGCACAAATGAGAGACCCTTGCTTAGCAATTTTCTATCAGAGTCCGACAAGTAATAAGATGATAAATTGCAGATTACTTCTTGTTGGATCGTGGAGGCCTGCCCACTCGCCCTTTGCCTTTCATTTTGGCGGCCTCTCCGTGTGAACCTGCGCTTTCTGAATTGATTATGGCCCTTGTGGCAACCCTTAAAGGGGCTGATGCTTGATTTGATTTATCAGACTCACTAGTAGATTCTTGAGAGGAATCTGTATCTAATGTGTGTTTAAATTGGCGTCGAAAGAACGGACGTTTTCTTTCATTGGTGTTGGCGCCAGAAAGCCAGCGATACACTGTATGTCTTTCATAGTCCTCCTCAACTTTAGATAATTTATGTCTTTTGAAATCAATGAGCTCCTTCTTATATTGTGTAATCTGTACCTGTAATTTATTAACCAAGTCACCTTCTTGGTTGGCAGTGAGAATAGACATATTTGATTTCTCAAACGTAGAAATCTTAGCTCTAACTGACTCCAATTCCTTGGTTGATTGTTCAATGACAAGCAAGATTAAATCTAGCGAGCACTTGTTTAAAATGGCAATCCAACGTCGACAAAAGGCGGCATCCTGTCTGCCAATGGTGGGACAGTTTCGGACGCGAAAGCCCCTGGGTATCTTTTTAGATCTAAAATAGTCACTCAGTGATAAGCCATGCATGTCAAAATCGACCTTCTTTTTCAAATTCAACAAGTCTCTATAAATGATATTGGGAGACAAGGCATGAACTTCCTCTTGTATTCCTTTCTTACGAAGTATTGCCTCTGCGTCTGATTCAGAATATGAATGCACATCCCCCACAGGGAAATTAAAGTGACTCCATTGTTCATGTATCTCATCCATAATGACTTGTCACAAAGAAACAATAATGGAGAATCACTGTACTGACTGCATACAATCTGGTATTCCAAAAGTAAGCACCTATAGCAGATGCTTTGTTAAAATGTCCGATGCACAGACCAGCAGAAAACAAGCTCCATGGACAGTTCAGTGATAATGAAAGCTGGGTGCCATTACTAGGAAAAGCACAACACGTGTTTCACCATATACAACATGGAGAGGTAAGGCACTCCTAAAAGCTATAATCAGTGATACCGGTGCCTCCGTGAAGCAAATACAACAGGCAAAGGACGTGGCACTCACGGTAATAAATGACAATCAGATACTCCTTAGCAGTTTGAGCAACGTTTCAGTGGACACCCCACTGTCGTCAGGCTTTATTAACATTAAAATTAAAACAGACATACATTTATAGAACCCCCACATGTGCTGTCTAAAACCGTCCGGACCCGAACTTCCAGTCAGGAAGTGATGTAACAGTGCCGTCAGCGCACTGAAAGAAACAAACCCATCACCATGGAAACCAGATAGCAACAGTGTAATTAAACTCGCTACACTCGGCAATCACTGTACTTGTTCCATATATTCTAAATGATGCCCGTTAATACGATAACATACCCTGCATATAGTAATATCAATACCACGTTTGTCTCATAATATTCTAACAGCATAACAACAATATCTTTAGAGTATAAAGACTTATCAAATTAAGCTATAGTAAGAATGGATACATTACTGGCATATAATAGATCATTTCTAGGTAGATGTAATAAACCATAGTCATATCTAGCCGATCATATTTGTTACAGATGAAATCATAAAAAACATGCATACGAAAACTGTTCGTTTAAACCCTTAGGGTAAATCACGTCTAGTTTTGCTATCCATCTGGCTTCAATTTGCAGGAGTCTCGAGGCGCGATCCCCTCCCCTGATGCTCACGGGGACGTGATCGATCATCCTATAACGAATGCTGTTAATAGGATGCTTGAGAGCAGCGAAATGCCTGGCTACAGGCTGTTCGCTGCTCCCTGTTTCTATTGCAATTCTGACAGCAGACCTGTGACATGTCATCCTTTCTTTAAATTTTCGTTCAGATTTGCCAATATAGCTAAGTCCACATGGGCATAAAATTTGATAAATAGTATACGTGGAATTGCACGTTAACCGATGTTTCATCATAATTTTTTTGCCTGTCTGTGGATGATTAAACAAATCACCGGCCAATAAATATTGGCAGGTGACGCATGTACACCTAAAGCAACCCAATTTAATATTTTGATATGACAAAAAATGAGTATTAGATGCTGCTGAATCAATAGACATTCTTGAGACATCAGTTTTTACAAGACGATCTCTAAGATTCATTCCCCTAGAATAACAAGGCATTAGTTTGGAGCCTGACAGATGTAATTGCTTATCAGTTTCCACCAAGGGCCAGTGTTTCTTAGCAATTTTTTAAATGGTCTCAGATTTAGTATTAAATTTGTTAACCTAAGGGACTTTATTGTGTTGTTCTTCCATTCGACTTTTTTTTTTTTTCTGTAATAGAGAGGACCTCTCCATAGCCATAACTTTGGTTTTTGCTGACTCAAGTGATTCTTTGGAGTAACCTCTCATCAATAATTTAACAATTAAGGCATCAATCTGACGTGAAGCCAACTCCGTGTCGCTGTTAACTCGTCTTATTCTGATCATTTGCGAATTTGGTTATCCTCTCTTGAGAGAAGAAGGATGACAACTATGAGTGTGCAACGGTTGGTTGCGATCAGTTGGCTTGACGTAGACTGATGTGGTCACATGATTGTTCTGAATCACTACCTTAACATCCAGAAAATTAATAACATTCTGGTCCAGCACATAAGTAAATTTAATTGTGCTGGTCCCTGAGTTATACATCTCCAATATTTCGATCAGATCCTCTTTGTCCCCTTTCCATAAAATAAATAAATCATCTATGTAACGATTGTAATGCATTTCTTTCCAGCTTAGTGAGGTGTTGGCGCCAGAAAGCCAGCGATACACTGTATGTCTTTCATAGTCCTCCTCAACTTTAGATAATTTATGTCTTTTGAAATCAATGAGCTCCTTCTTATATTGTGTAATCTGTACCTGTAATTTATTAACCCAGTCACCTTCTTGGTTGGCAGTGAGAATAGACATATTTGATTTCTCAAACGTAGAAATCTTAGCTCTAACTGACTCCAATTCCTTGGTTGATTGTTCAATGACAAGCAAGATTAAATCTAGCGAGCACTTGTTTAAAATGGCAATCCAACATCGACAAAAGGCGGCATCCTGTCTGCCAATGGTGGGGCAGTTTCGGATGCGAAAGCCCCTGGTATCTTTTTAGATCTAAAATAGTCACTCAGTGATAAGCCATGCATGTCAAAATCGACCTCCTTCTTTTTCAAATTCAACAAGTCTCTATAAATGATATTGGGAGACAAGGCATGAACTTCATCATGTATTCCTTTCTTACGAAGTATTGCCTCTGCATCTGATTTAGAATATGAATGCACATCCCCCACAGGGAAATTAAAGTGACTCCATTGTTCATGTATCTCATCCATAATGACTTGTCACAAAGAAACAGTAATGGAGAATCACTGTACTGACTGCATACAATCTGGTATTCCAAAAGTAAGCACCTATAGCAGATGCTCTGTTAAAATGTCCAATGCACGGACCATCAGAAAACAAGCTCCATGGACAGTTCAGTGTTAATGAAAGCTGGGTGCCATTACTAGGAGAAGCACAACATGTGTTTCACCATATACAACATGGAGAGGTAAGGCACTCCTAAAAGCTATAATCAGTGATACCGGTGCCTCCATGAAGCAAATACAACAGGCAAAGGACGTGGCACTCACGGTAATAAATGACAATCAGATACTCCTTAGCAGTTTGAGCAACGTTTCAGTGGACACCCCACTGTCGTCAGGCTTTATTAACATTAAAATTAAAACAGACATACCTTTATAGAACCCTCACATGTGCTGTCTAAAACCGTCCGGACCCGAACTTCCGGTCAGGAAGTGCGGAAGTGATGTAACAGTGCCGTCAGCGCACTGAAAGAAACAAACCCATCACCATGGAAACCAGATAGCAACAGTGTAATTAAACTCTCTACACTCGGCAATCACTGTACTTGTTCCATATATTCTAAATGATGCCCGTTAATACGATAACATACCCTGCATATAGTAATATCAATACCATGTTTGTCTCATAATATTCTAACAGCATAACAACAATATCTTTAGAGTATAAAGACTTATCAAATTAAGCTATAGTAAGAATGGATACATTACTGGTCATAATAATAGATCAGTAGTAGCGCCGCCTGCCCGGGGCGCTCAAAACCCCGGAGCCGGCCCTGACCTGAAGCAACCCAATTTGAAATGACAAAAAATGAGTATTAGATGCTGCTGAATCAATAGACATTCTTGAGACATCAGTTTTTACAAGATGATCTCTAAGATTAATTCCCCTAGAATAACAAGGCATTAGTTTGGAGCCTGACAGATGTAATTGCTTATCAGTTTCCACCAAGGGCCAGTGTTTCTTAGCAATTTTTTAAATGGTCTCAGATTTAGTATTAAATTTGTTAACCTAAGGGACTTTATTGTGTTGTTCTTCCGTTCGACTTTTTTTCTGTAATAGAGAGGACCTCTCCATAGCCGTGAGCATCAGGGGAGGGGATCGCGCCTCGAGACTCCTGCAAATTGAAGCCAGATGGATAGCAAAACTAAACGTGATTTACTCTAAGGGTTTAAACGAACAGTTTTCGTATGCATGTTTTTTATGATTTCATCTGTAACAAATATGATCGGCTAGATATGACTATGGTTTATTACATCTACCTAGAAATGATCTATTACAGGTTGAGTATCCCATATCCAAATATTCCGAATTACGGAATAATCCGAAATACGGACTTTTTTGAGGGAGAGTGAGATAGTGAAACCTTTGTTTTTTGATGGCTCAATGTACACAAACTTTGTTTAATACACAAAGTTATTAAAAATATTGTATTAAATGACATCCAGACTGTGTGTATAAGGTGTATATGAAACATAAATGAATTGTGTGAATGTAGACACACTTTGTTTAATGCACAAAGTTATAAAAAATATTTGCTAAAATGACCTTCAGGTTGTGTGTATAAGGTGTATATGTAACATAAATGCATTCTGTGCATAGACTTAGGTCCCATCACCATGATACCTCATTATGGTATGCAATTATTCCAAAATACGGAAAAATCCGATATCCAAAATACCTCTGGTCCCAAGCATTTTGGATAAGGGATACTCAACCTGTATATGCCAGTAATGTATCCATTCTTACTATAGCTTAATTTGATAAGTCTTTATACTCTAAAGATATTGTTGTTATGCTGTTAGAATATTATGAGACAAACGTGGTATTGATATTACTATATGCAGGGTGTGTTATCGTATTAACGGGCATCATTTAGAATATATGGAACAAGTACAGTGATTGCCGAGTGTAGCGAGTTTAATTACACTGTTGCTATCTGGTTTCCATGGTGATGGGTTTGTTTCTTTCAGTGTGCTGACGGCACTGTTACATCACTTCCTGACCGGAAGTTCGGGTCCAGACAGTTTTAGACAGCACATGTGGGGGTTCTATAAAGGTATGTCTGTTTTCATTTTAATGTTAATAAAGCCTGACGACAGTGGGGTGTCCACTGAAACGTTGCTCAAACTGCTAAGGAGTATCTGATTTTCATTTATTACCATGAGTGCCACGTCCTTTGCCTGTTATATATATATATATATATAATTTTTATTTTTTTGCCATCTTAACTGATATGTTTGTGTTGCTACAGGGTCCCCGCATGTCAAACACGCCAGCCAAAAGGTGTTCTGTTTGAAAGTTCTATTTATGTACAAATTCCATCCTGCTTCAGTGTTTGTGTGATGTTCTGCCATGATTGAGAATACGAATCCTTGGTAAAGTCAGGTGTTCTATGAGGTGTATGTTAAAACCAACTGTGTTTGGCTGATGGTTTATTTCTTTGTACATGTCTGGTCGGCCATGTACTGTATCTCAATTCCATATTGGACAAACACTTCTATGTTTGGTATGAGCTGCATTTTACGGATGTGAATACAATCTCGAATGAACACGAATGAGAATAAATTTACCCCTAGGAGTCTCAACATATCAGACACTGAGATACAGGATATGAGCCTAACACGCAGACACTGGATTGTGCCCAGAGACATCCTTATAAGGGGAATGGTTCAAATTTGGCATCAACATGACGTCATCTTTTGGTGCACTTTCATTTAGAATAGAGTGTCATGTGCATCCCTATGAGAGCAGCAGTCGACTGTAACAGAGCCACCCAGATGGTAGCCATGCATGGCAGGTGGCCATTCAAATGACTGAAACCATGAGGTTTTTGTTATTCACAGAGAGAAGCTATATATGTATACACATATAGCTCCTCTATGTCTGGCTGGTACATGTCACATATTTTTATTTTTAACCCCCATGATGCCTGCTGGAGAAGAGGACCCAATAAGCGCAAGGGTAGATGAGTATGGATTCCACCCATGAACCATATTCTACTGGAGAAGAGGCTGATTCACCACACACAAAGTGAGTATACATTGAGTGTGAGTGCATGTATGTATTAAAGTCATGTTGTGTGTCTTGTGTTCATTTTAACACTTCTTTTACAGGGGGACTATAGGTACCGGCAGGCCCTTAATGCACCGCATGCTGGTACTTATAGTAGCATGTGAGGGAGGCTTGCTGGAACCTGTAGTCCTCCTGTAAAATACAATGTTTACCTAACTTTCACTTTAATTGCTATCAGCTTGTCAACTTGGCACTCACCACCCAGGGATGCCGGGATAGGCCCAGCCTTCAACCCAGGCATTGGGTGCTCTGGAGAGGACATCCTCTTTATTGGGGAGTCCCCCCGTCTCCCGGAATCCCCTGCCTGAGCTAACTAGTTAGGGGGGAATAAATGCTTCCACCGAGGGACTCTGTCAAGTGTTTCCACAGGCTGTAGAATTACCCCACTGCTAGTGGAACCAGTGCTGGTTCTAAAAATATGGAGGACAACTACTCGTTTTGTTTCTCATAGCTTTAGAGTCAGGGTTGGCTGATTCATTAAATACAGGGGAACCCTACACATTTTGTCCCCTGTATTCTTTGAACCAAGGACAGCTCAAAGAGCTCATGGCTGGTTATGCTTTTGGGGAGGGAATCCCAAGACCATTTTATTTTCTGATCACCTGTGTTATCTACCCCACCCTCTGGTGGTAATAGATCCCAGTGGCAGAGCCACCTCACCCCAGTGTCTATGGGACCCCACTGTTTACTGCACATGTAGAGTTCAGGTGCATCTGCTCCAAAATGCTGCTTGCAAGGAATTCTGGGGTGTAATTGCGACAGTGATGACAGCAGTCATAGACCACAGTGTCACTCCCAGGGGCATAGGCAAACGCAGGCGGGGTTTCCGGTTGCCCAGAAACCCCTCTTACTTTGGCAAGTGGCTCAAATTATGACAATAGCAATGGTATATAAAACGATTACTAGAGATGCCGCCACATTGCAGTTTTTAACGGACAATGCAGAGCTTCTGCACAGTGGGGGTCATTCCGAGTTGTTCGCACGTTGCCGATTTTCGCTATGCTGCAATTTGTTGCAAATTGCGCATGCGCAAGGCATGCAGGGCGCATGCACTTAGTTATTTAACACAAAACTTAGCAGTTTTGCTGTGGCTTCTGCGGCGCTTTTCAGTCGCACTGCTGTTCGGTAAATGATTGACAGAAAAGGGGCGTTTCTTGGTGGCAACTCAGCGTTTTCCTGGCGTTTACTAAAAAACGCAGGCGTGTCAGGGAAAAACGCGGGAGTGTCTGGAGAAACGGGGGAGTGGCTGGCCGAACGCAGGGCGTGTTTGTGACGTCAAACCAGGAACTAAACAGACTGATCTGATCACAATCTGTGAGTAGGTCTGGAGATACTCAGAAACTGCAAAGAATTATTTAGTAGCAGTTTTGCTAATTTTTCGTTCGCTAATCTGCTATGCTAAGATACACTTCCAGAGGGCGGTGGCCTAGCGTGTGCAATGCTGCTAAAAGCAGCTAGCGAGCGAACAACTCGGAATGAGGGCCAGTGGCAGCAGCTTCTTCTACCAAGTTTAATGTGTGTGTCCTCAATCCGTACACTGGACCAGAGAGCATACCTCCCAAGATGAGCCTCTCCAGGAGGGACTTCCCTCTTACTGTGTGATTGCCATCACCTGTGGTGAAACACCTTTCATATCCATTAACCTGTTCAACACAGGTGCTGACCATCATAAATTAAGAAAAAGTCCAGAAGCAGATCATTGTGTCCCTCCTGGAGAGGATCATGTCGGGAGGTATGCCAGAGAGTATCTACCAGGAAAAAGAAACAGGAGCCTTACCATGAGGTGGGAGAATGTGTGCTTAGAAAGTGCAGTGCTGGTTCTATTATGCTTGTATATTTATTATAGTATGTTTAACCTTTTCCTGACCACTTATCTTATTTATATTATTTAAAAATGTTTGCTACAGCCTATACTATAGAAAATCTATAGTGTTAAATATTTATAATGCATTCCATGTTCCGCATAGTGGGAGATTGTGGATTTCATTTGCAAACCCCCTGTAGAAATCCTGCGTTTGCCACTGAGGGGGGCCTACTAGGGAGACCCAACCCAGGCTCATTTTCACTCCATCTGATTGGGATCAGTGGGGAACAAAATGGAACCATTGATACTTCAGGGATCCCCTTATGAACCCGGCAGCATTACAATAAAAGTGGGAAGTTTCAGTCTACAATTATCCTGTTGCAGGACTGCATGCGAAAGGTCAGCTGACTTTTGTCCTATAATATGCCCACCTACACTTCTATATGTCCACAACACTCTGCTTTACATTATACATTATACTCCAGGTTGTACTCTGTTGCAAATAATCTACCAAAAGTTTGTATTGATTTCCAAGGTGCTAATTTAATACCAAATCTGTTTGTTATTTAAAAATCAGTTGTTTTCTTCTTACTTTAACATGGTTGATCTTTTTAGCCCAAACTTTTTCAGTCTATAAAGGACAGCTCTGTTTCACTTCTGGACTGTCTCTATGGTATTTCTTACACTCTTACCACATCAGCCTGAAAATTTTTGATAGCTCTGCATCCACATCAGTAAAATTCAGTGACGTGAGGTGAGTTCATTGGTTTGGGAAGCACTGAGATAGATAGATATATATATATATATATATATATATATATATAGATAATGGAAAGACGAGGCGGCACTCAGAGGCTTGTAACTGCAATCATATATTGGTGCAAATAGTGCAAATCATATCAACGTTTCGGGGACCTAGTCCCCTTCTTCAGGATAACACAAGTGCCAAACAGTGAAGGTTTAAATAGACAAAACACTTACCCCCTGACCCCACTCACTCCACAGCTGCAGCGTGTCTGTGTGGCCGCCCCTTCATGGCTTCCGCCCGGCTGTGCGTCTCAGCGGGACCGGAAGTGACGTCACGGGTGCGAGCCGCGTTGCCATGGCTACAGCTCGTACTCACCGCCCAGCTGTCGCTCCCTGGCCGCGTCGCTCGAGTTACCTCCAGAGCGTCTCCAGATCCCGCGAGATCACTGAGCCTGGCTGGGAAGACTTTGGTGTTGCCATGGTGACGCTGCAATCTGTGTAACAAATTACATATAAATAAAACGATGACTGAAGTGATGCTTAAGATGACATATAGCCGTCAATAGTACATCAATATAAAGTGCTAGTGCTGAAAACAATTTAAAAACAATTTAAAAACATCGGAAGGTGCACACAGAAAAATTTGCATAACAAAGCACCTTTTGTTATTATACCAAAGGGCTGCTGTCTGTAATGAAAAATCATAACGGGCAACAAATATTAGAGATGAGCGGGTTCGGTTCCTCGGAATCCGAACCCGCCCGAACTTCATGTTTTTTTTCACGGGTCCGAGCGACTCGGATCTTCCCGCCTTGCTCGGTTAACCCGAGCGCGCCCGAACGTCATCATGACGCTGTCGGATTCTCGCAAGACTCGGATTCTATCGCGAGACTCGGATTCTATATAAGGAGCCGCGCGTCGCCGCCATTTTCACACGTGCATTGAGATTGATAGGGAGAGGACGTGGCTGGCGTCCTCTCCATTTAGATTAGAAGAGAGAGAGTGAGGTTGATTTGAGACAGAGACACTTGATTTACTGGAGCTTAGGAGTACTGTAGAGAGTGCAGAGTTTAGTAGTGACTGACCACAGTGACCACCAGACAGTGCAGTTTTATTTAATATAATCCGTTCTCTGCCTGAAAAAAACGATACACAGTGACTCAGTCACATACCATATCTGTGTGCACTGCTCAGCCCAGTGTGCTGCATCATCTATGTATATATCTGACTGTGCTCACACAGCTTATAATTGTGGGGGAGACTGGGGAGCAGTGCCAGTTATAGGTTATAGCAGGAGCCAGGAGTACATATTATTAAAATTAAACAGTGCACACTTTTGCTGCAGGAGTGCCACTGCCAGTGTGACTGACCAGTGACCTGACCACACTGACCACCAGTATAGTTAGTAGTATACTATATTGTGATTGCCTGAAAAAGTTAAACACTCGTCGTGTGACTTGTGTGGTGTTTTTTTTTTTATTCTATAAAAAACTCATTCTGCTGACAGACAGTGTCCAGCAGGTCCGTCATTATATAATATATACCTGTCCGGCTGCAGTAGTGATATATATATATATATTTTTTATATCATTATTTATCATCCAGTCGCAGCAGACACAGTACGGTAGTTCACGGCTGTAGCTACCTCTGTGTCGGCACTCGGCAGTCCATCCATAATTGTATACCACCTACCCGTGGTTTTTTTTTCTTTCTTCTTTATACATACATACTACATCTCTTTATCAACCAGTCTATATTAGCAGCAGACACAGTACAGTAGTCCACGGCTGTAGCTACCTCTGTGTCGGCACTCGGCAGTCCATCCATAATTGTATACCACCTACCCGTGGTTTTTTTTTCTTTCTTCTTTATACATACATACTACATCTCTTTATCAACCAGTCTATATTAGCAGCAGACACAGTACAGTACGGTAGTCCACGGCTGTAGCAACCTCTGTGTCGGCACTCGGCAGTCCGTCCATAATTGTATACCACCTACCCGTGTTTTTTTTTTCTTTCTTCTTTATACACACATACTACATCTCTTTATCAACCAGTCTATATTAGCAGCAGACACAGTACAGTAGTCCACGGCTGTAGCTACCTCTGTGTCGGCACTCGGCAGTCCATCCATAATTGTATACCACCTACCCGTGGTTTTTTTTTCTTTCTTCTTTATACATACATACTACATCTCATTATCAACCAGTCTATATTAGCAGCAGACACAGTACAGTACGGTAGTCCACGGCTGTAGCTACCTCTGTGTCGGCACTCGGCAGTCCGTCCATAATTGTATACCACCTACCCGTGGTTTTTTTTTCTTTCTTCTTTATACATACATACTACATCTCTTTATCAACCAGTCTATATTAGCAGCAGACACAGTACAGTAGTCCACGGCTGTAGCTACCTCTGTGTCGGCACTCGGCAGTCCATCCATAATTGTATACCACCTACCCGTGGTTTTTTTTTCTTTCTTCTTTATACATACATACTACATCTCTTTATCAACCAGTCTATATTAGCAGCAGACACAGTACAGTACGGTAGTCCACGGCTGTAGCTACCTCTGTGTCGGCACTCGGCAGTCCGTCCATAATTGTATACCACCTACCCGTGGTTTTTTTTTTCTTTCTTCTTTATACATACTACATCTCATTATCATCCAGTCTATATTAGCAGCAGACACAGTACAGTACGGTAGTCCACGGCTGTAGCTACCTCTGTGTCGGCACTCGGCAGTCCGTCCATAATTGTATACCACCTACCCGTGTTTTTTTTTTCTCTCTTCTTTATACATACTACATCTCATTATCAACCAGTCTATATTAGCAGCAGACACAGTACGGTAGTCCACGGCTGTAGCTACCTCTGTGTCGGCACTCGGCAGTCCGTCCATAATTGTATACCACCTACCCGTGGTTTTTTTTTTCTTTCTTCTTTATACATACTACATCTCATTATCAACCAGTCTATATTAGCAGCAGACACAGTACGGTAGTCCACGGCTGTAGCTACCTCTGTGTCGGCACTCGGCAGTCCATCCATAATTGTATACCACCTACCCGTGGTTTTTTTTTCTTTCTTCTTTATACATACATACTACATCTCATTATCATCCAGTCTATATTAGCAGCAGACACAGTACAGTACAATAGTCCACGGCTGTAGCTACCTCTGTGTCGGCACTCGGCAGTCCATCCATAATTGTATACTAGTATCCATCCATCTCCATTGTTTACCTGAGGTGCCTTTTAGTTGTGCCTATTAAAATATGGAGAACAAAAATGTTGAGGTTCCAAAATTAGGGAAAGATCAAGATCCACTTCCACCTCGTGCTGAAGCTGCTGCCACTAGTCATGGCCGAGACAATGAAATGCCAGCAACGTCGTCTGCCAAGGCCGATGCCCAATGTCATAGTACAGAGCATGTCAAATCCAAAACACCAAATATCAGTAAAAAAAGGACTCCAAAACCTAAAATAAAATTGTCGGAGGAGAAGCGTAAACTTGCCAATATGCCATTTACCACACGGAGTTGCAAGGAACGGCTGAGGCCCTGGCCTATGTTCATGGCTAGTGGTTCAGCTTCACATGAGGATGGAAGCACTCAGCCTCTCGCTAGAAAACTGAAAAGACTCAAGCTGGCAAAAGCACCGCAAAGAACTGTGCGTTCTTCGAAATCCCAAATCCACAAGGAGAGTCCAATTGTGTCGGTTGTGATGCCTGACCTTCCCAACACTGGACGTGAAGAGCATGCGCCTTCCACCATTTGCACGCCCCCTGCAAGTGCTGGAAGGAGCACCCGCAGTCCAGTTCCTGATAGTCAGATTGAAGATGTCAGTGTTGAAGTACACCAGGATGAGGAGGATATGGGTGTTGCTGGCGCTGGGGAGGAAATTGACCAGGAGAATTCTGATGGTGAGGTGGTTTGTTTAAGTCAGGCACCCGGGGAGACACCTGTTGTCCGTGGGAGGAATATGGCCGTTGACATGCCTGGTGAAAATACCAAAAAAATCAGCTCTTCGGTGTGGAAGTATTTCACCAGAAATGCGGACAACATTTGTCAAGCCGTGTGTTCCCTTTGTCAAGCTGTAATAAGTAGGGGTAAGGACGTTAACCACCTCGGAACATCCTCCCTTATACGTCACCTGCAGCGCATTCATAATAAGTCAGTGACAAGTTCAAAAACTTTGGGCGACAGCGGAAGCAGTCCACTGACCAGTAAATCCCTTCCTCTTGTAACCAAGCTCACGCAAACCACCCCACCAACTCCCTCAGTGTCAATTTCCTCCTTCCCCAGGAATGCCAATAGTCCTGCAGGCCATGTCACTGGCAATTCTGACGAGTCCTCTCCTGCCTGGGATTCCTCCGATGCATCCTTGCGTGTAACGCCTACTGCTGCTGGCGCTGCTGTTGTTGCTGCTGGGAGTCGATGGTCATCCCAGAGGGGAAGTCGTAAGCCCACTTGTACTACTTCCAGTAAGCAATTGACTGTCCAACAGTCCTTTGCGAGGAAGATGAAATATCACAGCAGTCATCCTGCTGCAAAGCGGATAACAGAGGCCTTGACAACTATGTTGGTGTTAGACGTGCGTCCGGTATCCGCCGTTAGTTCACAGGGAACTAGACAATTTATTGAGGCAGTGTGCCCCCGTTACCAAATACCATCTAGGTTCAACTTCTGTAGGCAGGCGATACCGAGAATGTACACGGACGTCAGAAAAAGACTCACCAGTGTCCTAAAAAATGCAGTTGTACCCAATGTCCACTTAACCACGGACATGTGGACAAGTGGAGCAGGGCAGGGTCAGGACTATATGACTGTGACAGCCCACTGGGTAGATGTATGGACTCCCGCCGCAAGAACAGCAGCGGCGGCACCAGTAGCAGCATCTCGCAAACGCCAACTCTTTCCTAGGCAGGCTACGCTTTGTATCACCGCTTTCCAGAATACGCACACAGCTAAAAACCTCTTACGGCAACTGAGGAAGATCATCGCAGAATGGCTTACCCCAATTGGACTCTCCTGTGGATTTGTGGCATCGGACAACGCCAGCAATATTGTGTGTGCATTAAATATGGGCAAATTCCAGCACGTCCCATGTTTTGCACATACCTTGAATTTGGTGGTGCAGAATTTTTTAAAAAAACGACAGGGGCGTGCAAGAGATGCTGTCGGTGGCCAGAAGAATTGCGGGACACTTTCGGCGTACAGGCACCACGTACAGAAGACTGGAGCACCACCAAAAACTACTGAACCTGCCCTGCCATCATCTGAAGCAAGAAGTGGTAACGAGGTGGAATTCAACCCTCTATATGCTTCAGAGGTTGGAGGAGCAGCAAAAGGCCATTCAAGCCTATACAATTGAGCACGATATAGGAGGTGGAATGCACCTGTCTCAAGTGCAGTGGAGAATGATTTCAACGTTGTGCAAGGTTCTGATGCCCTTTGAACTTGCCACACGTGAAGTCAGTTCAGACACTGCCAGCCTGAGTCAGGTCATTCCCCTCATCAGGCTTTTGCAGAAGAAGCTGGAGACATTGAAGGAGGAGCTAACACGGAGCGATTCCGCTAGGCATGTGGGACTTGTGGATGGAGCCCTTAATTCGCTTAACAAGGATTCACGGGTGGTCAATCTGTTGAAATCAGAGCACTACATTTTGGCCACCGTGCTCGATCCTAGATTTAAAACCTACCTTGGATCTCTCTTTCCGGCAGACACAAGTCTGCTGGGGTTGAAAGACCTGCTGGTGAGAAAATTGTCAAGTAAAGCGGAACGCGACCTGTCAACATCTCCTCCTTCACATTCTCCCGCAACTGGGGGTGCGAGGAAAAGGCTCAGAATTCCGAGCCCACCCGCTGGCGGTGATGCAGGGCAGTCTGGAGCGACTGCTGATGCTGACATCTGGTCCGGACTGAAGGACCTGACAACGATTACGGACATGTCGTCTACTGTCACTGCATATGATTCTCTCAACATTGAAAGAATGGTGGAGGATTATATGAGTGACCGCATCCAAGTAGGCACGTCACACAGTCCGTACTTATACTGGCAGGAAAAAGAGGCAATTTGGAGGCCCTTGCACAAACTGGCTTTATTCTACCTAAGTTGCCCTCCCACAAGTGTGTACTCCGAAAGAGTGTTTAGTGCCGCCGCTCACCTTGTCAGCAATCGGCGTACGAGGTTACATCCAGAAAATGTGGAGAAGATGATGTTCATTAAAATGAATTATAATCAATTCCTCCGCGGAGACATTGACCAGCAGCAATTGCCTCCACAAAGTACACAGGGAGCTGAGATGGTGGATTCCAGTTGGGACGAATTGATAATCTGTGAGGAGGGGGATGTACACGGTGATATATCGGAGGATGATGATGAGGTGGACATCTTGCCTCTGTAGAGCCAGTTTGTGCAAGGAGAGATTAATTGCTTCTTTTTTGGGGGGGGTCCAAACCAACCCGTCATATCAGTCACAGTCGTGTGGCAGACCCTGTCACTGAAATGATGGGTTGGTTAAAGTGTGCATGTCCTGTTTATACAACATAAGGGTGGGTGGGAGGGCCCAAGGACAATTCCATCTTGCACCTCTTTTTTCTTTTATTTTTCTTTGCGTCATGTGCTGTTTGGGGAGGGTTTTTTGGAAGGGCCATCCTGCGTGACACTGCAGTGCCACTCCTAGATGGGCCCGGTGTTTGTGTCGGCCACTAGGGTCGCTTATCTTACTCACACAGTCAGCTACCTCATTGCGCCTCTTTTTTTCTTTGCGTCATGTGCTGTTTGGGGAGGGTTTTTTGGAAGGGCCATCCTGCGTGACACTGCAGTGCCACTCCTAGATGGGCCCGGTGTTTGTGTCGGCCACTAGGGTCGCTTATCTTACTCACACAGTCAGCTACCTCATTGCGCCTCTTTTTTTCTTTGCGTCATGTGCTGTTTGGGGAGGGTTTTTTGGAAGGGACATCCTGCGTGACACTGCAGTGCCACTCCTAGATGGGCCCGGTGTTTGTGTCGGCCACTAGGGTCGCTTATCTTACTCACACAGTCAGCTACCTCATTGCGCCTCTTTTTTTCTTTGCGTCATGTGCTGTTTGGGGAGGGTTTTTTGGAAGGGACATCCTGCGTGACACTGCAGTGCCACTCCTAGATGGGCCCGGTGTTTGTGTCGGCCACTAGGGTCGCTTATCTTACTCACACAGCGACCTCGGTGCAAATTTTAGGACTAAAAATAATATTGTGAGGTGTGAGGTATTCAGAATAGACTGAAAATGAGTGTAAATTATGGTTTTTGAGGTTAATAATACTTTGGGATCAAAATGACCCCCAAATTCTATGATTTAAGCTGTTTTTTAGGGTTTTTTGAAAAAAACACCCGAATCCAAAACACACCCGAATCCGACAAAAAAAATTCGGTGAGGTTTTGCCAAAACGCGGTCGAACCCAAAACACGGCCGCGGAACCGAACCCAAAACCAAAACACAAAACCCGAAAAATTTCCGGCGCTCATCTCTAACAAATATCTGGCTGCTTACTCTGAAATAGATACCTTCTGCTGAACACATTTTTTCTCAGATAATAATATACGTAGAAATCGCCCCAAACTTGCCTCTCATTGTGTGCGGCATCCTTGTGTCAGGGCTGCACTAACCTCACAGAAAGTTAATTAGTCCTAGATTCTCATTCAACCCCCCAGGTTTCAAAGTGTTGAGCCTATGGATCCACATGGACTCCAGCTGTAGTAGTTTGCGACCTCGATCACCCCCCCGTAAGGGGCTTTGTTATGCAAATTTTTCTGTGTGCACCTTCCGATGTTTTTAAATTGTTTTTAAATTGTTTTCAGCACTAGCACTTTATATTGATGTACTATTGACGGCTATACGTCATCTTAAGCATCACTTCAGTCATCTTTTTATTTATATGTAATTTGTTACACAGATTGCAGCATCACCATGGCAACACCAAAGTCTTCCCAGCCAGGCTCAGTGATCTCGCGGGATCTGGAGACGCTCTGGAGGTAACTCGAGCGACGCGGCCAGGGAGCGACAGCTGGGCGGTGAGTACGAGCTGTAGCCATGGCAACACGGCTCGCACCCGTGACGTCACTTCCGGTCCCGCTGAGACGCACAGCCGGGCGGAAGCCATGAAGGGGCGGCCACACAGACACGCTGCAGCTGTGGAGTGAGTGGGGTCAGGGGGTAAGTGTTTTGTCTATTTAAACCTTCACTGTTTGGCACTTGTGTTATCCTGAAGAAGGGGACTAGGTCCCCGAAACGTTGATATGATTTGCACTATTTGCACCAATATATGATTGCAGTTACAAGCCTCTGAGTGCCGCCTCGTCTTTCCATTATACACCACCGGTTCCCGGTTGGGGAGGGCACCAGAGCAGCATCAGTCCAGCATTGGACTAAGTGGAGTGCCGGAGCATCTGTTCACCTTATACTTGGTTCCTGCTGCATGTGCAATGCATGAGGATTTCCAGCTCAAGGCACCTACATCTCTTGTGTTACAAGGAACGCTTCTTCTCCAGGTCACTATTCACTTTTTGCACTTATGCACCACACTTCAGGTGTGCACAGCAAGATTTTGCACAGCGTGATTTGCACAATTCAAGCACTAATTTGGGCACAGACTTCGACATGGCAGCTTCAACTTCGGAACATACAGACTTTACTTCATTTTTGCTACATTGTGATACACACGAAACATTGAGTTTCTCGGATCTGGAAGCCGAAAGCATCCTGCATAAGGATCCAGCGTTCACGGAGAATGCCATTACATCCGCTGAGGAGGCACAGCGTGATTTGCTAAGCCTCATGAAACGGGAGGTAGATTATTTATATCATAGCAGGACACTGTCCGACTACTACAGGGCGAAACAACTACCTCGTGGTTTCAGGGTACACAATGTACCTACTATTGGACGATATAGCATGGATTTTTGCAAAAAGTGGGTCTCTGTTTTTAACAAATGCTCAATGGACTTAATTTTATTAGTGGTGGAGGAATCCACCAAGGAGTTTGAAAAGACCAAAGCACAGATTGCACAGTTTAAACTAGACCATGCAGAGTTGTTAGCATCAGAGGATGCCAGTGGTTGGTTATCTAAATTAAAAGACCAGGTGGAGCTGTACAGAGTGAACTTACTGAAGTTTAAAAAAGAAAAACTGCATAAAGTGCAAATGGATTACACCCAGCACAGGGTGTATCCATGGTTAGGAAATGTGTCTAACCCACTAGGTAGGTCCAGACCAGCCCAAGGCCGGCGTGATAGGAGGTGGCAGGGCACCAGCACAACCTCTGCCAGCGATTCAGATGATCCTCAAGGTGCAGCTGCTACAAATCCCAAACGTAATACCCCTTTAGGGGTCAAGACCCGCGCTATCATCGCGGGTCGAGGAAGAAACATCAGTTCACCAGACGAGGGAGACAAAATCAAAGGCAAAAACAAAACAAAGCCACCAAAACCGAGGAAACATTAATATTTAACTTGTCCAACACGCCGCTATCACCAGCTGAAACAAGGGTGCTCAGTAAAGGTCTGACGTTTGTCCCCACCAATTTTGGTGATGATTTTAAACAGAAAATCAGCACTTTCAAACTGCACCGCACTTTAAAGATCAAAGAGCACTTTGGCAAATTACCTCCACAGGCGACCAAGGATCCACTGCCCCCACGAGTTCAGAAATTAGGCCCTCGATCAAGATTTGATCCAGTGTCCACTAATGCTTCCTTGAAAACCTTTAACAGAATGCTGGAGAATTCGGCTGTCCAATCAAAGAAACGCCAGTTCCATAATTTACAATATGAGGAACGCCTGGCCCTGAAGGCGTTAAGCAACAGAAAAGACATAATAATCCGGGGTGCCGACAAAGGCGGATCGATAGTGGTCCAGAATACCACTGATTATACAACGGAGTGCCTGAGGTTACTTGCCGACAGCGAGACATATTGTATTTTGGACAAAGATCCATCAACAGAGTACAAAGCAGAATTGACAGCATTGCTGGAAAGGGCAAAATCGGAAGATCTCATTTCAACAGACATGTTTCACAAGTTGCTGCCAGATAAACCGGTGGCTCCTATATTCTATACCATTCCTAAGGTTCACAAGGACGCACAGAGACCCCCGGGCAGACCCATCATATCTGCCCGTGGGTCCCTGTGTGAGCCGGTGGCCATCTTTCTGGACACTTACCTGCAGCCTTGCATCCAGGCTATTTGCACTTATTTAAAAGACTCCAGCACTTTATTACAGACACTTAGTACTTTTGAAAATGTCCCCACCGATGTGGCTTTGGCCTCGGTGGACGTCACCAGCCTGTACACCTGCATTCCTCATCAGCAGGGTCTGCTGGCTGTGAGGCATTTGATAGTGGGGAATGCACTGTACATTGGGCCTGAAATTGAGTTTTTTCTTGAGTTATTGTGGTTTACGTTAACACACAATTTTTTCATTTTTGATGGGAGGTTCTACAGGCAGCGAACGGGGTGTGCCATGGGGTCTTCCGTAGCACCCTCGTTCGCCAATGCCTTTATGTGGGAGACTGAATGTGAATTATTTTTATCCAACAGGATCATTGCTGACAGATTGTTCATTTATTATAGATATATAGATGACGTGCTGATTTTTTGGCGAGGTGAGATACAGGAATTGGGCGCACTCATCGATTCACACAATCAGTCAGAACATCCAGCCAAACTAACCATGACCAGTAGTCCAGTTGAGATTTGTTTTTTAGACATTTCAATTAAAATTCATGAGGGGAAAATCCTGACATGTCTCTATAGAAAACCTACCGATCGCAACACCATCTTGCGATACGACAGCTTCCATCCTAGATCTACTGTGAGAGGCCTTCCATACTCCCAGTTCTTGCGGGTATGTAGGGCCAACAACAGTGATTCAATAAGGGCTTGTCAGTTGAGAGAAATGGAGGACAGATTTTTGGCCAGAGGCTATCCTCGGTCACTAATACGATCAGCTCGCCAGAAAGCAGAGACAACACAGAGAGACGGTTTAGTGAAATCCAAACAGTCCAAAGACATGTCCCAAATCATTCCGTGGGTCTGTGAGTATGATGTGACAAGCAGGGAAAGGCAACGGCAAGTAAAGCAGCTGTGGCCTATGGTAACATCAGACCCGGAGTTGAAGATGCTACATGATAAACGTATCATGCCCAGTTATAAAAAAGGAAAAAGCATCAGGGACATATTAGTGAAAACTGACATGGCAAAATTGAGAGTAAACCCCACACATTTCCTCACCAGGCGCAACGGTTGCTTTAAGTGCACCGGTTGCACCACTTGTTCCCACATTTCACCAGGGACCACGATAGCCCATCCTTTTTCAGGCAAGTCATTTAAGATACAGTGGCCCCTCACATGTAGCACGAAGTTTGTTGTTTACGCCATTATCTGCCCATGCGGGCGATATTACATCGGCAAAACAGAGTGCCAGTTCAAAATCAGAATGGCACAGCACAGACTGGCCATCCGAAATGCTCTGGCATCTGGCAGTGGAGATCAACCTGTGGCCAAGCACTTCGTAACCTTTAGACATTCTATGGCCACGTTTAAACACCGTATCATCGATCACGTCCCCGAGTCCATACGGGGGGGTGATCGAGGTCGCAAACTACTACAGCTGGAGTCCATGTGGATCCATAGGCTCAACACTTTGAAACCTGGGGGGTTGAATGAGAATCTAGGACTAATTAACTTTCTGTGAGGTTAGTGCAGCCCTGACACAAGGATGCCGCACACAATGAGAGGCAAGTTTGGGGCGATTTCTACGTATATTATTATCTGAGAAAAAATGTGTTCAGCAGAAGGTATCTATTTCAGAGTAAGCAGCCAGATATTTGTTGCCCGTTATGATTTTTCATTACAGACAGCAGCCCTTTGGTATAATAACAAAAGGTGCTTTGTTATGCAAATTTTTCTGTGTGCACCTTCCGATGTTTTTAAATTGTTTTTAAATTGTTTTCAGCACTAGCACTTTATATTGATGTACTATTGACGGCTATACGTCATCTTAAACATCACTTCAGTCATCGTTTTATTTATATGTAATTTGTTACACAGATTGCAGCGTCACCATGGCAACACCAAAGTCTTCCCAGCCAGGCTCAGTGATCTCGCGGGATCTGGAGACGCTCTGGAGGTAACTCGAGCGACGCGGCCAGGGAGCGACAGCTGGGCGGTGAGTACGAGCTGTAGCCATGGCAACGCGGCTCGCACCCGTGACGTCACTTCCGGTCCCGCTGAGACGCACAGCCGGGCGGAAGCCATGAAGGGGCGGCCACACAGACACGCTGCAGCTGTGGAGTGAGTGGGGTCAGGGGGTAAGTGTTTTGTCTATTTAAACCTTCACTGTTTGGCACTTGTGTTATCCTGAAGAAGGGGACTAGGTCCCCGAAACGTTGATATGATTTGCACTATTTGCACCAATATATGATTGCAGTTACAAGCCTCTGAGTGCCGCCTCGTCTTTACATTATACACCACCGGTTCCCGGTTGGGGTGGGCACCAGAGCAGCATCAGTCCAGCATTGGACTAAGTGGAGTGCCGGAGCATCTGTTCACCTTATATATATATATATATATATACAAGAAATAGAGTGTCCTAGGGAGCTATGTATATGATTTCTTAAAGGAATCTCTTCCAAAATTGTGACCACAATTAACTAAAATCTTCAATTCACATATCAACATTGAACAATGTATACAAATTATTGCATCAATGTCATATGGTCAACACATCCACATTTAAAATACAGACATCAAAACCATTGGTGGTGAGAAATAAATACAAGTTCTTATTCCAATGGTGTTTCCCAATCAATGGATGTCTGATGATATAGCCTCCGAACTAAACCCAACGCGTTTCATCTGAATGGACTTCATCAGGGGTTCATATCTAGATAACAAATGTATGGATGGTATGAATATTTATACAAATCAAACAATAGTGGTCACATTCTAAGGTGGTAGTTGTATACATACCAAATGGATCGGAAGAGCTCTATGGGGTAAATGACCAACCTTATGGTCATGCTGTTCCCACAGTGAAAAATCTGAAAGAACCATATCACTATATGAAATAAATTTATATAACGGGGAGAGGAGGGCTAAAAAATAATTCAACATATTTAATTCTATGTGGCGACACAGTTAATTAGACTCCTATAACTTCATTATATATATTGTATGTCAATATGACATTAATTCATTATCCATAGTATCCATACTTTTAGTCATTATGTTAACAATGATTGCCCATATTTGTCTATACATGTTCTAAATAATCAAATGGATATCATATGGGTAACACAAAAAACATATACATAAAAATATACAAGAAGGGGGGTACAGAAGATAATATATCAATGTTGAGGAGATGGGAATTTTTATCCAGCAGGAAATTAGACATACCAGTATGATAATGTAATAATAAAAACAATGACGCTGAGATTCACTAATAGCCACAATCACATTTGTGTTGATCTTGCCTATAACAAAAACAATGTCATCATGTAACAATTTTTCTTATTTTATTATGAGTACAGATGACAATATATAATAGTTTCTTAAATTCTCCTCTCATTTGATATGATCTTAGTACTCTTATTTACCACATGTCTATCAAATCCTACTGAAAATATTATTAGCTAAAAGAACTGTTACAGTCTTATTGTAGCCAACACTGGTTATGCAGTCTAAAATGAATTCAAAAGAACTGTTACAATCTTCATCTGACTATTACTGGTTATACAGTCTGAACCTCAGTGTAAAGAAACTTCTATGTGGCAGCCCAGTCTTCAATAAAAATGGCAACAATGTTACTTACTTCCCAGAGTGAGTGGCTCTCCTGATCAGCAGTACAGGCTATAGATTGATTGCACCTCCCTGTCCCTGCAGCCAGAGTCGGATTAAGAGTTGGTTCTGGGGGTAAGTACCCTTGGACCACACGCTGTGAAAGGGCCCCCCGCCGCACATCAGATCTCTATCACCGATCCGATCTGCGCTCCCTGCTTACCCCGGCCCACTGACAGCTGTCAAGCAGCCGCCGCCAGCGCTGCAGACTTTTACTGGGCAGCCGAGCCGAACGACGGCTCCGCTGTCCAGCGATGAGTGAATCTGCAGCCTGCGGCTATGTGACTGGTTGGAGCGCAGGCTGCAGGGGAAGAAGGAGGCGCGATCCCGGCCATGCACAGCCTCGGCGTGGGTGGAGGTTGTTGTACCCGACGGAGGAGAGACTGGAACAAGCTCTCCACCTGTTCAGTGTGTGTGTCACAGCCTGTCTTTCACAGCAGTGCAATAGTAAGACAAGTCAATGTTCTCGTGTGTGTGTGTATACATATATATATATATATATATATATATATATACACACACACATATATGTGTGTGTGTGTGTGTGTGTGTGTGTGTGTGTGTGTGTGTGTGTGTGTGTGTGTGTGTTTGTGTGTTAATATACAGTATGTAACATAGTAACATAGTATCTGACGTTGAAAAAAGACAATTGTCCATCGAGTTCAACCTATTTGTGGTCTCCTATGCATGATGATTTGACTAAAATTTCTGACTGATGCTGCTGTCAGCCGTTGCATTTTATCCCTATTTATAGTAACTATAATGCATGACTATGCACCATAACCCTGGATATCCTTATCCATTAGGAATTTATCTAACCCATTCTTAAAGGTGTTGACAGATTCCGCCATTACAACTCCCTCGGGCAGGGAATTCCAAACACGTATTGTCCTTACCGTGAAATGCTTCCACCGAGGGACTCTGTCAAGTGTTTCCACAGGCTGTAGCATTACTCCACTGCTAGTGGAGCCAGTGCTGGTTCTAAAAATATGGAGGACAACTACTCGTTTTGTTTCTCATAGCTTTAGAGTCAGGGTTGGCTGATTCATTAAATACAGGGGAACCCTACACATTTTGTCCCCTGTATTCTTTGAACCAAGGACAGCTCAAAGAGCTCATGGCTGGTTATGCTTTTGGGGAGGGAACCCCAAGACCATTTTATTTTCTGATCACCTGTGTTATCTACCACACCCTCTGGTGGTAATAGATCCCAGTGGCAGAGCCACCTCACCCCAGTGTTTATGGGACCCCACTGTTTACTGCACATGTAGAGTTCAGGTGCATCTGCTCCAAAATGCTGCTTGCAAGGAATTCTGGGGTGTAATTGCGACAGTGATGACAGCAGTCACAGACCACAGTGTCACTCCCAGGGGCATAGGCAAACGCAGGCTGGGTTTCCGGTTGCCCAGAAACCCCTCTCACCTTGGCAAGTGGCTCAAATTATGACAATAGCAATGGTATATAAAACGATTACTAGAGATGCCGCCACATTGCAGATTTTAACGGACAGTGCAGAGCTTCTGCACAGTGGGGGTCATTCCGAGTTGTTCGCACGTTGCCGATTTTCGCTATGCTGCAATTTGTTGCAAATTGCGCATGCGCAAGGCATGCAGGGCGCATGCGCTTAGTTATTTAACACAAAACTTAGTAGTTTTGCTGTGGCTTCTGCTGCGCTTTTCAGTCGCACTGCTGTTCGGTAAATGATTGACAGAAAAGGGGCGTTTCTTGGTGGCAACTCAGCGTTTTCCTGGCGTTTACTAAAAAATGCAGGCGTGTCAGGGAAAAACGCGGGAGTGTCTGGAGAAACGGGGGAGTGGCTGGCCGAACGCAGGGCGTGTTTGTGACGTCAAACCAGGAACTAAACAGACTGATCTGATCACAATCTGTGAGTAGGTCTGGAGCTACTCAGAAACTGCAAAGAATTATTTAGTAGCAGTTTTGCTAATTTTTCGTTCGCTAATCTGCTATGCTAAGATACACTTCCAGAGGGCGGCGGCCTAGCGTGTGCAATGCTGCTAAAAGCAACTAGCGAGCGAACAACTCGGAATGAGGGCCAGTGGCAGCAACTTCTTCTACCAAGTTTAATGTGTGTGTCCTCAATCCGTACACTGGACCAGAGAGCATACCTCCTAAGATGAGCCTCTCCAGGAGGGACAGAATGCTCTGCTCCTAGACTTCCCTCTTACTGTGTGATTGCCATCACCTGTGGTGAAACACCTTTCATATCCATTAACCTGTTCAACACAGGTGCTGGCCATCATAAATTAAGAAAAAGTCCAGAAGCAGATCATTGTGTCCCTCCTGGAGAGGATCATGTCGGGAGGTATGCCAGAGAGTATCTACCAGGAAAAAGAAACAGGAGCCTTACCATGAGGTGGGAGAATGTGTGCTTAGAAAGTGCAGTGCTGGTTCTATTATGCTTGTATATTTATTATAGTATGTTTAACCTTTTCCTGACCACTTATCTTATTTAAAAATGTTTGATACAGCCTATACTATAGAAAATCTATAGTGTTAAATATTAATACTGCATTCCATGTTCCGCATAGTGGGAGATTGTGGATTTCATTTGCAAACCCCCTGTAGAAATCCTGCGTTTGCCACTGAGGGGGGCCTACTAGGGAGACCCAACCCAGGCTCATTTTCACTCCATCTGATTGGGATCAGTGGGGAACAAAATGGAACCATTGATACTTCAGGGATCCCCTTATGAACCCGGCAGCATCACAATAAAAGTAGGAAGTTTCAGTCTACAATTATCCTGTTGGAGGACTGCATGCGAAAGGTCAGCTAAATTTTGTCCTATAATATGCCCACCTACACTTCTATATGTCCACAACACTCTGCTTTACATTATACATTATACTCCAGGTCGTACTCTGTTGCAAATAATCTACCAAAAGTTTGTATTGATTTCCAAGGTGCTAATTTAATACCAAATCTGTTTGTTATTTAAAAATCAGTTGTTTTCTTCTTACTTTAACATGGTTGATCTTTTTAGCCTAAACTTTTTCAGTCTATAAAGGACAGCTCTGTTTCACTTCTGGACTGTCTCTATGGTATTTCTTACACTCTTACCGCATCAGCCTGAAAATTTTTGATAGCTCTGCATCCACATCAGTAAAATTCAGTGACGTGCGGTGAGTTCATTGGTTGGGGAAGCACTGAGATATATATATATATATATATATATATATATATATATATAAAAGAAATAGAGTGTCCTAGGGAGCTATGTATATGATTTCTTAAAGGAATCTCTTCCAAAATTGTGACCACAATTAACTAAAATCTTCAATTCACATATCAACATTGAACAATGTATACAAATTATTGCATCAATGTCATATGGTTAACACATCCACATTTAAAATACAGACATCAAAACCATTGGTGGTGAGAAATAAATACAAGTTCTTATTCCAATGGTGTTTCCCAATCAATGGATGTCTGATGATATAGCATCCGAACTAAACCCAACGCGTTTCATCCGAATGGACTTCATCAGGGGTTCATATCTAGATAACAAATGTATGGATGGTATGAATATTTATACAAATCAAACCATAGTGGTCACATTCTAAGGTGGTAGTTGTATACATACCAAATGGATCGGAAGAGCTCTATGGGGTAAATGACCAACCTTATGGTCATGCTGTTCCCACAGTAAAAAATCTGAAAGAACCATATCACTATATGAAATAAATTTATATAACGGGGAGAGGAGGGCTAAAAAATAATTCAAAATATTTAATTCTATGTGGCGACAGAGTTAATTAGACTCCTATAACTTCATTATATATATTGTTTGTCAATATGACATTAATTCATTATCCATAGTATCCATACTTTTAGTCATTATGTTAATAATGATTGCCAATATTTGTCTATACATGTTCTAAATAATCAAATGGATAGCATATGGGTAACACAAAAAACATATACATAAAAATATACAAGGAGGGAGGTACAGAAGATAATATATCAATGTTGAGGAGATGGGATTTTTTATCCAGCAGGAAATTAGACATACCAGTATGATAATATAATAATAAAAACAATGACGCTGAGATTCACTAATAGCCACAATCACATTTGTGTTGATCTAGCCTATAACAAAAACAATGTCATCATGTAACAATTTTTCTTATTTTATTATGAGTACAGATGACAATATATAATAGTTTCTTAAATTCTCCTCTCATTTGATATGATCTTAGTACTCTTATTTACCACATGTCGATCAAATCCTACTGAAAATATTATTAACTAAAAGAACTGTTACAGACAGTCTTATTGTAGCCAACACTGGTTATGCAGTCTAAAATGAATTCAAAATAACTGTTACAATCTTAATCTGACTACTACTGGTTATACAGTCTGAACCTCAGTGTAAAGAAACTTCTATGTGGCAGCCCAGTCTTCAATAAAAATGGCAACAATGTTACTTACTTCCCAGAGTGAGTGGCTCTCCTGATCAGCAGTACAGGCTATAGATTGATTGCACCTCCTTGTCCCTGCAGCCAGAGCCGGATTAAGAGTTGGTTCTGGGGGTAAGTACCCTTGGACCCCACGCTGTGAAAGGGCCCCCCGCTGCAGATCGCATCTCTATTACCAATCCGATCTGCGCTCCCTGCTTACCCCGGCCCACTGGCAGCTGTCAAGCAGCTGCCGCCAGCGCTGCAGACTTTTACTGGGCAGCCGAGCCGAACGACGGCTCCGCTGTCCAGCGATGAGTGAATCTGCAGCCTGCGGCTATGTGACTGGTTGGAGCGCAGGCTGCAGGGGAAGAAGGAGGCGCGATCCCGGCCATGCACAGCCTCGGCATGAGTGGAGGTTGTTGTACCCAATGGAGGAGAGAGTGGAACAAGCTCTCCACCTGTTCAGTGTGTGTGTCACAGCCTGTCTTTCACAGCAGTGCAATAGTAAGACAGGCTGCATTAACTTTTTTTCATGTCATAAAAATGTGAAGTCAATGTTCTCATACATATATATATGTGTGTGTGTGTGTGTGTGTGTGTGTGTGTCTGTGTGTGTGTGTGTGTGTATATATATATTTCTCTAACGTCCTAGTGGATGCTGGGGACTCCGTCAGGACCATGGGGGGATAGCGGGCTCCGCAGGAGACAGGGCACATCTAAAAAAGCTTTTAGGTCACATGGTGTGTACTGGCTCCTCCCCCTATGACCCTCCTCCAAGCCTCAGTTAGGTTTTTGTGCCCGTCCGAGAAGGGTGCAATCTAGGTGGCTCTCTTAAAGAGCTGTTTAGAAAAGTTTTTTTTTAGGTTTCATTCAGTGATTCCTGCTGGCAACAGGATCACTGCAACGAGGGACTTAGGGGAGAGATCTCCAACTCACCTGCGTGCAGGATGGATTGGGATCTTAGGCTACTGGACACTGAGCTCCAGAGGGAGTCGGAACACAGGTCAGCCTGGGGTTCGTCCCGGAGCCGCGCCGCCGATCCCCCTTACAGACGCTGAAGAAGACGGCAGAACGGAGGTCCGGAAACAGGCGGCAGAAGACTTCACAGTCTTCATGAAGGTAGCGCACAGCACTGCAGCTGTGCGCCATTGTTGTCACACGGCTCACTGACCTAGTCACGGAGGGTGCAGGGCGCTGCTGGGGGCGCCCTGGGCAGCAATATAAGTACCTTATTGGCAAAATAAATACATCACATATAGCCATTAAGGCTATATGTATGTATTTTAACCCAGGCCAGTTCTTAAAAACCGGGAGAAAAAGCCCGCCGAAAAGGGGGCGGAGCTTATTCTCCTCAGCACACAGCGCCATTTTCCCTCACAGAAAGGCTGAGGGGAAGGCTCCCATGCTCTCCCCTGCACTGCACTACAGAAACAGGGTTAAAACAGAGAGGGGGGGCACTGATTTGGCGATATAAATATATATTAAATGCTATAAGGGAGGAACACTTTTATAAAGGTTGTCCCTGTATAATTATAGCATTTTGGTGTGTGCTGGCAAACTCTCCCTCTGTCTCCCCAAAGGGCTAGTGGGTCCTGTCCTCTATCAGAGCATTCCCTGTGTGGGTGCTGTATGTCGGTACGTGTGTGTCGACATGTATGAGGAAAATGTTGGTGAGGAGGCAGAGCAAATTGCCTGTAATGGTGATGTCACTCTCTAGGGAGTCGACACCGGAATGGATGGCTTACTTGTGGAAGTACGTGATCATGTCAACACGCTGCGAGCCGGTTGACGACATGAGACGACCGGCAAACAAATTAGTACCTGTCCAGGCGTCTCAGACACCGTCAGGGGCTTGTAAAAACGCCCATTTACCTCACGGACACTGACTCCTGTGTCGACGGTGAAGAAACAAACGTATTTTCCTTTAGGGCCACACGTTACATGTTAAGGGCATGAAGGAGGTGTTACATATTTCTGATACTACAAGTACCACAAATAAGGGTATTTTGTAGGGTGTGAATAAACTACTTGTAGTTTTGCCTGAATCAGATAAATTAAATGAAGTGTGTGATGATACGTGGGGTTCCTCCGATAGAGAGTTATGGGCGGTATACCCTTTCCCGCCAGAAGTAAGGGCGAGTTGGGAAACACACCTTAGGGTGGATAAGGTGCTCACACGCTTATAAAACAAGTGGCGTTACCGTCTCCAGATACGGCCGCCCTCAAGGAGCCAGCTGATAGGAAGCTGAAAAATAGCCTAAGAAGTATATACACACATACTGGTGTTATACTACGACCAGCAATCGCCTCAGACTGGATGTGCAGCGCTGAGGGGGCTTGGTCGGATTTCCTGACTGAAAATTTTGATACCCTTGACAGGGACAAGATTTTATTGTCTATAGAGCATTTTAAGGATGCATTTCTATATATGCGTGATGCGCAGAGGGATATTTGCATTCTGGCATCAAGAGTAAATGTGATGTCCATATCTGCCAGACGAAGACACGACAGTGGTCAGGTGAGGCAGATTCCAGACGGCACATGGAAGTATTGCCGTATAAAGGGGCGGTCCATCGGACCTGGTGGCCATGGCAACAGCTGAAAAATCCACCTTTTGTTCCCCGAGTCACATCTCAGCAGAAAAGGACACAGTCTTTTCAGTCTCAGTCCTTTCGTCCCCATACGGGCAGGCGGGCAAAGGCCAGTCATATCTGCCCAGGGGTAGAGGAACGGGAAGAAGACTGCAGCAAGCAGCCCATTCCCAGGAACAGAAGCCCTTCACAGCTTCTGCCAAGTCCGCAGCATGACGCTGGGGCAGTACAAGCGGACTCAGGTGCGGTAGGGGGTCATCTCAAGAGTTTCAGCACGCAGTGGGTTCACTCGCAAGGGGACTCCTGGATCCTACATGTAGTATCCCAGGTGTACATTGGAAATTCGAGACGTCTCCTCCTCACAAGTTCCGGAAGTCTGTTTTACCAACGTCTACCTCCGACAGGGAGGCAGTATTGGAAACAATTCACAGGCTGTATTCCCAGCAGGTGATAATCAAAGTACCCCTCCTACAACAAGGGAGGGGGTATTATTCCACACTATATTGTGGTACTGAAGCCAAACCGCTCGGTGAGATCTGAAATATTTGAACACTTACATACAAGCGTTCAAATCAAGATGGAGTCACTCAGAGCAGTGATAGCGAACCAGGAAGAAGGGGACGAGATGGTGTCACTGGATATCAGGGACATTTACCTACATGTCCAAATTTGCCCTTCTCACCAAGGGTACTTCAGGTTCGTGGTACAGAACTGTCACTATCAGTTCAGACGCTGCCGTTTGGATTGTCCACGGCGCCCCGGGTCTTTACCAAGGTAATGGCCGAAATGATGATTCTTCTTAAAAGAAACTTGGACGCTTTCCTGATAAGGGCAAGGTCCAGAGAACAGTTGGAGGTCGGAGTAGCACTATCTTTAATAGTTCTACGACAGCACGAGTGGATTCTAAATATTCCAAAATCGTAGCTTTTCCGAGGACACGTCTACTGTTCCTAGGGATGATTCTGGACACAGTCCAGAAAAAAGGTGTTTCTCCCAGAGGAGAAAGCCAGGGAGTTATCCGAGCTAATCGGGATCCTCCTAAAACCAGGAAAAGTGTCAGTGCATCATTGCACAAGAGTCCTGGTAAAAATGGTGGCTTATTACGAAGCAATTCCATTCGGCAGATTTCACGCAAGAACTCTTCAGTGGGATCTGCTGGACAAATGGTCCGGATCGCATCTTCAGATGCATCAGCGGATAACCCTATATCCAAGGACAAGGGTGTCTCTCCTGTGGTGATTACAGAGTGCTCATCTTCTAGAGGGCCACAGATTCAGCATTCAGGATTGGATGCTGGTGACCACGGAGGCCAGCCTGAGAGGCTGGGGAGCAGTCACACAGGGAAAAAATTTCCAGGAAAGTGTGATCAAGTCTGGAGAATTCTCTCCACATAGATGGAGCTAAGAGCAAAATTATAAGGCTCTAAACTTAGCAAGACCTCTGCTTCAAGGTCAGCCGGTATTGATCCAGTGGGATAACATCACGGCAGTCGCCCACGTAAACAGAAAGGGCGACACAAGAAGCTGGAGGGCAGTGAAAAAACTGCAAGGATTTTTCGCTAGGCGGAAAATCATGTGATAGCACTGTCAGCAGTGTTCTCTCCGGGAGTGGACGACTGGGAAGCAGACTTCCTCAGCAGGCATGACCTCCACCTGGGAGAGTGGGAACTTCATAGGGAAGTTTTTCCGCATGATTGTGAGCCATTGGCAAAGACCAAAGGTGGAAATGATGGCGTCCCGCCCGAACAAAAAACGGGACAGGTATTGCGCCAGGTCATGAGACCTTCAGGCGATAGCTGTGGATGTCCTAGTAACACCGTGGGTGTAACAGTCGGTGTATGTGTTCCCTCCTCTGCTTCTCATAACCGAGGTATTGAGAATTATAAGACATAGAGGAGTATGAACTATACTCGTGACTCCGGATTGGCCAAGAGGGACTTGGTACCCGGAACTTCAAGAGATGCTCACAGAGGACTAAGGGCCTGGGGAGCTAAGAAGGGACTTGCTTCAGCAGGTACCATGTCTATTCCAAGACTTACCGCGGCTGCGTTTGACGGCATGGCGGTTGAATGCCGGATCCTGAAGGAAAAAGGCATTCCATAAGAGGTCATACCTACCCTGGTCAAAGCCAGGAAGGAGGTGACCGCACAACGTCATCACCACATGTGGTGAAAATATGTTGCGTGGGTGAGGCCAGGAAGGCCCCACGAAGAAAATTCAACTAGGTCGAATTCTACACTTCCTGAAAACAGGAGTGTTTTGAGCCTAAAATTGGGGTTCTTTAAGGTTTTAAGTTTCGGCCCTGTAGAATTTCTTCCGAAAAGAATTGACTTCAGTTCCTGAAGTCCAGATTGTCAAGGGAGTATTGCATATACACCCCTTTTTGTGCCTCTAGTGGCACCGTGGGATCTCAACATAGTGTTGGGATTCCTTAAAATCATATTGGTTTGAACCGCTCAAATCTGTGGATTTGAAATATATCACATGGAAAGTGAACATGCTGTTGACCAATATCTCACATGGACAGTGACCATGCTGTTGGTCCTGGCCTCGGCCAGGCGATTGTCAGAATGGGCGGCTTTGTCTTACAAAAGCCCATATTTAAATTTCCATTCGGACAGGGCAGAACTGGGACTCGTCTCCAGTTTTCTTCCTAAGGGGGTGTCAAGGTTTTCACCTGAAACAACCTATTATGGTGCCTGCGGCTTCTAGGGACTTGGAGGACTCCAGGTTAATAGACGTTGTCAGGACCCTAAAAATATATATATATATATAGTTTAGGACGGCTGGAGTCAGAAAGTCTGACTTGCTGTTTATATTGTATGCACCCAACAATATGGGTGCTCCTGCGTCTAAACAGATGATTGCACGTTGGATCTGTAGCACAATCCAACTTGCACATTCTGTGGCAGGCGTGCCACAGCCTAAATCTGTAAAGGCCCACTCCACTAGGAAAGTGGGCGCATCTTGGGCGGCTGCCCGAGGGGTCTCGGCATTACAACTTTGCCGAGCAGCTACGTGGTCAGGGGAGAACACGTTTGTAAAATTTTACAAATTTGATACTCTGGCTAAGGAGGACCTGGAGTTCTCTCATTCGGTGCTGCAGAGTCATCCGCACTCTCCCGCCCGTTTGGGAGCTTTGGTATAATCCCCATGGTCCTGACGGAGTCCCCAGCATCCACTAGGACGTTAGAGAAAATAAGAATTTACTTACCGATAATTCTATTTCTCGTAGTCCGTAGTGGATGCTGGGCGCCCATCCCAAGTGCGGATTGTCTGCAATGCTTGTACATAGTTATTGTTACAAAAATCGGGTTATTCTTGTTGTGAGCCATCTTTTCAGAGGCTACTTCGTTTTGTTATCATACTGTTAACTGGGTTCAGATCACAAGTGGTACGGTGTGATTGGTGTGGCTGGTATGAGTCTTACCCGGGATTCAAGATCCTTCCTTATTGTGTACGCTCGTCCGGGCACAGTACCTAACTGAGGCTTGGAGGAGGGTCATAGGGGGAGGAGCCAGTACACACCATGTGACCTAAAAGCTTTTTTAGATGTGCCCTGTCTCCTGCGGAGCCCGCTATCCCCCCATGGTCCTGACGGAGTCCCCAGCATCCACTACGGACTACGAGAAATAGAATTATCGGTAAGTAAATTCTTATTTATATATATATACACACACCTATATGTGTGTGTGTGTGTGTGTGTGTGTGTGTGTGTGTTAATATACAGTATGTAACATAGTAACATAGTATCTCAGGTTGAAAAAAGACAATTGTCCATCGAGTTCAACCTATTTGTGGTCTCCTATGCATGATGATTTGACTAAAATTTCTGACTGACGCTGCTGTCAGCCGTTGCATTTTATCCCTATTTATAGTAACTATAATGCATGACTATGCACCATACCCCTGGATATCCTTATCCATTAGGAATTTATCTAACCCATTCTTAAAGGTGTTGACAGATTCCGCCATTACAACTCCCTCGGGCAGGGAATTCCAAACACGTATTGTCCTTACCATGAAAAAGCCTTTACGCCGTATTGTGTGGAATCTCCTCTCCTCTAACCTGAGCGAGTGTCCACGGGTCCTCTGTGTTGATCTAACCAAAAACAGGTCCCGCGCAAGCTCAGTGTATTGTCCCCTTATATATTTGTAGATGTTGATCATATCCCCTCTTAGTCTCCGCTTTTCCAATGTAAACATGCCTAGTCTTTCAAGCCTTTCCTTGTATTTCATCATCTCCATGCCCTTAATTAGTTTGGTCGCCCTCCTCTGTACCTTTTCTAGCTCCAGGATATCCTTTTTGTAGTACAGTGCCCAGTATTGTACACAGTATTCAAGGTGTGGCCTCACTAGTGATTTATATAACGGGAGTATAATACTCTCGTCCTTAGCATCAATACCCCGTTTTATGCATGCTAATATCTTATTAGCCTTCTTTGCTGCAGTCCTACTTTGGGTACTACTGCTTAGCTTGCTATCTATGAGGACACCTAAGTCCTTTTCCAGTACAGAATCCCTTAATTTTACCCCATTTAGTAGGTAGGTGTAATTTTTGTTCTTGTTACCACAGTGCATTACCTTACACTTGTCTGTGTTGAAGCGCATTCTCCATTTGGCTGCCCATGCTTCTAATTTAACTAAGTCGTTCTGAAGAGACTCGGCATCCTCCTCTGTATTTATAGCCTTACACAATTTGGTATCATCTGCAAAAATTGACACCATGCTCTCTAGACCTTCTCTTAGGTCGTTAATGAAAATATTGAACAATAGCGGTCCAAATACTGAGCCTTGCGGCACACCACTTAGCACTTCAGTCCAAGTTGAAAAAGATCCATTAACCACAACACGCTGCTCCCTATTATCTAACCAGTTTTTGACCCAAGTGCATATTGTGCTTCCTAGCCCTGATTCTTGTAGCTTGTAGATAAGTCTCATGTGTGGTACAGTATCAAACGCTTTGGCAAAGTCTAAAAAGATTACATCCACGTCTTTACCCTGATCTAGGTTTGCGCTTACTGTTTCATAAAAGCCAAGTAAGTTGGTTTGACAGGATCTGTCCTTCATAAACCCATGTTGATTCCTTTTAGTTACCTTATTGACTTCAAGGAACTTCTGAATACTATCTCTTAGAATACCTTCCAATACTTTTACCACTATAGATGTAAGACTAACTGGTCTATAATTACCTGGTTCAGCTTTACTTCCCTTTTTGAATATAGGCACTACTTCCGCTATACGCCAGTCTTTGGGAACCATACCTAATATAACTGAATCCTTAAAGATCAAAGATAGCGGTTTTGCCAGTTCAGAGTGAAGCTCCATTAGAACCCTTGGGTGAATACCATCGGGCCCTGGTGATTTATTAATCTTTAAATGTTTTAATCGGTCACAGACTACTTCCTCGCTTAAATAAGTACCTATCAGTGGGATATTCTCATTATTGAGATTGTGTGTCAGTCCCTGTATTGGGTCCTCTCTAGTGAATACGGTCAAAAAAACTCATTTAGTGTGTCCGCTATGTCATTATCATTTTTGCTTAAGACTCCCAACTTGTCTTTTAAAGGGCCTATAATCTCCTTCTTTAATCTCTTGCTATTAATGTATTTAAATAATTTTTTGGGATTCGCATTGCTTTCCTTTGCTACTAGTTTTTCAGTTTCTACTTTAGCCGCTCTTATTTCCTTTTTGCAAATTTTGTTACATTCCTTATAGTGCTGAAATGACTCTGCTTCCCCGTCAGATTTGTATTTTTTAAATGCTCGCCTTTTCTTGCCCATAAATTCCTTAATCTTTTTGTTAAGCCACATCGGTTTATGATTTTTATTTCTTTTTTTGCTGCTCATAGGAATAAATTTGAGTGTATTTTTAGCTAGCAGGAATTTTAGTACCTCCCATTTCTCCATAGTATTTTTTCCTAAAAACAAACCTTCCCATTCAATATCCCTGAAAAACACCCTCATCTTTTCAAAATTTGCTTTGCTAAAGTTTAGAGTCCTAGTTGAGCCAGTATAGGGCTGTGTATGGAAACTGATATTGAATGTGACCATATTGTGGTCGCTATTTCCTATGGGTTCCCCTACTATAATACCTGATACCAAATCCCAATTGTTTGTTAATACCAGGTCTAAGATTGCATTGTACCTAGTTGGTTCCTCAATTAGTTGGACTAAGTAGTTATCATTAAGTGTGTTTAAAAACATATTGCCCATAGCAGTATCACATGAATCGTTTTTACAGTTTATCTCTGGATAGTTAAAATCTCCCATCACTACTATGTCTCCTACTCCTGCTGCTCTTTCAATTTGCTTTAGTAACAATTCCTCATCAGATGCGTTGATACCAGGCGGCCTATAGCATACACCCAATACTAACTTTTTTATTCCTTTTTCCCCGCATGCAATTTCTACCCATAATGTCTCGACAGTGTCTACAGTCCCCTCCAGAATATCTTCCCGTATATCAGATTTTAAAAGTGGCTTTACGTAAAGAAACACCCCTCCACCCTTTTTATTTAGTCTGTGTCTTCTAAACAGTGTATAGCCCTCTAGATTGACTGTCCAATCATGAGATTCATCCCACCAAGTTTCAGTAATGCCTATAATATCATACTGTTTGCTTGCTGCAAGTATTTCTAGTTCACCCTTTTTACCAGTAATGCTTCTGGCATTTACATACATACAACTAAGATAAGTATTTTCCCTTGCGTTAGGGACATCTTTCACCTTATGTAGCAATGATGACCTGTAATCGTCATTGGCTAGTGCTTTGGTAAAATCTCTTTTAGTACCCATGTTAGTAACCTTACCGCCTGCTCTTACCCTCCCCCCAACTTCTCCCCCATTTCGTTTACTACCGCCATCCCCACTATTCTCACTGCATGACCTATATATATGTATGTTTATATACTGTATGTGTGTGTAAGTTTACATATATATATATATATATATATAATATGTAGAAGATAATATATCCAAGCTACCCAATCCTTCCCTAGTTCAAATTGTACAGCGTGTTTTATATATATATATATATATATATATATATTCTGATTTAAATTTTAGACCTTGGGGCCCCCTTGTTATAAGTACCCCGGGCCCCCCGTAGCCTTAATCCGGCTCTGCCTGCAGCCCAGTCACTTCCCACCCAGTCTCTTCCCACTAGAGATGAGCGGGTTCGGTTCCCTGAGAACCAAACCCCCCACGAACTTCACCACCCGAGCCTGGATCCGAACCCGGCTTGGGTTTTCTCGCCTGACTTGGAAACTAGCATGAGGCAAAACGTCATCATCCCGCTGTCGGATTCTCGCAGGGTTTGGATACCATATAAGTAGCCGCACGTTGCCACCATTTTAACTCATTGAAGAGTGTAGCGAGAGCACGTGTCTCTGTCCTCAGTGTCCTGCATCAGTACAGTGGTAGTGTCTTCTGCTGCATCAGTCCAGTCACAGTGGTGGAGTCCTCTGCTTCCATATGTCCTGTGCTGCTGTATAAGTCCAGTCCAGTGGTGCTGTCTTGTGCTGCATCAGTCCAGTGGTGGTGTCTTGTGCTGCATCAGTCCAGTCACAGTGGTGGTGTCCTCTGCTGCTATATGTCCAGTGCTGCTGTATAAATTCAGTCCAGTGGTGCTGAGTTGTGCTGCATCAGTTCAGTGGTGGTATATTGTGCTGCATCAGTCCAGTCACAGTGGTGGTGTCCTCTGCTGCCATATGTCCAGTGCTGCTGTATAAGTCCAGTCCATTGCAGTGGTGTGGTGCTGTTTTGTGCTGCATCAGTACAGTGGTAGTGTCTTGTGCTGCATGAATCCACTCACAGTGGTGGTGTCCTCTGCTGCCATATGTCCAATTCTACTGTATAAGTCCAGTCCATTGCAGTTGTGCTGTGTTATCCTGCATCAGTCCAGTAATGGTGTCCCTGCGTTGCTGTATATGTGGTACTGCCGTATATGTCCAGTGATACTGCCATATATGTCCAGTGATACTGTCGTATATGTCCAGTGGTACTGCCGTATAAATCCAGTGATACTGCCGTATATGTCCAGAGGTACTGCCATATAATTCCAATGATACTGGCGTATAATTCCAGTGATACTGCCAAATAATTCCAGTGATACTGCCAAATAATTCCAGTGGTACTGGCGTATAAATCCAGTGATACTGCCGTATAAATCCAGTACAGTGGTACTGCCGTATAAATCCAGTGGTACTGCCGTATAATCCCAGTGATACTGCCATGTAATTCCAGTGGTACTGGCGCATAAGTCCAGTGATACTGCCGCATGAATCCAGTCCAGTGGTACTGCTGTCTAAATTCAGTGGTAATGCCGTATAATTCCAGTGATACTGCCGTATAATTCCAGTGATACTGCCGTATAATTTCAGTGGTACTGGCGTATAAATCCAGTGATACTGCCGTATAAATCCAGTCCATTGGTACTGCAGTATAAATCAAGTGGTATTGCCGTATAAATCCAGTGAAACTGCCTTATAATTACAGTGGTACTGGCGTATAAGTCCAGTGAGAATGCCGTATAAATCCAGTCCAGTGGTACTGCCATATAAATCCAGTGATACTGCTATATAATTCCAGTGATACTGCTGTTTAATTCCAGTGGTATTGGCATATAAATCCAGTGATACTGCTGTATAAATCCAGTGCAGTGGTACTGCCGTATAAATCCAGTGGTATTGCCATATAATTCCAGTGATACTGCCGTATAATTACAGTGATACTGCAGCATATCTCCAGTGACACTTCCGTAAAATTCCAGTGATACTGCCGTATAATTCCAGTGGTACTGGCGTATAAATCCAGTGATACTGCCATATAAATCCAGGTGAGTGGTACTGTCGTATAATTCCAGTGATACTGCCATATAATTCCAGTGATACTGCCATATAATTCCAGTGATACTGCCATATAATTCCAGTGATACTGCCATATAATTCCAGTGATACTGCTGTAAAAATCCAGTCCAGTGGTGCTGCTGTATAAGTCCAGCGGTACTGCCATATAATTCCAGTGATACTGCCATATTATTCCAGTGGAACTGCATATAAATCCAGTGTTACTGCCGTATAATTCCAGTGATACAGCCGTATAATTCCAGTGATACTGCCGTATAATTCCAGTGGTACTGCCGTACAAGTCCAGTGGTGTATATTATTTACTCCATTTAAAGGAGTTATCAATATTTAATCCAAATCATTTTTACAGGATTTGCCCTGTGTGGTGTAGTGATACGATGTCCTGTGCCGCATATTGTGTTATATAATTCCAGAAAAATAATGGAGAACAAAAATTTGGAGGATAAAATAGGGAAAGATCAGGAACCACTTCCTCCTAGTGCTGAAGCTGCTGCCACTAGTCATGACATAGATGATGAAATGCCATCAACGTCGTCTGCCAAGGCCGGTGCCCAATGTAATAGTAGAGGGCATGTAAAATTAAAAAAGTCAAAGTTCAGTAAAAAGAACCAAAAAAATAAATTGAATGGTCTGAGGAAAAACGTAAACTTGCCAATATGCCATATACGACATGGAGTGGCAAGGAACGGCTAAGGCCCTGGCCTATGTTCATGACTAGTGGTTCAACTTCACATGACGATGGAAGCCCTCATCCTCCCACTAGAAAAATGATAAATTAAGGTGGCAAAAGCACAGCAAAGAACTGTGCGTTCTAAGATGGTATCACAAATCTCCAAGGAGAGTCCAAGTGTGTTGGCGGTTGTGATGCCTGACCTTCCCAACTTTTGCTGGAAAAAGGTGCCTACATCCAACATTTGCATGCCCCCTCTGCAAGTGCTGGACGGAGCATCTACAGTGCAGTTTCTGATATTCAAATTGAAGATGTCACTGTTGAGGTACACCAGGATGAGAATTGGGTGTTGCTAGCGCTGAGGAGGAAATTGATTATGAGGATTCTAGTGATGTGGTTTGTTAAAATCAGGCACTGGGTGAGACACCTGTTGTCCGTGGGATAAATAAGCCCATTGTGATGCCTGGGCAAAATACCAAAAAAGCCACCTCTTTGGTGTGGAATTATTTCTCCACAAATCCGGACAACAGGTGTCAAACCGTGTGTTGCCTCTGTCAATCCGTAATAAGTAGGGGTAAGGATGTTAACCACGTAGGAACATCCTCTCTTATACGTCACCTGCTGCGCATTCATCAGAAGTCAGTGTCAAGTTGTGAAACTTTGGGTAAGAGCGTAAGCAGTCCACAAACACCTAAATCCCTTCTTCCTCTTGTACTCAAGCTCCTGCAAGCTACACCACCAACTCCATCAACGTCAAATTCCTCCTCAGTCAGGAACGTCAGTAGTCCTGCAGGCCATGTCACTGGCAAGTCTTATGAGTCCTCTCCTAACCGGGATTCCTCCGGAGGATCCTTGACTGGTATGCCTACTACTGCTGTTGCTGCCACTGCTGTTGTTGCTGCTAGGAGTCGATCGTCATCCCAGAGGGGAAGTCGGAAGACCACTCTTACTACTTCAACTAAGCAATTGACTGTCCAACAGTCCTTTGTGAGGAAGATGAAATATGACAACAATCATTCTGTTGCAAAATAGATAACTCAGGCCTTGACAGCTATGTTGATGTTATACATGCGTCTGGTATTCGCCGTTAGTTCAGTGGGACTTAGAGAATTGATAGAGGTAGTGTGTTCCCTGTACCACATCCCATCCAGGTTCCACTTCTCTAGGCAGGCGATACTGAGAATGTACAGAGACGTCAGAAAAAGTGTCCTCAGTCTCCTAAAAAATGCAGTTGTACCCACTGTTCACGTAACCATGGACATGTGGACAAGTGGAACAGGGCAGACTAAGGACTATATGACTGTGACAGTCCACTGGGTAGATATATTGCCTCCTGCAGCAACAACAGTAGCAGCACTAGTAGCAGCATCTTGCAAACGCCAACTTGTTCCTAGGCAGGCTATGCTATATATCACCGCTTTCCGTAAGAGGCACACCGCTGACAACCTCTTACAGAAACTGAGGGACATCATCGCACAATGACTTACCCAACTTAGACTCTCCTGGGGGTTTGTAATATTGGACAACACAACTAATATTGTGTGTGCATTACATCTGGGCAAATTCCAGCATGTCCCATGTATTGTACATACAATTAATTTGGTGGTGCAGAATTTTTTGAAAAATGACAGGGGCATGCAGGAAATACTGTTGGTGGCCCGAAAAATTGCGGGCCACTTTCGACATTCAGCCACCACGTACCGAAGACTGGAGCACCAGCAATCACTCCTGAACCTTTCCTGCCATCACCTGAAGCAAGAGGTGGTAACAAGGTGGAATTCAACACTCTATATGTTTCAGAGGATGGAGGAGCAGCAAAAGGCCATTCAAGCCACATCCACCTACGATATAGGCAAAGGAGGGGGAATGCACCTGACTCAAGCACAGTGGAGAATTATTTCCGTCTTGTGCAACCCTTCGAACTTGCCACACGTGAAGTCAGTTCAAACGCTGCCAGCTTGAGTCAGGTCATTCCCCTCATCAGGATTTTGCAGAAGCAGCTGGAGAAATTGAAGGAGGAGCTAAGACGGAGCAATTCCACTAAGTATGTGGGACTTGTGGATGGAGCCCTTCATTCGCTTTACCAGGATTCAAAGGTGGTCAATCTGTTGAAATCAGAGCACTACATTTTGGCCACCATGCTTGATCCTAGGTTTAAAGCCTACGTTATATCTCTCTTTCCGGCAGACACAAGTCTGCAGAAGTTCAAAGACCTGCTGGTGAGACAATTGTCAACTCAAGTGGGATGTGACCCATCAACAGCTCCTCCTTCATTTTCTACCACAACTAGGGCTGCGAGGAAAAGGATAAGATTTCCTAGCCCACCCGCTGGCAGTGATGCAGGGCAGTCAGGAGTGAGTGCTGACATCTGATCCGGACAGAAGGATCTGGCAATGATTACTGACATGTCTTCTGTCATTGCATATGATTCTGTCACCATTGAAAGAATGGTGGAGAATTATAGGAGTGACAGCATCCAAGTAGGCATGTCAGACAGTCCGTACGTATACTGGCAGGAAAAAGGCAATTTGGATGCCCTTGCACAAACTGGCTTTATTTTACCTAAGTTGCACCCCCTCCAGTGTGTACGAAAATAAGATTTTAAACCTACCGGTAAATCCTTTCTCCTAGTCCGTAGAGGATGCTGGGGACTCCGTAAGGACCATGGGGTATAGGCGGGCTCCGCAGGAGACATGGGCACTTTAAGACTTTAGATGGGTGTGAACTGGCTCCTCCCTCTATGCCCCTCCTCTAGACCTCCATTATAGAACTGTGCCCAGAGGAGACGGACAGTACGAGGAAAGGACTTTTGTTAATCTAAGGGCGAGATACATACCAGCCCACACCATATACACCATACAACATGGTATATACTAAACCAGTTAACAGTATGAACAAAATTGCATCAGCCAGAGACTGATCTCAACTGTAACATAACCCTTATGTAAGCAACAACTATATACAAGCCTTGCAGAATTTGTCCGCACTGGGATGGGCGCCCAGCATCCTCTACAGACTAGGAGAAAAAGATTTACCGGTAGGTTTAAAATCTTATTTTCTCTTACGTTCTAGAGGATGCTGGGGACTCCGTAAGGACCATGGGGTTTATACCAAAGTTCCAGACCGGGCGGGAGAGTGCGGATGACTCTGCAGCACCGATTGAGCAAACATGAGGTCCTCATCAGCCAGGGTATCAAACTTGTAGAATTTTGCAAAAGTGTTTGAACCCGACCAAGTAGCTGCTCGGCAAAGCTGTAATGCCGAGACGCCTCGGGCAGCCGCCCAAGAAGAGCCCACCTTCCTAGTGGAATGGGCCTTTACTGAATTTGGTAACGGCAATCCTGCCGCAGAATGAGCCTGCTGAATCGTGTTACAGATCCAGCGAGCAATAGTCTGCTTAGAAGCAGGAGCGCCAACCTTGTTGGCTGCATACAGGACAAACAGTGCCTCTGTTTTCCTAACCCGAGCCATCCTGGCTAAATAAATTTTTAAGGCCCTGACTACATCAAGGGACTTGATATCCTCCAAGTCACCCGTAGCCACAGGCACCACAATAGGTTGGTTCATATGAAATGACGAAACCACTTTAGGCAGAAATTGAGGACGAGTCCTCAACTCTGCTCGATCCACCTGGAAAATCAGATAGGGGCTCTTGTGAGACAAATCTGCCAATTCGGACACCCGCCTCGCAGATGCCAAGGCCAACAACATGACCACTTTCCAAGTGAGAAATTTTAATTCAACTGTTTGAAGAGGCTCAAACCAGTGTGATTTAAGGAACTGTAACACCACGTTAAGGTCCCACGGTGCCACAAAAGGAGGTTGGATGTGCAGCGCTCCCTTTACAAAAGTCTGGACTTCTGGGAGAGAAGCCAATTCCTTCTGAAAGAATATAGATAAGGCCGAAATCTGCACCTTAATGGAGCCTAACTTTAGGCCCATATCCACTCCTGTCTGTAGAAAATGGAGAAAACGACCCAGCTAAAAATCTTCCGTAGGAGCATTCTTGGCTTCACATCAAGATACATATTTCCTCCAGATACGGTGATAGTGCTTCGCCGTTACCTCCTTCCTAGCTTTGATTAGAGTAGGGATGACTTCCCCCGGAATACCTTTCCTAGCTAGGATTTGGTGTTCAACCGCCATGCCGTCAAACGTAACCGCGGTAAGTCTTGGAACACACAGGGCCCCTGTTGCAACAGGTCCTCCCTGGGAGGAAGAGGCCACGGATCTTCTGTGATCATTTCCTGAAGATCTGAATACCAGGCCCTTCAAGGCCAATCTGGGACAATGAGTATTGTCTGCACTCTTGTTCGTCGTATGATTCTCAATATTTTTGAGATAAGTGGAAACGGAGGGAACACATAGACCGACTGAAACCCCCACGGTGTCACCAGGGCGTCCACGGCCACTGCCTGAGGGTCCCTTGACCTGGAACAATACGTCCGAAGCTTTCTGTTGAGGCGTGACACCATCATGTCTATTTGAGAAAGTCCCCAATGACTTGTTACCTCTGCAAAGATCTCTTGATGAAGTCCCCACTCTCCTGGATGGAAATCGTGTCTGCTGAGGAAGTCTGCCTCCCAGTTGTCTACTCCCGAAATGAAGACCGCTGACAGAGCGCTTACATGATTTTCCGCCCAGCGAAGAATCCTGCTGGCTTCTGCCATTGCAGCTCTGCTCCTTGTCCCGCCCTGACGGTTTACATGTGCCACGGCTGTGACGTTGTCTGACTGGATCAGAACGGGTAAGTTGCGAAGAAGATTCTCTGCCTGTTGCAGGCCTTTGTATATGGCCCTTAATTCCAGCACATTGATGTGTAGACAAGCCTCCTGGCTTGACCATATTCCCTGAAAATGTTTTCCTTGTGTGACCGCCCCCATCCTCGGAGGCTCGCGTCCGTGGTCACAAGAAGCCAATCTTGAATGCCGAACCTGCGACCCTCTAGAAGGTGAGCACTCTGGAGCCACCACAAGAGAGAGACCCTGGCCCTGGGGGACAGGCTTATTCCCCGATGCATCTGTAGATGGGACCCTGACCACTCGTCCAGAAGGTCCCACTGAAAAGTTCTCGCATGGAACCTGCCGAACGGAATGGCCTCGTAGGCCGCCACCATCTTTCCCAATACTCGAGTGCATTGATGAACTGACACTCTTTTTGGTTTCAGCAGGTCCTTGACCATGTTCTGGAGTTCCTGGGCTTTTTCCATTGGGAGAATAACCCTCTTTTTTTCCGTGTCCAGAATCATGCCCAAAAATGACAGCCGAGTTGTCAGAACCAACTGCGACTTTGGAAGATTTAGAATCCAGCCGTGTTGTTGTAGTACTCTCAGGGAGAGAGACACGCTTTTTAGTAACTGATCTCTTGATCTTGCCTTTATCAGGAGATCGTCCAAGCATGGGATAATTGTGACCCCCTGCTTGCGCAGGAGCACCATCATTTCCGCCATTACCGTGGTGAAAATTCTTGGGGCCGTGGAAAGCCCAAACAGCAACGTCTGAAACTGGTAATGACAATCCTGTACAGTGAATCTCAGGTACGCCTGATGAGGAGGATATATGGGGACATGAAGGTATGCATCCTTTATGTCTAGTGACACCATAAAATCCCCCCCTTCCAGGCTGGAGATCACTGACCGGAGAGATTCCATCTTGAATTTGAACCTCTTCAAATATAGGTTTAGGGATTTTAGATTCAGAATTGGTCTGACCGAGCCATCCGGCTTCGGGACCACAAATAGGGTTGAATAAAACCCTTTTCCCTGTTGCACTAGGGGAACCCTGATAATCACTTGCTGTTGACACAGCTTTTGTATGGCCGCTGAAACTATTTTCCTCTCTGGGGGAGAAGCTGGCAAGGCCGATTTGAAAAATCCGTGTGGAGGCACATCTTCGAATTCCAGCTTGTAGCCTTGGGACAATTTCGACCACCCAAGGATCCAAATCCGACTGAACCCAGACTTGGCTGAAGAGTCGAAGATGTGCCCCCACCGGTGCGGACTCCCATAGCGGAGCCCCAGCGTCATGCGGTGGATTTTGTAAAGGCCGGGGAGGATTTTTGTTCCTGGGAACTAGCCGTAGCTGGTGTTCTTCACCCTCTACCTCTACCTCTGGCGAGGAAGGAAGAGCCACACCCCTTTCTGAACTTATGAGACCGAAGGACTGCATCTGGTATTGAGGTGTTTTCTACTGCTGTGGGGGAACGTAAGGCATAAAAGAAGACTTACCCGCGGTAGCTGTGGAAACCAGGTCCGCGAGGCCCTCCCCAAATAAAACTTCACCTTTGTAAGGCAAAGCCTCCATATGTCTCTTTGAGTCAGCATCACCTGTCCATTGACGGGTCCACAGGGACCTTCTAGCAGAATCTGCCATGGCATTGGCTCTTGAACCCAAAAGCCCAATATCTCTCGCAGCCTCTCTCATATATAACGCTGCGTCCTTGATGTGACCTAAGGTCAACAAAATACTATCTTTATCTAGGGTGTCAATGTCAGATGACAAGTTATCAGCCCAAGCTGCAATTGCGCTAACCACCCATGCCGACGCTACTGCAGGTCTGAGCAAGGCTCCTGTAGTCACATAAATTGATTTTAAAGTAGTTTCCTGCCTGCGATCTGCAGGATCCTTTAGGGCCGCCGTTTCCGGGGATGGTAGTGCCACCTTTTTGGACAAGCGCGACAAGGCCTTGTCCACCGTGGGCGAGGATTCCCACCGTAACCGGTCCTTTGAGGGGAAAGGATATGCCATAATAATTCTCTTGGGAACCTGCAGTCTCTTGTCTGGAGTTTCCCCAAGCCTTTTCAAATAAAGCGTTCAGCTCATGAGATGGGGGAAACGTTACCTCATGCTTCTTTTCCTTAAACATGCAGACCCTCGTGTCAGGGACAGAGGGGTCCTCTGTGATATGCAAAACATCTTTTATTGCAATAATCATATATTGAATACTCTTGGCCACTCTTGGGTGCAACCTTGCATCATCATAGTCGACACTGGAGTCGGAATCCGTGTCGGTATCAGTGTCTGCTATCTGGGAAAAGGGACGTTTATAGGACCCTGAAGGGTCTTGTGACACAGTAACAGCCATGGATTGACTCCCTGCTTTGTCCTTGGAATCTGCTTTGTCCAATCTCTTATGTAATAAAGCCACATTAGCATTTAAAACATTCCACATGTCCAACCAATCCGGTGTCGGCTGTGCCGATGGAGACACCACCACCATCTGATCTGCTTCCTCCCTAGACGAGCCTTCCGCTTCAGACATGTCGACACACACGTACTGACACCCCCACACACACTGGGATATATGAATATGGGGACAGACCCACAATAAGGCCCTTTGGAGAGACAGATAGAGAGTACACCAGCACACACCCAGCGCCAGTAGATACTGAAACCAAGTCCCAGCCTGTACAGTGTTTATATATAGAATTAGCAACAAATAAATGTGCCCCCCCCTCGTTTTTGCCCCCTGTCACTTGTTCAGCAGGGGAGAGTCCGGGAGCAGATTCTCTGCAGCATGTTGTGGAGAAAATGGCGCTGGTTAGTGCTGGAAGAACAAGCTCTGCCCCCTCGACGGCGGGCTTCGGTCCCGCTATTTTTATTATACTGGCAGGGGATTTATTATATACTGCCTCCGCAGTATCTATATATGTGTGCCAGTCTTATGTAAGGTAAAAATTGCTGCCCAGGGTGCCCCCCCTGCGCCCTGCACCCTTGCTGGGCCTGTGTGTGTTGTGGGAGCAATGGCGCGCAGCGCGGCCGCTGCGCGGTACCTCATGAAGATCTTGAGTCTTCTGCCGCCTTTGAAGTCTTCTTGCTTCCTATACTTACCCGGCTTCAATCTTCCGGCTCTGTGAGGAGGATGGCGGCGCGGCTCTGGGACGAACAGCAAGGACGACACCTGTGTTCCGACCCTCTGGAGCTAATGGTGTCCAGTAGCCTAAGAAGCAGTGCCCATCAGTCCAGGAAAGTTGGTCTGCTTCTCTCCCCTCAGTCCCACGAAGCAGCGAGCCTGTTGCCAACAGTGCTCCCTGAAAATAAAAAAACCTAACAAAAGTGTTTTCAGAGAAACTCAGTAGAGCTCCCCTGCAGTGCATCCAGTTTCCTCTGGGCACAGGCTCTAACTGAGGTCTGGAGGAGGGGCATAGAGGGGGGAGCCAGTTCACACTCATCTAAAGTCTTAGAGTGCCCATGTCTCCTGCGGAGCCCGTCTATACCCCATGGTCCTTACGGAGTCCCCAGCATCCTCTAGGACGTAAGAGAAAGAGTGTTTAGTGCAGCCGGTAACCTTGTCAATGATCGGCGTAGGAGATTACTTCCACAAAATGTGAAGAATATGATGTTCATCAAAATGAATTATAAATTCCTCTGGGAAGACCTTTACCAGCAATTGTCTCCGGAAAGTACACAGCGACCTGTGATGGTGGATTCCAGTGGGGACGAATTAATACTCTTTGAGGAGGAGGATGTACACACTGAAAGGGGTGAGGAATTGGAGGATGAGGATGAGGATGAGGTCGACATCTTGCCTCTGTAGAGCCAGTTTGTGCAAGGAGAGATTGATTGCTTTTTTTTTTGGTGGGGGCCCAAACAAACCAGTCATTTAATCCACAGTTGTGTGGCAGACCCTGTTGCTGAAATGATTGGTTTGTTAAAGTGTGCATGTCCTGTTTATACAACATAAGGGTGGGTGGGAGGGCCCAAGGACAATTCTATCTTGCACCTCTTTTTCTTCTTTGCATCATGTGCTGTTTGAGGACTAGTTTTTTAAAGTGCCATCCTGTCTGACACTGCTGTACAACTACAGGGGTACTGTTATATAAGTCCAGAGGTACTGCCGTATAAGTCCAGTCCAGTGGTGCTGTCTTGTGCTGCATCAGTCCAGTGGTGGTGTCTTGTGCTGCCATAAGTCCAGTGGTGGTGTCCTGTGCTGTATATTATTTACTCCAAATAAAAGGCTACTTATATTATTATCCAAATAATTTTTACAGGGTTTGCCCTGTGTGGTGTAGTGGTACGCTCACCTGTGCTGCATATTATTTTAATAGCTCCAAATAAAAGGGTTCTTATTATCCAAATTAATTGTACAAGGTTTGCAGTGTGTGTGGTTTAGGGATATGCTCTCCTGTGCCACCAACATTGTGCGTGTGTTTCATCTGGGCAAATTTCAGCACATCCTATGTTGTTTGAGCCTTAGTCATCTAGCTACCTCATTGCACCTCTTTTTCTTCTTTGCATAATGTCCTATTTGGGGCCTAATTTTTTTAAGTGCCATCCTGTCTGCCATTGCAGTGCCACTTCTAGATGGGCCAGTGGTTTGTGCCGCACACTTGTGTCGCTTAGTTTAGCCCTACCAGCTACCTCATTACACCTCTTTAACTTCTTTGCATCGTGTGCTGTTTGGGGCTATTTTTTAACTCTGCCATCCTGTCTGCCACTGCAGTGCCACTCCTAGATGGGCCAGGTGTTTGTGCCGCCCACTTGTGTCGCTTAGCTTAGTCATCCAGCCACCCCAGTGCAACCTTTTGGCCTAAAAACAATATTGTGAGGTATGAGGTGTTTAGAATAGACTGGAAATGAGTGGAAATGGATGTTATTGAGGATAATAATACCGTAGGATCAACAGTACCCCCAAAGTCTGTGATTTTAGCTGTTTTTATGTTTTTTTCAAAAATCATCCAGAGCCAAAACTAAAACCAAAACAGTAAAGGGTGGTTTTGGCAATACCAATCCAGATCCAAAGCACGAGCATGGAACCAGAACCAAAACCAAAACATAAAATACGAGAAGTGCCCACCGCACATCTCTACTTCCCACCCAGTCCACCTGCCCCTTCACACATTAGTAGTGCCGGATCCCGCTGCTGCTTCACCCCAACACGTATGGGTGATTGGAGCAGCGGATCCAGTACTGGATCCGCTGTCCAATCACATCTGCCTCGCATGTTTTGATGTGGCTTGAAATCTCGTCCCTGTCAGTGAGGCACTTGTATAAGTTCCGCTTTCCCCTCTGTTTTTAATGGTCTTTTACAGCACAGTGCTTGGTCACGCCCCCCTCCCCCCCCCCCCCCCCCCCAACCTGGTACACTTGCCAGGTTTACTTTCCACTGGTATAGAACTGTTGCTCTGCTTATTTCTTATCCGAACATTAATACCTGCATGCCATCTGCTGATAGATTCTGCCAAACCTGACTGCCTGTCTGTTATGTCTGCTAGAAATCTCCTCACTAATACCTGCCCTGGCTTATGAGAGGGTATCCCCTACAAACTGCTATGTTCCCTCATAACATGCCGTCACCTGCCTAGCCCTGGTACTGCATTATTTCTTCTCACTTAGAAGGAGCCGGCGCTGTTCTTCTAACGAGTTACTTGTTTTCTCCAATTACAGACTATACATATATGTCCGCTTAATGCATGCTTTGACACTGACTGAGCCGTGTTAGGAATCTGCATGCCATTCTTTACCTGCACTGAACCGCGTGCTCTATACTGTGTACCTGCTACTGCTAATCCGCACTATGGAACTGTACTTTATATATACTGTGCTAATAATTTTTAACTACCAGCTTTACCTGCTATTCTTAAGACTGTGGATTACAACGGGTTCTCTTAATTGACTTCTCCGCTACTTAGGGTAGCTATAAACTGAGTACATACCTAAGTTTAGGAGCAGGTTAAAGTGACAGTTGATGTAATGCCGCCACCATGTGCACGTTAGAATATTATTAGTACATTATACAATATATATACATATATATATATACATTATACAATAGTGATTAGTACATGCACAGTCTAAGGAGTTAGTATACTAATACACCGACTTTGTATTCTTGTTTTGTCATATGATAGCATATTCTTATTTGCATTTTTTCTTCATTGGTGGAATTGTATTTGCCTGATAACCTATTAATTCTATAGCGGTGACCAATTGCTCCCAAATAATAAATCATATGTCACCAGCCTAATGTGTGGTGACTTTTGGGGTTGGGATTTCTTATCTCTCTGCCTAGGATTCCCACAGCGAGATCAAGTGCAAGAGGTGATCCCGGGCAGTGCCATATTAAGGTCAACGTGGGCCTGGAGCTGAAAATCAGGAAGGGCCTATTGTGTGCTGTTGCAGGGGGTGTGACAAGCACTATGGTGGTATGACTAGTGATGTGGGGGAGTGGTCTATATAGGGGGTGTGACCTGTGCTATGGTTTTCTCCATATTTCTGTTAGTGTTCATCCACGCACACCTAGCCACTGCAGTAAATTAATTAAATTAATAATGCAGACATTATTGCAGTGATGCCATATAATACAAAGAGCATTGCAGTGAATCCCATATAATACAGAGGGCATTACAGTGACTACTAGATAATACAGAGAGCATTGCAGTGATATTGACATTCATCTTATACAGAGAGCATCAGTGGCCACTGCTAAAACAGAGTGCATCGTAGTGCCCATCACATTATACACCAAGCATCCAAGTGACCTCCAGACAAAATACAAAGAAGTCACATATAAAATAGAGAACTCCAACTACCACCATAAAACACAGAAGACATCACAGCCACACACCATGACCCGTGAAATGAAATAAATCAGTCAGAACATATATCTATAAAGAGGACTTTTGGAACTCACACTTTTTAGCGTTGGGCTCTGGTAGAGGCTTTGGTCAGGCACCTCAATGGAAGAATGGGAAAAAATAGCACACCAGGCACAGCACCGCCTCCCTTCTCTGTTCTTTACTCCTACCTCTGTCCTGGCTCCCTTTCTACTGTGTGCACCAGAGACAGTGGGGGAGATGTACTATCCTGGCATGGATCATGCCAGTATATCTCATCCTGCTTCTCCTCTTTAATGACACCATTCAGGAAGCAGTAGCGACAAGATGTAGTAACATCTTGGATGCCAGAGTGTGGGAGAAAAATCTCCCCTCTCCAGTGATCCCTGCAACATCCCACAGCGTATTAGCCTAGTGCTGATGCTCTATGTGTCTCCTTCTGGCTGGCCCTACTGGACATGTGCAATATCTCGCTACTGTTATGATTACACCCAGTTCTGTAGGTTTATAGATGGTGTCTTGTGACGCTCATGCAATTACCCACTGCCCAGCATTCTTCTAGAACCCTGCATTGCTAGGCTTCTCCTATAGCAGCCGCCTTTCCAGGGTGACTTAGGTCCACTCCGTACTCAGATGCCCCCAGGTCTTTTGTATGGACAAGGCGACTATCGGAGGCTGGGCAAGGGTAAATGCAGTACGGTGAGACGTTCACCAAACACAACCTTACTACTAAGCTAAGGCACAGACTGAGGAATAAATAAGGAGTGCATGTGAGTGCAACAATGCACAGGTTGGAATATAATATTAACACAATCACTATGTACATGCAACAATGCACTGGGAGTTATGAACAATGAGACAGTAAATACAAATGATTTGTAAATGCAACAATGAACAGGATTAATACAATAAAGAAATGTTGGCAAGACGGTGCCTGTGTGGAAACTCCACACCAAAACCTGAGTACATGGCTAGCTGGATCAGATCAGGAAATCAATCAGACAGAGTCTCAGAATCACAGGTGTTACACAGGCTGACAGGTTCTCACATGAGCTGGAACTATCACCAGCGATTTGGGAGAGGCCAGGAAGGGAATATAAATGGTGCTACACCAATCACTGCAGAGAACCCTAATTAATAACTAAATGCAACTGCCCTGCTGCACGTACTATAGAACTTAAGCAATGGGGAACACCTTCTGCTTCCAGCGTCCCCATTGCCAAGAAGTGCAGCTGCCCCCAGCATCAGCCTGTTGCTAATGGCCGGACAGGGATCAGGAGAACTTGCATACGGCGTCCGCCTGTTGCTAGGCACCTGGGGGGGTCAGCGGGATGTGCGCTGTCCTGGCTCCTAGGCAACGACCGGAATGCGTGCCTCCTGGTGCTAACAGCTACTGTCGTGAGATCTCCCATGCAGCCCAGAGCCCAGCAGCTGCTGCAGCTACTAGAGTTGCCATGAATGGGGCAACAACACAGCTGTTGTAATCGGTAGCTGCAGGTGTCGGAACAGTCAGTGCCACTGACTGTTCATACATAGGTTTGCACATCGGCACGCTGTCTTGTAGATAGCAGCACCAGTAAATGACAGGGGCGCATAGCACCCCTGTCATTTAGCACACATCTCCACAGTAATACATGGGGAAGAAGCGTAGTAAGTGCACATAAGATAACGTACAGTACGCTGATACCACTTCCCCCCATAACGACTAACATACATCAACCCCAGTCTGTCAGCACCCAATCTTCTGTCTAAAGTGATGGGAAATCACAGGGGCGATATTTAATTGATGTCTGTTATCGCATGGTGATTGCACACATTAATGTTGGGTTTAGCTGCAATAGCAATAAGTGACATTTGGGCGCCCAAAGAGGTCACTTTTGAATTGTTCTGCTGGGCGCCAACTAGTGGCTGCTGGTGAGAAAAACACAGTCTGCGGTTGTGTTGTAGTGAAGTAGAGCCAAGGCAGGATCAGCCGCGGTCCACAAGGACCCCATTTATCAACGATGCATAACTATAACTCCTTTAGCACTCGCTAAAGGTGTTATGTTATCCTTTTAGTATTCAGCAAGCAGCGGTAGACTAAGTTTACCGCTGTTTGCCCCTGTACCGTTCTCACCAGCTATAGATGGCGAGAACAGTACAATCCCCATTGCCAGCAATGGGGACCCAGCGCTGCCTTCCCGGCCACAGCTGAGCCTTTTGGGCATTGCTGGGTTTCTGCCGGGTGAAACTGTCATGCATATGTGCAGACTGGAGGTCGCGCATGCACATGATACAGAAGCCCGTTAAGCTGCCAGCAGAATGGAAGATGCCACTAAGGGGAGAGACAGCGCCGGACCTCGTAGGAGAAGTAAGTAATGCTGAATATCATCTGCATTTTCGTCTGTGTCACAGTGATACTAAACAAAAAATGTAGCTCTTAATTTTTATTATTACATGGTGCCCAACATATTACACATATATGAACTCTATATATCTCTATATATACACACTGTATATAGGGGGTAATTCAGATATAATCGCTGGGCTGCGTTTTTTGCTGCCCTGCGACTAGATATTCGCTGCCTACAGGAGGAGGGTGAATTCACTGAGCAAATATGTGCATTCGGATGTGTAGTAGAGCTGCACAAACTGATTTTTTTGCAGTCTCTGCTCAGCCCAGGACTTACTCAGCCGCTGTGATTGCTTCTAGCTGTTCAGGACCGAATTTGATGTCAGACACCCTCCCTTCAAACGCTTAGACACGCCTGCGTTTTTCCAGACACTCCCTGAAAACGCTCAGATGCCACCCACAAACGCCCTCTTCCTGTCAATCTCCTTGCGAACACCCGTGCGATTGGATCCTTCGCACCATCCGATCGTAGGACGCCAACCCTGTAGCGACGGCCCATCGTACTGGCACAGTGCAGCTCAGATGCTTGCGTAGTTCGGATCTGATCGCACGCTGTGCAAAAACGCACAGCAACGATCAGATCTGAATTACCCACATAGACACCAGGGCTTTTAAGAAGGGTGGTGTGGAGGCAGCCATACTCACATTCTGCCACAACCTGTGCACCCTAGATACGCGGAAAAGGCGCTCTTGCCCACCCTCCCCATGGTGCGCAGATTTAATGGTGCTGCTTTTGGCCTGCACAAGCCGCACTGGCGACCTGTTTTGAAACTGATACACACAAATACATAGACAGGGAAGAGGGCACACTTTATACTGACCTGTGGGAAGGTACTTAGGGCATGCCTGCTATGGTCTCCAAACATCCAGCGACAGCTGCATATCCTCCTATGCTGGGCAGCTCAGACTCTGTGCTCCACCCACAGCAGCTCTGACTTGCATGATTAGTGCTCTGCTGCCAGCTGAGATCAGATGCTGAGGAACGGTGGGGGCTGTGAATGGACTTCAGGTGACTGAGGGTCACAGCTTCAGACAAAGGGGGTGGAGTTTCAGATGAACTGGGGGCAGAACTTCGTGCAGCCAGGGGCGGAGCTTCGGACAGCCCTATGGATGTAACCTCTGCTCTGCTGCTCAGTAGGGGGTGAGCCTGGGTGAGGAGGAGGTAAGGGATAGGGAGGGGAGCTGCCGGGAGATGAGTGGGCTGTTGCTATCACCACTGGCTGCACAGCACTGCAGAGGGATCCTGTGGGCCTATTTGCATGGGCGGGCCTGGAGCTGCAGCTCCAGCCGCCCCCTTGTTAATTTGGCCCTGATCCCGGGCAAAGAGTCCAGGTACGTCCACCGACACCTACAGTATACTCACAACAATACTCCACCATACCTACCTGTTACATGTACAGTATGTTTATCATAATAAATATAATTGCAATGGACATCATGTATCACAGATCACCTCTGTCACAGCTCACTCCTGTCACACATGTGATGGCACTTTGGTGAACTTGTTGGATTTCAGTCTTGCATTCATTACCACTGATGGGATGTTGCCAGGAACAAGCTGATAGATGTTTCTGTTCCTATTTCCTGTATAATCAGAGTATGTTTGTTCACGTAATGACCAAGTGCTGGTTCCCTCTCAGAAATAGCAAGAAATAAAACTGACATTTTATTCCTTGTATGTGTTTTTGTCAGTAAAGGAATTATTGCTGCTTCTCTAAAATCTATTATACGGCTGACCATGGAGAAAGCTGTGTCTTTGGCTTGTGTAAATAATAAGTTACGGGGCGCTTACCTATACCCCTTTTCCACTGCCGCTATAACGATTCCTGGGCCAGTCCAGTGGCCCAGGAATCGTACCCGCATAGTGCCCATAATTGGACCCGAGTGAGCGTCCATTGTAAATGGGTAACCCGGGTCATCCGACTCAGGTCCCTTAAAAACAGGCCAGTCTGGGAAGAACCTGGGTCGAAGCCACAGTGGGAACAGGGTCTGTCCTGAGTCTGACCTGGCAGATTGTAACGATGGTTGGTGCTAAAGGGGTATTAGAGGTGAAATGCTGAGTTTTTTGTTGCTCGTTGCCTAACACTAAAGTACCAACATAGGCGTGCGCAGCATATTTTATTAGGGGGTGCACCGTCGGAATGGTGTGCATAGCACTGCCTTTTTGGGTATGTCTAACACCATCTATTGACGGTTAATACACAAAATGGAAAGCTGCTCAATCAGATTGTAATGTCACTCAGGTGCTAAAAGGGAGGGGTAATTCTGTGTAGGAAAAAACTGTGTGTACCCTAATGCACACCGAGTGAAAAATATTACTGCATAATACTCAGATAATACGGAGATCTTAGTTGCGTATATCTGCAGATATAGGGTTAAGCCCCCAGGCCGATCGACAAGGCTTCTCCGTCACTGGGGGTCCCTAATACTAGGTATGGGTCCGGGGTGCAGGACCCCATGATGTCGGCACAGGTCAGCCACCCTAGGTCAGCACCACAGGTGAGAATTAATAGGGGTTAATAAGAAGCACAGAAGTGCTATGTAAGTGGTGTGATTAAAATAATATAAACAAAGTGATAGGAAAAATCACAAGTGTTAATAAAGTGTTAGGGTGTGCCGACCTGAAGCAGCCCCGCCATACCGACACAGGGGCCACCACACCCCACACCCACCCCATAAATAATTACAAGTATGTCTGGGTTAAATTCCCAGTGTAAGGCCACATGGTAATGGCTCCTACAGCATCTGAGAGCCAGCTTACCTGGGGATACCCCTGGCTTCCCCTATGGCCCTCTAGAGTCAGCAATCCCTCCTAATGCTGACCCATCTATGCCTCTCTATATACAATACACAAAATGGAAAGCTGCTCAATCAGATTGTAATGTCACTCAGGTGCTAAAAGGGAGGGGTAATTCTGTGTAGGAAAAAACTGTGTGTTCCCTAATGCACACCGAGTGAAAAATATTACTGCATAATACTCAGATAATACGGAGATCTTAGTTGCGTATATCTGCTGATATAGGGTTAAGCCCCCAGGCCGATCGACAAGGCTTCTCCGTCACTGGGGGGTCCCTAATACTAGGTATGGGTCCGGGGTGCAGGACCCCATGATGTCGGCACAGGTCGGCCACCCCAGGTCAGCACACAGGTGAGAATTAATAGGGGTTAATAAGAAGCACAGAAGTGCTATGTAAGTGGTGTGATTAAAATAATATAAACAAAGTGATAGGAAAAATCATAAGTGTTAATAAAGTGTTAGGGTGTGCCGACCTGAAGCAGCCCCGCCATACCGACACAGGGGCCACCGCACCCCACACCCACCCCGTAAATAATTACAAGTATGTCTGGGTTAAATTCCCAGTGTAAGGCCACATGGTAATGGCTCCTACAGCATCTGAGAGCCAGCTTACCTGGGGATACCCCTGGCTTCCCCTATGGCACTCTAGAGTCAACAATCCCTCCTAATGCTGACCCATCTATGCCTCTCTATATACAATACACAAAATGGAAAGCTGCTCAATCAGATTGTAATGTCACTCAGGTGCTAAAAGGGATGAGAGTGGGGTGCGGTGGCCCCTGTGTCGGTATGGCGGGGCTGCTTCAGGTCGGCACACCCTAACACTTTATTAACACTTATGATTTTTCCTATCACTTTGTTTATATTATTTTAATCACACCACTTACATAGCACTTCTGTGCTTCTTATTAACCACTATTAATTCTCACCTGTGTGCTGACCTGGGGTGGCCGACCTGTGCCGACATCATGGGGTCCTGCACCCCGGACCCATACCTAGTATTAGGGACCCCCAGTGACGGAGAAGCCTTGTCGATCGGCCTGGGGGCTTAACCCTATATCTGCAGATATACGCAACTAAGATCTCCGTATTATCTGAGTATTTTGCAGTAATATTTTTCACTCGGTGTGCATTAGGGAACACACAGTTTTTTCCTACACCAATCCTAATAATGCAGATACATTGTCAGATGTTGTAGTGTGCACCAAACAAACACCCCTGATGGCACTCACTGCAATTACACTGCTCCTCCTCAGCCTGGTCTGGCTCCCCCTCTCTTTCCGTGTGACGGGTGGGCGTGCGAGCAGCATGACATCATCACATCACGCTGTTTTTGTACATGGAAGTGGAGCCGGAAATTTGAAAGCCGATGTCAGTGGCACCCTTGATTAACCCAGGTGTCCGGTCAGTAATGCAGTCCTGACAGGGTGCAGCGCAGAGGGGACAGTAATCAGCCTGCACAGCAATCGCTGCATCAGGCATGTGAGATCAGGGTGCCAGACATTAGGGGGTGCCTGTGCGCACCAGGCACCCCTCCTGTGCATGCCTATGAACATGATGTGTTACTCCCCATTTTCTGCAGCCTGACATTTTCCAGAATAACATTTCACAGTTTTGCAAGATTTCATACATGTGAAGTGCCCCAGAAGCATTATTACATCAGAACTTGGCTGATGCTATAAAACCAGGACAGAGGTCACCAGAGGGATGAGTTATTGTAACAACACCCCAGCAACTCTTTTTTTATACTGTACATCTTAGTACTAGGACATCCTGCATACTGCTATGAGTCGCGATGCACCCATCCAGATTAGGGTCAGTTATACGAGCTGTGCAGGGCAGGGATGGGACACATTAAAAAGAAACCAATCCCGGGTATCCCGGGAATCCCAGGATTATTTTTCAAATCAGGATAATTTTTCAATCCAGATTCCCAGGATTTAAAAAATGACCCGGGATTGGCCACCCTAGCCATGGTACAGTACTTGAATAGGTTGTGTTAATGCAATAAAATTAATATCCCTTTGCAGCTTCTGTACCTATTCCAGATGCTTCCCATTCAAGTGCCAATCTTCGTTCTCCAGAGCTAATACAAGTTGAGAAACTCTGTTTCGCCCCTCTCAACCCCACACACACCATATGCACCTTATACAAACTACTACATATGCCTGAAACCCACACCCTGCCTTCTTTCGCTTCAAAGTGGGAGAGGGATCTAAATTTAACACTTACCGATAAGGAATGGGAGGCTATTTTTCTTAAGACCCAGAGAAGCTCCATCTGTATTCAAATTAGGGAAACACAACACAAAATTCTAACGAGATGGTACAGACACCCCACCCTTTTGCATGCCATCTATCTATCCCACAATTTCAGCCAATTGTTGGAGGTGCTGTAACGCCTTGGGCTCATTACTACATATCTGGTGGGACTGCCCCCTATTAAAATCTTACTTGATTGATGTTATAGCAATCTCCCAAGATGTTCTTAATGTCACTATTCGTGCTATCCCTGCCTTCTGCCTGCTTAATCACTCATCTATGGCTTTATCGGATTACAAAAAATCATTGATGCGGCATCTGTGCAATGTGGCTAGAGTCACAATACCTGCTCTGTGGAGATCCACTAACCCTCCTACAAGTAAAACTTGGTTTGCCAGGATAGATTATTATATGGGTATGGAAGATACACGTTTGGCTTCTAAAGATAAGACAACCGAATTTAATACCACATGGCATTCCTGGTTAATCTATAAAATTTCAGCTTCCTATAAATATTACATATTTTTGGTGAAATAGAGGAGGCACTATACCTCCATCTTTTTTCTTAACTACTAGCAAGTATTTTGATATGCTTTTACTGAAATGCCTCGGTTCGGACCCAACTTTTTCTGTCCTTCTATATCTTCCCCTTCTCTTTATTTATTTTTTTAACACCTTTTCCCCCTCCTTACCTCCTTTTGTTCCCCTTCTTTATCTTCAAATTTTGTTATCTTTTGATTTGGAGTATGTGCCGTCTCAACCGGACTTGATACTAAAATTTCTTCCCTTAACTAATGGACCTACAATCTTTGTATGATGCAGCGATCTATCAGACCTATTGAATTTGCTTACAGGGACCAGGTGTGCTTTGTTTCCCTTTTCTTTTCTCTGGTTCATTATATGTTCTCCGATGTTGTGACGGTATGTATTTTACATTGTTTCAATAAAAACTGAATATATATTAAAAAAAAAAAGAACTCATCACATCAGAAACTTCAATCTTTGGCTAAAGATGTGATGCAATGAGGAGAGATTTTGATTTATAGGCCATAGTCACACCATCTGGCAAAATAAGAGCTTATACAAAAGTGATGGCCTACACCTATCTTCAAGGAGAACGATAATACTGACTAAACAGTTTGGACGCTTCATAAAGAGCTATTAAAACTAGCATGGGGGGGGGGGCCAGTAAACCAAATAGGAATAAAGCAATCTGCTCCCCTAACCCAGAGGTATTGATTCTGCAAATGGAATAGGAAGCATGGTCAGGGTTGTTAAGGGGTTCTAAGGGGACGCTTCACTTTGAAGTGGTTGCCACCATCTATCTTCATTGTAGGACATATCCCAAATGGGTTCAGAATATTAAAGGAAAAAGAGGGTGGTATGAAGATGGCGCTACCGCATCTAAAGATGTGGAGAGAGATAGGAGACCCAAGAAGTATTTATACTTATCTAAAAAAATCAGTACAGGTTGAGTATCCCATATCCAAATATTCAGAAATACGGAATATTCCGAAATACGGACTTTTTTGAATGAGACTGAGATAGTGAAACCTTTGTTTTTTGATGGCTCAATGTACACAAACTTTGTTTAATACACAAAATTGTTAAAAATATTGTATTAAATGACCTTCAGGCTGTGTGTATAAGCTGTATATGAAACATAAATGAATTGTGTGAATGTACACACACTTTGTTTAATGCACAAAGTTATAAAAAATATTAGCTAAAATGACCATCAGGCTGTGTGTATAAGGTTTATATGAAACATAAATGTATTCTGTGCTTAGATTTAGGTCCCATCACCATGATATCTCATTATGGTATGCAATTATTCCAAAATACGGAAAAATCCGATATCCAAAATACGTCTGGTCCCAAGCATTTTGGATAAGGGATACTCAACCTGTAATGGGCCCTCTGTCCAGGGATGATCTTCTTCAATCAATTGATTTGACTCTCAAGGATACATAAAAGACATAACATGAGAGAAAATAATATAATGTTGTATTTTTGTATTTAAATGAATATTTGTATATTACTTGATGGTCGGTGGATTTGTAAAGAATTATAAAAATCTTCTTTCTTTAGATTTGAGGTATATTGAGGAATATTTTCAAACAACACACCTCACTTACACAACTAGGGGTGTCTTATCAGCACATCAAGGTATCTTTGTACTGTTATTAACAGGTGTGTACCACTTATTCACAATGGCAGTAGCGTTGTTCCTCATATAGTGGTTTCTTTTGTATTTCAGCTCTCCAATTAACAATGGAATACGATATGGTAAACATGTTTAATACAATGAGAATAGGAAGCATATTCACAGCAACTAAAGATAATTCAGATCAAAACCAAATAAACATAGGCAGACAGAGTAACATAGATAAATAGGAACAATAAAAGCACAAACAAAACTCTAAGAGCTATGTGTGCAAATGCTAGGAGCTTAGGAAATAAAATCTCAGAACTAATTGCAATAATAATCTAGATATTGTGGCTCTTACAGTCATGGTCATGGTGCAATCAAAATCTTGACTGGGACATAGCTGTACCAGAATATACTTTATTTAGGAAGGACAGAATGGGAACAATCAGAGGAGGGGTAGCAATGTACTGTATGTAAGCAATCAAAAGAAGCATAAATACTACCTTAATACAAAGTATTATAAAGTGCAATAGTAAAGGCAACAGACCTTTGTATTGAAAGGGTTAAGAAAAATACAAGGAAAAGGAAACCTGTGTGGCTTGAAAAATAAGTAGCAACAATTGTGAAATCCAAAAAATATGGCTTTTAGGAAATATAAAGAGATACAAAATAATGAAGACAAAGAGGTATATCTTGTTAGACAGAATGAGATTTAAGGTGGGTACACATGGAGAGATCAGTGCTTAAATTCTAAGCAATCTGACTAGATTGCTTAGAATTAAAGCATTGATCTCTCCATGTGTATGCTCCACCGCATGGTGTAATGAGCGCCCCAACCCCCTAGCTCAGCACACATCGCACTGTGCTGAGTGGGGGGGGGGGAGGAGATGTGTGCTGAGCGGTCACTGATAGATCGCTCAGCACACATCTCCCCCTGTGTGTACGGGGCTTAAGAAGGTAATCAGATGTGCAAAAGCACAAGCTGAGGAGAAAATGGCCCAGTCAGTGGGTACAGGAGGCAAAACATTTTTTAGGTATATAAGTGAAAGAAAAACAAAAGGCAGTATGATAAACCTAAAGACAGAGACTGGCAGTCTTGTTGAGGGAGACATTATAATAGCAGATCATCTTAATAATTGTTTTTGCTCAGTACTCACTACTGAAAGAGAGGACAAAGGCCCATAGTTAAGTTACAGTGATATTTAGAAAAATAAAACAAGTACATTTACAGAAGAGAAGGTCCTACCAGAACTCTCAAAACTGAATGTGGATAAATCAATGGACCAGATGGAATACATCCAAGGTTACTAAAATAACTTAATGGGGTGCTGGTAGCACCATTAATAGAATGATTCAACCAGTCACTAGCTACAGGAATAATTTCAGAGTGAATGTAGTCCCACTGCACAAAAGTAGAAGCAAGGAAGAGGCCAGCAACTACCAACCAGTGAGCCTTCCATCAGTAGTAGGGAAATTGATGGAAAATCTCTTAAAAGAAAGAGTTGTAGATTATTTCACAACAGCATGGAGTCACTGGGAGGAGATCATGTCAAACAAATCCTATTGACTTTTTTGACTGGGTGACTAAAGAAATAGATAAAGGTGGGGTTGTAGATATATTTTATCTAGACTTTAGTAAGGCTTCTGACGCTGTCCTAGATTGCAGACTGCTAAATAAACTCGAAAGCATGGAAATTGACAGTAAGATGGTTAAATGGATAAGATTTTGGTTACAGGATGGAAAACAGACAGTTGTAAATGGAGTACATTCACAGGAAGGAAATGTTACTAGTGGATCTGGACCAGTGCTTTCTGAATATCGTTATTGGTGACGTTGCAAATGGCATCAAAGGGAAAGTATGTCTTTTTGGAGATGACACAAAGGTATGCAGCATGTTAGACACACCACAAGGGGTAAAACAAATGATTGATGATCTAGGTAGACCGGAGGAAGGGTCAAGAGCATAGCAATTACAGTTTAATGACAAAAAATACTAAATCATGCAATTGGGTCTCAAAATCCATATGCTAAATATAGTATTAATCACACTATACTGGAAACTACTGAGTAGAAAAGGGTTCTAGGAGTCACTATTTCAGGTGACTGAAAGGCAGGTAAGCAATGTAACAAAGCAATAATGAAGGCTAATCAAATGCTTGGTTGCATAGGGAGAGGAATCGGCAACAGAAAGAGAAAGTAATATTGCCACTGTATAGGTCAGTGATGGCTAACCTTGACACTCCAGCTGTTGTTGAACTACATATCCCAGCATGCCCTGCTACAGTTTTGTTATTTGGCCATGCTAAAACTGATGCAGGGCATGCTGGGATGTGTAGTTCAACAACAGCTGGAGTGTCAAGGTTAGCCATCACTGGTATAGGTCATTGTTACGGGCTCATCTAGAATACTGCATTCAATTCTGGAGGCCATATCTTCAGAAGGATATTAATACATTAGAGACTATACAAAGAAGGGCAACTACAATGGTGCATGGCCTACACCACAAAACTTACCCGGAAAGATTAAAAAAACTTAATATGTATAGTTTGGAGCATTGAAGGGAAAGGGGGGACATTAGAGAAACTTTCTGTCATGGCTAAGGTTGTTTGTGAATCCAAATAGAGTGTAGTTCCCCAGCGCTCACTTTAAACAATAATTACCAAAGCATGTATATACAGGTTGAGTATCCCATATACAAGTATTCTGAAATACAGAATTTTTTGAGTGAGAGTGAGATAGTGAAACCTTTGTTTTCTGTGGCTCAATGTATACAAACTTTGTTTAATATATAAAAGAATTAAAAATATTGTATTAAATAACCTTCAGACTGTGTGTCTAAGGTGTATATGAAACATAAATAAATTGTGTGAATGTACACAAACTTTGTTTAATGCACAAAGTTATTAAAAAATATTGGCTAAAATGACCTTCAGGCTGTGTGTATTAGGTGTATATGAAACATAAATGCATTCTGTGCTTAGACATGGGTCCCATCGCCATGATATCTCATTATGGTGTGCAATTATTCCAAAATATGGAATAATCCGATATCCAAAATACCCCTGGTCCCAAGCAGTTTGGATAAGGGATACTCAGCCTGTATTAAAATAAAGAAATTTATTTTTTTACATAAATGAGATAACTATGCAGTGTATGAATTAAATGAATAACAAATGAATGAAAATAAAAATTATGTGTATTACTTGTTTGCCCTAATACCGGTATACCAATAAAAACATAAAAACATTCACTTGAATCTATACTTATAGGGGAAGTGAAATACCCTATCTCCCCACAGATGCTACTTGTATGACAATTAAGTATCAGCGCAGTCCTCTATCCAAATTTTGTTTGTGAATCCAGACTAGGTTGATCTGCTGGATTTTAGCTCAAGATATCAGGACGGAATTGAGCAGGCTTAATATAGGATCTACTTATTCATAGACATGGCAGTTTGGCTATTCAAGAACACCTTACTGGATGCTGTTTCAGGTGAGTCGAGTTGGAAATGTGGTACCAGCTATATGCGGAACTGGAACACTGGGGTATTGGCTTTCCAGTGTAGTAGAATAGCTGGGAAGTTCATAACACTGAGGGATCACTATCACTGGGATGAGATTAACAAAATAATCTGGAAATCCTGCAATGGATTTGCAGGAACAGCTTTTCAGGAATGCTGGGATAGGCTGTACCAGTGAATTGGGAAATGCTGCAGTGGGGTTGCAGGAGCTGCCCTTCAGAAATGCTGGGATAGGCTGTACCAGCAAATTGGTAAATGCTGCAATGGAGTTGCAGTAGCAGGCCTTTGGGGACAATGGGATATGCTGTCCAGCGAATTGGGAAATGCTGCAATAGGGTTGCAGAACCAGCACTTCAGGAACGCAGGGATTGGTTGTACCAGTGAATCTGGATATGCTGCAATAATAACCTGAGCAGCTATACAGGTTAGCTCAGGAAGCCAGGAAGTGCTAGAGATGGAAACTACAGTTGTCTAGAATCCAGCAGGAGAGTCAGGAGCTCACAGCAGGTTGATAGACAACAAAGCACTGGCGATTTGCCTGTGCTTGGAATCAGGATTTATACCCTTGGCTTGCTGCTGATTGGTGGTGATAATCACACAACTGTGAAATGGTGCCTGATTGGACTCTGTGTGATCAGCTGATCAGAACTGTCATGGCACCATCCATGACTGCTTTTGGAGGGAACTGCCAGTGGAGTTGGCAGTAGAGACCAACAATGGCTGTCAGGCCTGGGAGAGCTGGTAATGGAGACACAATACCGTGGCAGACAGTGTAGGACGTCAGATGTACCAGTGGATGATGGACAGTTCCTCAGAGTGTAGATAAGAGAGAGTGTGGCTGGGAGGTGCTAAATACATCCATTTTGTAACAGTATCCTCTACCCTTTAGGAGCGGCCTCTGGACACTTCTTTTTGAGGAAACTTAGAATGGCACATTTTAATGAGTAAAGGAACATGAACATACTCTGTGAAAACCCAAGACCATGAGGGTACACACCTTGGGACCAGAGGGTGTCAATGATTGGAACCAATTGAGAACCAGAGACTTGGGCATGGATACATAGAAGGAGTTTGGAATGCAGAGATATGAAGAAAGTTTAAGCTGAAAGGCAAAGGATTGATTACCTTCAGAATGGTGAATGGCCCGATGTACCAGCGTGCAAATTTCATAGAGGGTACTCTGAGGCGAAGATTCCATGTAGATAACCATACCTTATGACCAGCTTGAAGTTTAAGTACAGCTTTTCTTTTCTGGTCCACAAATAATTTATCGTGCTTTGAAGATCTCTTTAATGTGGAATGAACTTCCTTACAAATCATGATAAAATGCTGAAGAGCATCTTGAGAAGCAGGAACAGCCAGAGGGGGAATGGACTAGATTTCCTGAACTCTGGGATTTTGTCTGAAAACAGTGAATAATGGAGGTGAACCTGAAGAAGAATGGTAAGTATTGTTATGAAAGAATTCAGCCCAAGGAAGGAGTTTAACCCAATTTTCTTGAGAGGAACATACGGACAAATATTTCCAAATTCTGGTTGATCCGCTCAGTCTGTCCATTACATTGAGGATGTTAGGCCGTGGAAAATTTTAACTTCATTTGCAAAGATGAACAGAGGGATCTCCAAAATTTTTCCACAAATTGGACTTCTCGATCCGGGACTACATATGTGTCCACATTTACCTTTCTGAAAAAAGTTTCACAGCCTGACATTCATGGCACTAGATAATCTTTCCTGCCAAGACATATATGGCAGACCATGTGTAAAGCATCTGAAATATAGTGCAATACCACTTTTCAGACAGCAGGTGGCATTTTCAGAAACTGTGTACGCACAAAGGGGTAAATTTACTAAGGTGGGAGATTTTTAGAACTGGTGATGTTGCCCATGGCAACCAATCAGATTCTACAGATTCTACTTACCATTTATCTAGCTGCTTCTAGCAGATAATAGCTATAATCTGATTGGTTGCTATGGGCAACATCACTAGTTCTAAAAATCTCCCACCTTAGTAAATTTCCCCCAAAGTCTGAGAGGAAGATTCTGTCCAGTGATACTGCAGGCAGGCTTATAAAATGCTCTGCAGACTTTACCTACATATACTGTACAGTAAAAGGTCCTCCTGTAACTGCTATCACCATCTGATACTAGCGATTGTTGAAAACTGTTTTCAGTTTTTGAAATCTAATTGGAAAATAGTGAAGTGTCAGTCCATTTTTACTATGTAGGAATCAAAAGATAGTGGTTTTTCACCTACAGTTATTGTGGTATAGTGGTAAAGTCACTGCATATCATAGAAGCTGCCTGGGGTTCAAATCCAAGTATCTGTGTGTAATTTATTTTAATTCTAGAATAGATTTATAGAGTACAGTATATATTAATATCATCATTTTCTTTTAAACCATTTATTTCATTCACATATACCAATACTCAATCTGCACCCACTTTCATCTCCTTTTACAAGTTGACCCATTGCTTGACTCAACACATAGGGGTAACGAGGTATTCATTTGTAGAGACTTAACTCTTTCCACAGAGAGACAAGTAGATGTACAATGTCTAGGTAGACAGGAGATAGGTCGACACCATATGGTCATTATTACACTTTATATGTAACATGCCTTTTTGTTATATGTGTTGAGTCCGTACATGCTTTCTAGAACATCATGTTTTTTTAAAGAAACATGAGACCCAGGGCCAGACCAATCAATAGGCTGATCAGGCTGCAGCCTGGAGGGTTGGGTCCTGGGGGGGGGGGGCGCAGCACCGACACAATAGACGCTTAGGCTCTACCTACTATGGGAAGCCACAGCGGTGGGAGGGGGTGGGTCTCTGAAGATTCCATGTGGAATGGAAGATGGCCCTTCAAAAATGGCAGCTGCCTTCTAGAAGACAGATGCCAGAGGTATTCGTAGTTTACCCAGCTTTGCACACTACAAGATGACACGCACAATTTCAAAGAGTGTAAGCCAAATCATTGCTAATATGAAGAAGGAGAATAAGAAAATAAGTGAGATAAAACAGTGGCTGCAGTACAGTGGTATTGAGGTCAGTTTACCCACGGTTCGTTATCATGCCTTTGAGAGGACTTTACTTAGAATCAACACACCTACCAAATGCACATGGTACATATAGGTGGTCATTCCGAGTTGATCGCTCATTATTATTTTTTCGCATCGGAGCGATTAGTCGCTAATGCACATGCGCAATCTCCGCAGTGCGACTGCGCCAAGTAAATTTGCTATGAAGTTAGGTATTTTACTCACGGCATTACAAGGTTTTTTCTTCGTTCTGGTGATCGTAATGTGATTGACAGGAAGTGGGTGTTTCTGGGCGGAAACGGGCCGTTTTATGGGTGTGTGCGAAAAAACGCTGCCGTTTCTGGGAAAAACGCGGGAGTGTCTGAAGAAACGGGGGAGTGTCTGGGCGAACGCTGGGAGTGTTTGTGACATCAAACCAGAAACGAAACTGACTGAACTGATCGCAGTTGCCGAGTAAGTCTGGAGCTACTCAGAAACTGCTAAGAAGTATCTATTCACAATTCTGCTAATCTTTCGTTCGCAATTCTTCTATGCTAAGATTCACTCCCAGTAGGTGGCGGCTTAGCGTGTGCAAAGCTGCTAAAAGCAGCTTGCGAGCGAACAACTCGGAATGACCACCATAGTCATTTTCAATATCTGTTGTTTCACTTTTTACTTTAGAGTTTCAAAATATTTAATATTATGAAGCCAGGAAATCACATTCTAGTTAAATGACTGTGCACTATTTAGACATACAGTAAAATTAGTGCTTCAAAATATGGTACCAAACAGTATTTCATACACTGGTGCTCAATATACAGTATACGCAGTGCCAGATTAAGGTCCACATGGGCCTGGAGCTGACATTTATGAAGGGCCTATTGTGTGCCCCGGAAGGAGGTGTGACCAGCGCTGCGGTGGTGTAACTAGTGATGTGATATGTGTGGTATGTCTGTGGTCTAAATAGAGGGTGTGGCCTGTGCCATAAGTGTGGCTAATTCCATGGAGGTCATAGCTAGTGCCTTCCTTCAGCCACTTAATAGTTAACTATAACAAGAAAAAATGTGTGACCACCATGTAATACACAGCATTAGTTCCTTCCCTCACACTCCAGCCCCTCCTCTCCTCCATCACTCTGCTCCATCCCTCACACTCCAGCCCCTCCTCTCCTCCATCCCTCACACTCCAGCCCCTCCTCTCCTCCATCACTCTGCTCCTTCCCTCACACTCCAGCCCCTCCTCTCCTCCATCACTCTGCTCCATCCCTCACACTACGGCCCCTCCTCTCCTCTATCACTCTGCTCCATACCTCACACTACGGCACCTCTTCTCCTCCATCACTCTGCTCCATCCCTCACACTCCAGCCTCTCCTTTCCTCCATCACTCTGCTGCATCCCTCACACTCCAGCCCCTCCTCTCCTCCATCCCTCACACTCCAGCCCCTCCTCTCCCCCATCACTCTGCTCCATCCCTCACACTCCATCCCCTCCTCTCCTCCATCACTCTGCTCCATCCCTCACACTCCATCCCCTCCTCTCCTCCATCACTCTGCTCCATCCCTCACACTCCATCCACTCCTCTCCTCCATCACTCTGCTCCATCTCTCACACTACGGCCCGTCCTCTCCTCCATCACTCTGCTCCATCCCTCACACTCCGGCACCTCCTCTCCTCCATCACTCTGCTGCATCCCTCACACTCCAGCCCCTCCTCTCCTCCATCCCTCACACTCCAGCCCCTCCTCTCCCCCATCACTCTGCTCCATCCCTCACACTCCATCCCCTCCTCTCCTCCATCACTCTGCTCCATCCCTCACACTCCATCCCCTCCTCTCCTCCATCACTCTGCTCCATCCCTCACACTCCATCCACTCCTCTCCTCCATCACTCTGCTCCATCTCTCACACTACGGCCCGTCCTCTCCTCCATCACTCTGCTCCATCACTAACACTCCGGCACCTCCTCTCCTCCATCACTAACACTCCGGCCCTGTCCTCTCTTCCATCACTCTGCTCCATCCATCACACACCGTCACCTCCTCTCCTCCATCACTCTGCTCCATCCCTCACACTCCATCCCCTCCTCTCCTCCATCACTCTGCTCCATCCCTCACACTCCATCCACTCCTCTCCTCCATCACTCTGCTCCATCCCTCACACTACGGCCCCTCCTCTCCTCCATCACTCTGCTCCATCCCTCACACTCCGGCACCTCCTCTCCTCCATCACTCTGCTCCTTCCCTCACACTCCAGCCCTTCCTCTCTTCCATCACCCTGCTCCATTCCTCACACTCCGCCACCTCCATTCCTCACACTACGGCACATCCTCTCCTCCATCACTCTGCTCCTTCCCTCACACTCTGGCCCTTCCTCTCCTCCATCACTCTGCTCCATCACTAACACTCCGGCACCTCCTCTCCTCCATCACTAACACTCCGGCCCTGTCCTCTCTTCCATCACTCTGCTCCATCCATCACACACCGTCACCTCCTCTCCTCCATCACTCTGCTCCATCCCTCACACTCCATCCCCTCCTCTCCTCCATCACTCTGCTCCATCCCTCACACTCCATCCACTCCTCTCCTCCATCACTCTGCTCCATCCCTCACACTACGGCCCCTCCTCTCCTCCATCACTCTGCTCCATCCCTCACACTCCGGCACCTCCTCTCCTCCATCACTCTGCTCCTTCCCTCACACTCCAGCCCTTCCTCTCTTCCATCACTCTGCTCCATTCCTCACACTCCGCCACCTCCATTCCTCACACTACGGCACATCCTCTCCTCCATCACTCTGCTCCTTCCCTCACACTCTGGCCCTTCCTCTCCTCCATCACTCTGCTCCATCACTAACACTCCGGCACCTCCTCTCCTCTATCACTAACACTCCGGCCCTGTCCTCTCTTCCATCACTCTGCTCCATCCATCACACACCGTCACCTCCTCTCCTCCATCACTCTGCTCCATCCATCACACACCGTCACCTCCTCTCCTCCATTACTCTGCTCCATCCCTCACACTCCAGCCCCTCCTCTCCTCCATCACTCTGCTCCATCCCTCACACTCCATCCCCTCCTCTCCTCCATCACTCTGCTCCATCCCTCACACTCCATCCCCTCCTCTCCTCCATCACTCTGCTCCATCCCTCACACTCCATCCCCTGCTCTCCTCCATCACTCTGCTCCATCCCTCACACTCCAGCCCCTCTTCTCCTCTATCACTAACACTCCGGCCCTGTCCTCTCTTCCATCACTCTGCTCCATCCATCACACACCGTCACCTCCTCTCCTCCATCACTCTGCTCCATCCATCACACACCGTCACCTCCTCTCCTCCATTACTCTGCTCCATCCCTCACACTCCAGCCCCTCCTCTCCTCCATCCCTCACACTCCAGCCCCTCCTCTCCTCCATCACTCTGCTCCATCCCTCACACTCCAGCCCCTCCTCTCCTCTATCACTAACACTCCGGCCCTGTCCTCTCTTCCATCACTCTGCTCCATCCCTCACACTCCAGCCCCTCCTCTCCTCCATCACTCTGCTCCATCCCTCACACTCCATCCCCTCCTCTCCTCCATCACTCTGCTCCATCCCTCACACTCCATCCCCTCCTCTCTTCCATCACTCTGCTCCATCCCTCACACTCCATCCCCTCCTCTCCTCCATCACTCTGCTCCATCCCTCACACTCCAGCCCCTCTTCTCCTCTATCACTAACACTCCGGCCCTGTCCTCTCTTCCATCACTCTGCTCCATCCATCACACACCGTCACCTCCTCTCCTCCATCACTCTGCTCCATCCATCACACACCGTCACCTCCTCTCCTCCATTACTCTGCTCCATCCCTCACACTCCAGCCCCTCCTCTCCTCCATCCCTCACACTCCAGCCCCTCCTCTCCTCCATCACTCTGCTCCATCCCTCACACTCCAGCCCCTCCGCTCCTCTATCACTTACACTCCGGCCCTGTCCTCTCTTCCATCACTCTGCTCCATCCCTCACACTCCAGCCCCTCCTCTCCTCCATCACTCTGCTCCATCCCTCACACTCCATCCCCTCCTCTCCTCCATCACTCTGCTCCATCCCTCACACTCCATCCCCTCCTCTCTTCCATCACTCTGCTCCATCCCTCACACTCCATCCCCTCCTCTCCTCCATCACTCTGCTCCATCCCTCACACTCCAGCCCCTCTTCTCCTCTATCACTAACACTCTGGCCCTGTCCTCTCTTCCATCACTCTGCTCCATCCATCACACACCGTCACCTCCTCTCCTCCATCACTCTGCTCCATCCATCACACACCGTCACCTCCTCTCCTCCATTACTCTGCTCCATCTCTCACACTCCAGCCCCTCCTCTCCTCCATCACTCTGCTCCATCCCTCACACTCCATCCCCTCCTCTCCTCCATCACTCTGCTCCATCCCTCACACTCCATCCCCTCCTCTCCTCCATCACTCTGCTCCATCCCTCACACTCCATCCCCTCCTCTCCTCCATCACTCTGCTCCATCCCTCACACTCCAGCCCCTCCTCTCCTCCATCACTCTGCTCCATCCCTCACACTCCATCCACTCCTCTCCTTCATCACTCTGCTCCATTCCTCACACTACTGGCCCCTCCTCTCCTCCATCACTCTGCTCCATCCCTCACACTCTGGCACCTCCTCTCCTCCATCACTCTGCTCCTTCCCTCACACTCCAGCCCTTCCTCTCTTCCATCACTCTGCTCCATTCCTCACACTCCGCCACCTCCATTCCTCACACTACGGTACATCCTCTCCTCCATCACTCTGCTCCTTCCCTCACACTCTGGCCCTTCCTCTTCTCCATCATGTTGCTCCATCCCTCACACTCTGGCCCTTCCTCTCCTCCATCACTCTGCTCCATCACTAACACTCCGGCACCTCCTCTCCTCCATCACTAACACTCCAGCCCTGTCCTCTCTTCCATCACTCTGCTCCATCCATCACACACCGTCACCTCCTCTCCTCCATTACTCTGCTCCATCCCTCACATTCTGGACCGACCTTTCCTTCATCACCCCCCTTACTTTACAGCCGTGATGCTCAGTAAATGTCAGAGAGAACAGGGCTACAGTATTGAAGCCGCTCCTTCTCACGTTTCCATGCGTGCCCTCTCTACCCCTGCAGGCAGTGCTGCCAGTGTGAAAAATAAGAGAAATAAGAAAATGGTGCTCCTTGAAAACAATTTTTTCAAAGTCTGCCGGAATGCTAATACTGGTTATTAAATAAGCTCGCTCTGGAAACACAAATTAGGTTAATAAAGTAACATTGGACTCTCTCTGGTAATTCACTTTTTCTACGCCTAGGCATCTACAGGTGAGCAGTTTATGACTCTTTGAGCAATAAGTGTGGGGGTGGGGGAGTAGCTATCAAGCCATAGCCAGTGCTCCCCGTCGTCATACACAACACACACTCCTTGCACTTTGGTGTTTTTTCCTGCTCAATGCAGGCCATGAAAAATTATTATTAACATTATTACCAGTTATTTATATAGCTCACACATATTCCACAGTGCTTTGCAGAAAGTGTTTGCCCATTCACATCAGTCCCTGCCCCAGTGAAGCTTATAATCTACAGTATGTGCCCTACCACCAGGGATGTGCGGTGAGAAAAATGGCTGAGGAGGCACTGGCTAGTACCAGAGCAGATTTACACACAATAAATGAGCCCAAGGGTTCATGTGGGCACAGATGCAGCAGTATATACATGTGGGCATTATACACAGAAGCAGCAGTATATACATGTGGCATTATACACAGGTGCAGCAGTATATATACATGTGGGCATTATACACAGAAACAGTAGTGTATATACATGTGGGCATAGGTGGTCATTCAGAGTTGATCGCAGCCAGCAACTTTTTGCTGCTGCTGCGATCAACTAGTACACGCCTATGGGGGAATGTATTTTAGCTTAGCAGGGCTGCGATCGCTTGTGTAGCCCTGCTAAGCTAAAAAAATTTCAAGTAAAACTAGACTAGCCCTGGACATACTTACCCGGTGCGACGATCCCTGCGATCCGCCCTCCGTTCTTCTGGACACGCCTGCGTTTTCCTTACCACTCCCCGAAAACGGCAGCCAACAGTCCGGATCCGCCTTGGAACGCCTTCTTCCTGTCAATCTTCTTTGCGGTCGGCTCTGCGACAGCTTCCTTCAGTAGACGCGACGTAACCCGCAACGTCGCACACGCGCACTGCGGCCGCCGCGCATGCGCATTTCCTTACCCGTTCACACCGCAGCGAGAAACCGCTGCGTGCGAACGGGTCGGAATGACCCCCATTATACACAGGCACAGCAGTATATACATGTGGGCATTATACACAGGTGCAGCAGTATATACATGTGGGCATTATACACAGGTGCAGCAGTATATACAGTGGGCGTTATACATAGGCGCAGCAATATATACATGTGAGCATCATACACAGGTGCTGCAGTCTATACACGTGGGCATTATACACAGGTGAGCAGTATATACATGTGTGCATTATACACAGGCGCAGCGGTATATACATGTCGGCATTATACACAGGCGCAGCAGTATATATAAGTGGCATTATACACAGGTGCAGCAGTACATATACGTGGGCATTATACACAGGTGCAGCAGTATATACATTTGGGCATTATACACAGGTGCAGCAGTATATAGATGTGGGCGTTATACACAGCCACAGCAGTATATACATGTGTGCATTATACACAGGTGCAGCGGTATATACATGTGAGCATTATACACAGGTGCAGCGGTTTATACTGATGGTAATATGTTCTTTTATTCATTTATGCAACATGCCCCCTTACATATTTAGTTATGATGTCACCTACCCCCATTATATATATATATATATATATATATATAATTTACATTGTACCTATATCCTCCCTTTTATATTTAAGTTGTGCCTTCTGACCCCCTTTATATCTTTATATTGAACTTTTAGCCCTGTTCCTCCTTATATGTGTATGTAACGTATGCCCACTAACCACCCCCCTTATATATTTCTATGACATGAGCTGCCTGTTTCTCCCCCCCCCCCCTCCTTTTATAATATAATAAAGCTATGCTCCCATTCCTCTTACTTAATATATGTATGTATTGACATTGTGACCACTGCAGCACCTACCTTGCTCTTCTACTGTACTGTTGTACAGTTTGTGCTGCTCCACACAAGACTGTGTAACATCGGATGCGGGGGCAGAGCTTCGGGCCGGGATGAGGGCGGGGCCTCGGACGGACCCGGGGGCGGAGCCTCGGGCACATTCAGACTGTGGCAGCTAGTTTTGGATATGTAAGCCCATGGGTGGTTGGGACTTCAGTCGGCCGGTTGTGGGTGGATGTGTGACTGGGCGGAAAGGAGGTGAGTCTGTTGCTGCTACTGCTGCTGATGACAGGATTTTTTTTCCTGTCATCACTGGCTGCACTGAAGGGAACTCTGTGGGCCTATTTTCAATGGGGGGCCTGGAGCTGCAGCTCCATCCGCCCCATTGTTAATCCGGCCCTGAGTATACGTAATAAAATTACTGACAGTGATTTTGTGACTTTCATCCACTGTTTGCCTCAACACACAGGAAGGAGCAATTAATTTGGAGACAGTGCACTTTCCCCAGACAAGCAACTAATTAGGGGGCAGATTTATTAAGCTCGGTGAAGTGATAAATTGGAAGGTGATAAAGGACCAGCCAGTCAGCTCCTGTTTTTTTTTCAAACCCAGCCTGTGATATAGTAGATAGGATCTGATTGGCTGGTCCTTTATCACCCTCCACTTTATCACTTCACCGAGCTTAACTGTTCACCCCCGCTGACATCGCTGGGCAGTGGGAAAATTGTGCGATTTTCAGCCCAGTGATGTCAGCGATCATCGCTCTGCATACACGCTGGGCAAAACGCCCAGTGTGTATGCACCTTTACAGTACTTTGGGAGTAATGGAATTTATTATCCAAAATGCCTGCTCCAATCCTGTATTATGCTTTCTGTGTGCTCAAGGTTTTCTTTTATGTCTGTGACTGTCTATTACTGTACTACCTGCATCCTCTGTATTATGTGCATTGTTTTGGATGTCTGTAAAGCGCCTTGAGTACTGTTGGAGAAAGTACGCTACAATATATTAATAAAATGTACTTAATAAAAGACTGTACAAAAGTGTCTCAAAATACAAAGGCAATATCAATGAGTATTAACAACAGGCAGAGGGAGGGCAAATAGAAACCTAGGGGCAGATTTCTTAATATCTGGCACTGGGGGCATATGTGGCACTGGGGGGGAATAGCTGGCACTGGGGGGAATATCAGGCACTGGGGGCATATGTGGCACTGTGGGGGAGCATTTGTTAAAGCCCATACACACTGGGCAATTTTGAGCTGAAAGCAGCTCACTTTTGGTGTTTTAAGCTGCTTTTAGAGCAAAACCACCCAGTGTGTATGCCCCGGCGATGAGCGGTGAGTGCTGATGCGCACCGCGCTTCATTGCCAGCGGCCGCCGTTTATCTGCTGGTATTACCAGCAGATGAATGGTGGGGTGAATGGCTTTGCATAGCATCCTGCTACGGAAAGCCCCCTTACACATATGTTGCACATTATTAATGCATTTTTACATGACACACATAATGCTCCTTACTCATATTCCGAACACTACTGCACAATTAACCGACTCACATGCACACAGCACTCACACTGCCACTAACACTGTGACCTCTGCCTCTGCTTGGATACAGATGTGTCCTCATAAATCTTGCCTCAATGCTAACGTTGGGGCACCTTTTTTTTATTAAAATGCATCTTATTTGCATTGCTATGTTGTTAGGATGCACACGCAGCTTCTGCTGATTAAAATGATATGCAGCACGCCTATATACTGTGTGAGACTGTGGCTGTATCTGCATATGAAATGCTACACACAGAATATAGGCATGCCGCATATCATTTTAATCAGCAGAAGTTGCTGATGCCCCTAGGCATATCAAATGCCCTAGGCAATTGCCTAGTTTGCCTATGCCTATGACCGGCTCTGAGTATGTGGCATAATATATACTGGGCATTACTATAAGGAGGAAAAATGACAAATAATGTAATGGCATGAATCAGGATTATTTTTCTTTCCTGTGGTGGCCAACGTCTGGGCGTGCAGGTTGCAAAACTGGGGTATAAGGTAGTCTTTTCCTGCAATGCCACGCCCCTTTATGTGAAGCCACGCCCATTCCAACGAAGGCACGCCCATTTTTGCTCCCAATTACTCCCAATTATGGGGCATGGGGGGGCGCCGAAGAATTTTTTGGCATGGGGGAGAAAAATTTCTAGTTACGCCACTGATGTATTATATATCACAGAGAAGATAAAATTCTCTCAGCAACCATCATAAATAAAGCTGAGGTTTTGTATTCCATGTGCATAAATGAGTGATTCATCATATTTGTAACCTTTTGCACAATTGAACGATGATTCTAGTGCAACATGCCAGAGGCGGAACTACCGCCAGTGCAACCAGTGCGTTGCACTGGTGCCCGCCTCTGTCCAGGGGCCCAAGCATGTAATGAGTCAGCCGCCCACAGAGGAGAGGAGCAGCGGCACGGACGGGGGAAGGAGGAGGAGGGAGGTGAAGGAGGGAGCCGCAGCAGCGCTTTGTTACTGGTGGAGGCGCTGCTGCTGCTGCCCCTCTGCTTCACTATAGGCTGTCTTCCGAGAACAGCCTATAGTGAAGCAGAGGGGCAGCAGCAGCAGCGCCTCCACCAATAACACAGCGCTGCTGCGGCTCCCTCCTCCACCTCCCTCCTCCTCCTTCTCTCCTGCCCGGGAATTGTCAAGCTGCACGAGGAGCCTGAGCCAGCGGAGAGGGTAAGTATAATTCTGTTTGTCTGTCTGTTCTTTATTTCTTTCTTTCTTTCTGTCTCTTTCTTTCTTTATTTGTTGGGACTGCCTGCCGCTATGTGTAAAAATGGGGGACTGCCTGCCGCTATGTGTAAAAATGGGGGACTGCCTGCCGCAATGTGTAAAAAGGGGGGACTGCCTGCCGCTATGTATAAAAATGGGGGACTGCCTGCCGCAATGTGTAAAAAGGGGGAATCTACCTGCTGCTATGTGTAAAAAGGGAGAATCTGCCTGCCGTAATGTGTAACAAGGGCACGCTGTCTGCCGTAATGTGTAACAAGGGGACGCTGTCTGCCATTATGTGTAAAAAGTGTACGCTGTCTGCCGTAATGTGTAAAAAGGGGACGCTGTCTGCCGTAATGTGTAAAAAGGGGGACGCTGTCTACCGTTATGTGTAAAAAGTGTACGCTGTCTGCCGCTATGTTTAACAAGGGCACGCTGTCTGCTGTAATGTGTAAAAAGTGCACTTTGTCTGCTGCTATGTGTAACAAGGGCACGCTGTCTGCCGTTATGTGTAAAAAGGGGACGCTGTCTGCCGTTATGTGTAAAAAGTGCAGCTGTCTGCCGTAATGTGTAAAAAGGGGGATGCTGTCTGTCGTAATGTGTAAAAAGGGGGACGCTGTCTGCCGTAATGTGTAAAAAGGGGACGCTGTCTGCCGTAATGTGTAAAAAGAGGAATCTGTTCGCTGTAAGGTGTAAAAGGGTCTCTACCTGGTGTAGTGGTGCTACTGTGCGGCGTAATTTGAAGAATGGAGACTACTGTGCACTGTTTTAGGAATTGGTATTATTTTGTGGCCACACCCCTTCCCCGCGAAGCCACGCCACTATGTATTTTTGCGCACGCCTACGGAGCGCACTGCCCCTGTTTTGCATGCAAGGGTGGGGCTCCGATGCCATTTCTTGCACACAGTGCTAAAATGTCTAGTTACGGCACTGTTGCTAGGTATCCATTTCTCTGGCCCTGAGCAGGTCCCCCTCACCAGATCCTCTCAAGGGGTGAGGGGGTGGACTTGGATGGGATGGGGGGGCCCCAAAGCATTTTGTCGCATCTGGGCCCACCGCTTGCTAGTTCCGCCACTGCAACATGCTGACAGTATTATTCCATTGACCTCCTATCTTATACTTCTAAATTCTTATTGCTATATGAACAAACATGGTCATTCATCCAAGAAACAACAATGAGTTTTTTGTATATCCTGACTGTATATCCAGATTCTCACTGCTGTATTTAACAGATAGCAGAGCTGTTCCCCCCTTTGTGAACAAGCCACCAGGTGAAACGTACGTTAAAGAAAGGAGAATTGCGGGCGCCCCGCTGAGTGTGCACGGCGGGCTGCCCCCCCGGTACAGGTTGTATGACATAGAACACTCTTTTAACTGTGGAGCCTCTAGCTAAAGGCATCTGATGGCCCGGCGCTATATCTGACTATATGCTTTACCCTGCATGGCCTGTGTGTATCCAGGTTCATGATACAACAATACTGGTTACTATGATAACGGTCGCCAGTGGCGATAGGCCTTATGAGGTTGCATGTGTGCCTAAAAATGTTTCACAGTTAGGATGTGTATAATTTTACTATGTCCTTTTTTAGTGAATGACTCTATCTGTTAAAAACAGCAGTGAGAATCTGGAAATATTAAGACAGGAGACACGTTGGATGTAATTGCCAGTACCCTCTTTGATAAGATCATCATTCAACCATGTAAAAGGTTTTAATTATGCACAAAAAGTAAATAACCTTTGTCTTTTCAACAATGATATGTCTAGAGGGATCAATTCTGCATATTTCCTGTGTTTAGGGATATGATATAAAACAAAAGTTAATGTGAGCACTGTTGCCAGGGGCAACAGATCGTCTGACACTGCATGTGTATCTACCGTGCCTCACAGTCAGGATATACAAAAAACTCATTGTTGTTTCTTGGATGAATGACCATGTTTGTTCATATAGCAATAAGAATTTAGAAGTATAAGATAGGAGGTCAATGGAATAATACTGTCAGCATGTTGCACTAGAATCATCGTTCAATTGTGCAAAAGGTTACAAATATGATGAATCACTCATTTATGCACATGGAATACAAAACCTCAGCTTTATTTATTTATTATTTAGAATTTTTTCTTCTCTGTGATATATAATACATGCTGATTTCTATTGTGGAATGTGTGCTTTAGATGGCAACATATGTTGCAAATAAGTGAAATAAAGTAATAAAGTACACCTTTTTTAGAGACTAGCTACTATGTGGCACTAGAGGGCACAAGTTAAAGGGATAAACTCTCCTCAGATTGTATATTAAGATGAGGTTGGGGCGCTGTGAATGACACAGCATGGGTATGAAAAGTGAGCCCATGTGATATCCCCCTCTCTTGTACTTAATTTAACAGTGCCTTCTGTCTCTTTCAACACCAGAACAGCAAAGTGTCAGTAATCCCCAAACTGGCTGCACTGATCGTAGTACCATCAGCCAGTGTTGGAGGCGAATGAGACACATTGCATATTGTCCTGGCACAGTCTGTATTTCCATAGACTAGGATTAGTAATGGTCTCTCAACACGCAAATAATGCATTAGCACATGCGTGGCAGCAGAACCACAAAATTTGCTGCATAGTCTTGCCTTCTATACTTTCTATATTTCTCTAAATTTAAGAGCGGATTGCTATTCTTTATCAGTTCATCCTAGTTTTTCAACACCAGAGCAGGTAGAGTGTCAGTAACTCTCTCATTGGCTGCGCTGACCGTAGTGTCATCAACCAAAAGCAGAAGTGAATGAGACACTCTCCGTGGATGCTCCGGCACTGTCTGTGACTCTAGAGACTGGCACAAGTAAGGGTCTCTCACCACGTATATAATGCTATAGCACATACGAGGCAGCAGAACCACTGAACATGCCCTAAGGTCTTGACTTACTGTTATTTGAGTTTCATTCATATATTGATTCTCCTTTATAGAAAGCGCTAAGGCCCGCTGGAGTTTGTAAATCACCTGTACCTTTTAATTTGTTACATGTTGTATTGTATGTATTGTGTCTATATTTTGCCTTTTTAGATTAAGAGAGAATTATCTCCAAGTAATTTTAATCTTTGATCTTTAATAAAAGTTAAGTCTTATCATATTTTTCTTTTTTGATCCTATACTGTTGCACACGTATTATTACACTTTTGAGTGCCCCATTCTAGGAGAGTTCTTGTCTACCTTTCTCTGGTATATTTTTGTGACATATTAACACAGACAGATCCTGGCACATAGAAAGATGCTGACACACTGACATTGACACACAAGCAGATGCTGACACAGATGCTGACACACAGACAGATGCTGACACACAGACACTGACAAATGTTGAAACACTGACGCTGACAGACACTGACACACAGAAAGATGCTGACACACTGATACAGACAGATGCTGACACACAGAAAGATGCTGACACAGATGATGACACACAGACACTGATGCTGACAGATGTTGACATGCAGACAGATGCTGACACTGACGCTGACTCAAACAAACACTGACACACAGATGCTGACAGACAGCTGCTAACACAGTGACACTGACATACAGATAGATGCTGACACTGGCAAACAGGGGCTGACACACAGACACTGACACAGATGCTGACTCACTGACACAGAAACTGACACACTGAAATTGACATGCAGATGTTGACAGACAGATGCAGACACACTGACAGATGCTGACACACACACAGGCAGACAGACGCTGACACTGACCATTTTACCTTCCCATGATGTGTCCCTTGGCCTTGCCTCCCCACATGTAGCTGCCAAGTGGGCTAACTTTAGCTGAGCAGCTCCTTAAACTGAACTTTTAACACCTCTCACACTCTGTGTTATGCAGAGGAGCTGTATGACCTGCCCTAGGCTGGGAGCTGGCTGCATGGAGAATTCAGGAACAACTTTACTGAAACTGCAGCTCTTTCAGGCACCCAAACCCCGACCTCCTATAACAGCACAGCCCCATCTTTCACTGTGCAACTGAACAATCCAGATAAGGGGAATGGAAGGATGCACTGCAGAGCACACTTGTCTACTCTCCTGAATTGGCTACCGCCCCCCCCAAAAGGGCAGGCAAGTTTACCGGAGCCACCTCATTTTCCCCGCAGCAACCTGCACCCACCTCAGCCGACCTGCAATGCGGGCGGTCCGGGGAGGCAGATAGCGCGATTTTCATCATCATAGTCCCGCCCCCGCTATTTAATGATGGTAATCAGCATTGAATAGCGGGGGTGGGGCCTTTACAGGGCCGGCCCACCCGTTACGTGGGTTATGCGACCGAGTAAGGCACCACAGTGAGCAGGGCGGCGGCGCCGCCGGCAGCCTATAATGAATCATGCCTACCCGGAAGAGACCAGTGTGAGGAGCGCCAGCTGGTGAGGGGGACTGTGTGACGGCGAGTGATAGGACGGTCAGGTCCTCATGTAACCGCGCATAGTTGTAAGCATAGGCGTGCGCATGGGGGCACAGGCACCCCCTAATGTCCGGCACCCCCACACGCTACACCTGCTGCTCAGTCCTGACTCCTATCCCGCGCTGCCAGTAGCAGGACGCGCAGCTGGAGGAGCTCTCAAGCTCATGCATTCTGGGCAGCGGGCTCCTCTCTTACACCGTACTGCATCAGCCGCCGCTTCTCTGCATATCGAGGGGGATAAGCAGAGACGCGGTGGCGGTTGACGCAGTACGGTGTAAGAGAGGAGCCCGCTGCCCAGACTGCATGAGCTGAGAGCTTATCCAGCTGCAAGTCCCACGAGGTCAGCAAGCATACCGGTAAATCCGCTACTGGCAGTGCGGATTTACCGATATGGAGTTTCAGATGCTGGAGTAGGGGCTCCTGCATTTCTGATTTCCCTCCCTCCTCCCGCATTTCTTGCGCGGCTGTGGCAGTGTCCCCACCAGAGACTACTTCCCACCAAAGCGCCTGACTGGAAGGTCCACGGAGCCTCCTCTCAACTTCTAGGTAAACTTCACTCTATCCCTCCCATGTCCCTATCTTCCCCCCATGCCTCTCTTTCTCTCTCCCCCATGCCCCCTCACCCTTCATGCCCCCTCACCCTTCATGCCCCCCACTCTCTATGCCTCTCACTCTGTCCATGCCCCTCTCTCTCCCCATGCCCACCCCTCTGTCCTAATGCCCCTCTCGCTGTTCATACCTCTCCTTGTTCCCCCCCCCCCCCCCCTCTATGCCTTTCTCTCTCTAAATATATATCTCTATATCTCACATCTGGAAACCCCTTCCTAAAAATCCTGCGTTTGCCCCTGGGACTGAGGCCGGACAGTGGGGGGCAGGGGTGGAGGGCTGCCTATTGTGTCAGTCCCAGACCGTTAGGGCCCCGCATACAGTGTGGAATAATGTGGAATAATGTGAATTTTGTCTCATTCCATGTGACGTAATGTGATTTTTGCCTCATACTGTGTGGCGTAATGTGAATGTGGCTGATACTGTGAGGCGTAATGTGAATTCCGGCTCATACTGTGTGAAATAATGTGAATTTCAGCTCATACTGTGTGAAATAATGTGAATTTCAGCTCACACTGTGTGGACTAATGTGAATTTTGGCTCATTCTGTGTGCTATAATGTGAATTTCAGCTCATACTGTGTGGACTAAGGTGAATTTTGGCTAATACCGTGTGCTATAATGTGAATTTTGGCTCATACTGTGTGGACTAATGTGAATTTCATCTCATACTGTGTGCTATAATGTAAATTTCAGCTCATACTCTGTGGACTAATGTGAATTTCGGCTCATACTGTGTTCTATAATGTGAATTTCGGCTCATACTGTGTGGACTAATGTGAATTTCGGCTCATACTGTGTTCTATAATGTGAATTTCAGCTCATACTGTGTGGGGTAATGTGAATTTCAGCTCATACTGTGTGGCGTAATGTGATAGTTGTCTCATATCTCATACTGTGTGCTCTAATGTGAATTTCAGCTCATACTGTGTGCTATCATGAATTTTGTCTCATACTGTGTGCTATAATGTGAATTTCGGCTCATACTGTGTGCTATAATGTGAATTTCGTCTCACACTGTGTGGGGTAATGTGAATTTCAACTCATACTGTGTGGCGTTATGTGAATTTTGACTCATACTGTATGGCGTAATGTGAAAAAGTAGCACTACTGTCAGTTGCTGGTGAGCATGGGCAAATGTGTGACAAATACTGGTGTCCTGCGGTGGAGTGGTCTGATGGCATAGAAAGAAGCTGCTGATGGCACATGTGTACATTTTAAATTTTACTTGTGTTTTATTAAAACTCAAACGTTTGGCAGCCTATATCTCCCGTATTTTTCACAGTGGCCCACTCAAAATCAGGGTGTAGGTGCTAGGGGGGGATGGGGGGGATGCACATGCACCTAGGCCAGTGATGGGGAACCTTTGGCACCCCAGCTGTTGTTCAACTACACATCTCAGCATGCCCTGCTACAGTTGTACTATTTGGCCATGCTAAAACTGTAGCAGGGCATGCTGGGATGTATAGTTGGAGTGCCAAAGGTTCCCCATCACTGACCTAGGTGCATGTGCATCCCCCCCACCCCCCACTAACTCCTTGTACCCTTGGGGGTACTATTGTGTGGCCACACCCAAATCTTGCGAGATCACACCCCTTTTAAAATTGATCCCATCAAGGGGCGCCAAAGTCTAAACTCGCTTACCAAAAAATTAAGCCTTGATGATGTGATCGTGCATCCACGCCCCTGTACCGCCCAATCATGATGAGACCACACCCCGTTTGACCAAAATGGCTCTCCCCTCCCACATGGGGCAGGTGTCATGTCGGTAAGTATGCTGCAGAGTCAGAAACAGAGGATCAAGGAGTCACCAGCACTGACCTGTGTACACATGCTTCCATCTGAGGACAAGGTTGTGCTACCAGTTCCAGCAGGCTGCAAGGTCCTAGTTCCCAAGGGCTGTATGGATCCAGCCCCCCGTGCAATTACATGGCTTGCCCGGCCCTAGACACCTTGTTCCTCAGTGCCCTGGCTGCCCCTGGTCATTTGCCTTGTGGGCAGCACACACTAGCTACATTGTCATGCGCAGAAGCTCAGATCACGGCAGCCGTGGATATAAGAATCAGTCAAAGCATGGGGGAAGTACAGCCACTGAAGTTAGCATGAGGGCCAGCTGACCGTCTGGCATATCGGCATCCCAATCCGCCCCTGTCCAATGGTATAGCAGTGTGCAGGATGTGGTCAACATGCCGACTGTCAGGATCCCGGCAAATGAAATACTGATGCCAGAACTGCAAAAGGGGCAGGAGATTAACAACAGAATCCGAACAGCCGGCATCTGACCTTACAGACAGCAGGTTAGGTTTAGTGACAGGAAGTGGGAGTTTGGTTTAGGCACCACATGGTGGGTTAAGGTTAGACTGCAGGGAGGGCGATAAGGATTAGCCACACTTGGGGGAGGTGGGGGGTTAGGGTCAGGCTGTGGGGGAGGGCGGGGTTTAGGTTGCGGGATTCGGGGTTAGTTTAAGGCACTTGCGGGTGGTTACGGTCAGGCACTATGGGGGAGGTTAAGGATAGGCTGCGGGAACATAGGGTTAGGGGTTAGGAGAGAGGGATTCATTTATTGGGATCCCGGTGTTGATATTATAGGGACGGGATCCCGTACGCCATCATTACATACTGATTCCCAGTGGGCAGTGTTAGGGTTGTGTTATCTCCTCAACAGTGTTTGTCAGTTATTTACACTGCCTCTTTCTGGTGACTTTACCACCCTCCCTTCCCTATTGTGTCTTGTTTGTTGGCTTTTATTCATCTTTATTTGGGCAGGAAAGAACAGTCCAGCTTCCAACTTGCTGCAGTTTGAGAGTACGCTACCCAGAACTGATTCTTATTTGGAAGTAAAGCAAAAAAAGCAAGTTACTGTGTATCTGGAACAAACCATGTTACAATGCATGGTAAACGAATGCATTTATGTTTTTTCTGGTTGCTTTTGCATTTAGCCTACACATGTTATACCCCTTTCATCCCGGGTTAATACCGGGTTGCTGCCGGGTCGACCCGGGTCAAGGTGCAGTGTGAAAGCGCCAACGTGAATAACCGAGGTCGAGCAACCCTGCATTTTAATCCGGGTTATAAGAACGGTTAACATGGGTTGGACCCAGGTCGCTGTGCAGTGTGAAAGCCTCTGACCAGGGATATTCAACCCGGATCTCACAGCAGTCCCCAGCCCCTCCTTTTATTTCCTTTGAAACCTCATCAATGTGAGCCAGAAAAGTCTATTTTAAATCACATCACAGTGTTTAACCCAGGTTTAGGGGTATATTCAATGAAGGTCGAAACTGCCGTCTTGTCGAAAAGACAGCAGTTTTAGACTTTTTCAGGTCGGAAAGGGGTTCCGACCTATTCAGTCCCCAGCTTTTTTATTCGACAAGTCGAGGAATTCGGTTTGTTGAATAGTACGTGAATCGGCGGTATAGCTGCTGATTCACGTGCTTCTGAGAGAAACAGGGCCAAATTCAACAGGTTTTGGCCCCGTTTCCTACCATCTCAGTAAAAAAAGTTGAACTTTGATGAGACCTGAGAGGAGGAGAGGGGGGAGAGCCGCGGGGAGATGAGGACAGCAGCGCTACAGCACAGCACTGCAGGAGGATGTGTTATAGCCGCCGCTCACGGCAGCGTCCACCCGGCTCCAGCAAGTGAGGTCCCGCTTGCTGGAGCTGGGTGGATGCTGCCGTGAGGTCTGGCGGCTGTGCCACATCCTCCTGCAGCGCTGCTGTCCCCCGTCTGCCAGCAGCTGTCCCCCGTCTCCCCACTGGTCTCCCCGCTCTCCGGTCCCTCATCTCAATTCGACTTTTTTAAAGTCAAATTGAGATGTGCATTGAATAGCCCTTGTCGTAACCATTCTGATGAATGAATGTCGGAATGGATCCGACCTCAATTGAATATACCCCTTAGTATGAAAGGCACCACACCGGGAATAACCCAGGCTGGAACTGCAATGTGAAAGGGTCTGAGGCTGCTCGGACCCGGGTCGGACCCAGGTTCAAAATCCGGGTCTGACCTAGGTTTGCAATCTGAGACAGCTTTATTTTTACACTGCAATTTAGATTTCAGTTTAGCATTTGGACACACCCCACACAAATCTAGACCTCTCTGTTCATGTCACAACTGCTCCACCTGCAGTGCAACATGATTGTGACAAATTGCAAAGGTACTTGCCTTTTTTTGCTTTACTTTCAAATCAGAGTCAGGCCCCCTTTATTTCACTGGGTCAGCGACACCTCTCCCCCAAAAGGAGCTGGTTAGTATAATGGTATAAGTGTTGGAAATTTTCCATTTCTTGCGTTGAAAACAAATTTTGAAATTAAATGATAAAGGATAAAAACTCTTTCTCCATTCTCCATTCCAGTTGGTTATAAAAGGCCCATAAAGGGCCCATAAAAGGCCCATGATCATTATTCATCCCAAGCTTTCATTGCCACCTGTTTTGGGCACCGTGATTGTGTATCTAAGGGACACCTTTGTTTTGTTTACTACAACATAACTTTGTACTCAAAAAATTTTCTACAAGTGTTTCCTGCTGCATTGTTCCTGTAACTAGAAAATCCCCACATTCAATCCTTTTGTGTGTGTTATTGATTGTTTCCAAATTCCATAAATTCATTTTGTATTTAATTAACTTTTTTACATCTAGGTTTTAGCGACAGACGTATATTTTACCATCATATTCTTAATCTCCACATGGTATATATTATAGCATATACTTTTATGTAAAGCTTTATTAAATATTTTGTACGAACAAGATAAGGCTTGTATAGCACGGCACCAAAAATAGTCCAGCAGTGTATACTGTAGGTGTTAACGTCTATTTGCGAGGTTACTATACAAACAACTAGTTCTGTGCATTATTGTCTTGTTCAGTTATACCACCAGAATATGCACATGTACATTGATTCCCATAATGCCCAAATCCGCCTATTTGTCCGAGAACTTATGCATAGGCATACCTCCCAACTGTCCCGATTTTAGCGGGACAGTCCAGTTTTTCACGGTCTCTTCCACTGACCGTTCCACCCGCAGCATCCCGCGGTGTAGGGGGGGAGGGGGGAGTTGGGAGACCTCCCTCGCTTACTGCTCTGCTTAGCAGAGCGACAGAGAACAGCCTCTGTGCGCATGCAGCATCTGTGCGCAACAGCGTCTATTCACCAGGAGAGAGGGACAGGGAGCATGGCCAGCAGCTCAGAGCGCTGTTCATGCCCCCATAGTGATGAAAACTCATTTGGGCAGGTGTCCCTCTACAACAAATCAAGAAGTTGGGAGGAATGCATAGGTGCTAGCTCCAATTTGGGAACTGTCTCAATAAAAACGCTGAGCCTCACACAGAGCAAAATTGCAGGTGTAATATATATACTTTTTTTTAAAAATAGGCGGCAAGTACAGTACATGGATATACAAATCTGCAACTATTAAAAGCAGGATACATTAACACCAGTAAGGTTTGAGCCGGTTATGCTAAATAATTGCAAAATAGGCCTTCGCTTTCAAACTTTTTTATATCTTGAAATACCTGTCTAATAGACCTATACAGATACAAATCTTTATCTTGCGTGCAAGAAAAAATGCCTAAATATTCACAAAAACCCTATAATATATACATGAGCAATAAAGAAAGCACTATCTACGCCAGTGGTGCACTCACACACAACCAATCGCCTTCATTATTGTGTATATGCTACTGCCCTTGACCACAAGCAAATTACACAGCTTTCACAATGTCTGTGTACCGGCCTGTATCTGTTCACAAATAATATATATACAGTGACAGTGATAATGTCCGTGATATTTTACCTAAATATAGTAATGTCCAGTTTTTAGTTAAAAATCGCATCTGTTAAGGTTGGCGTAATATATATTGCACTGATAGGACAAAAGTTTGTAAAAAAAAATTATAGACGCACATATACACGGAAACCGCCCATTAATGGTGGTCATTCCGAGTTGTTCGCTCTGTAATTTTCTTTGCATCGCAGCGATTTTCCACTTAATGCGCATGCGCAATGTTCGTACTGCAACTGCGCCAAGTAAATTTGCTAGGCAATTAGGAATATTACTCACGGTTTTTTCATCGTTCTGGTGATCGTAATGTGATTGACAGGAAGTGGGTGTTTCTGGGCGGAAACAGGCCGTTTTTGGGGCGTGTGGGAAAAAACGCTACAGTTTCTGGGAAAAACGCGGGAGTGGCTGGAGAAACGGAGGAGTGTCTGGGCGAACGCTGGGTGTGTTTGTGACGTCAAACCAGGAACGACAAGCACTGAAATGATCGCACTGGCAGAGTAAGTCTCGAGCTACTCAGAAACTGCACAGAGATGTCTTATCGCAATATTGCAAATCTTTCGTTCGCAATTTTAAGATGCTAAGATTCACTCCCAGTAGGCGGCGGCTTAGCGTGTGCAATGCTGCTAAAAGCAGCTTGCGAGCGAACAACTCGGAATGAGGGCCAAAAATCCTGGGTTTTTCCCTGCACAGGCCCCCTCCTATGTTAAAATGGCCCTAATTCATATATTTACTTTTATGAATGTTGCATTGTTACTTTTACAGAAGAATAGAATTTGACTAATGTATACGTTCCGCTCACAAAGTAACTGCCAACACGCTCTTTTCTGACTTTCCAGTGGTGATTTCCTGGCATGTAAGTAATGTGCAAATATACGTTAATGAGAACCTTGAATATGAATTGTGTTTTAAAGATAATAAATAAAATATGACTGGCTTCAATCTGCAGTAATGTGTCTCATTCTTTATCATAAACTCACCAATTACTGCACTGAAATAAAAGTTTGGTGTTATTCTTACGCATTGGCTTCCTTAGATCTTTTAATAAAAAAATAACATGAATTTATATTTGTGTTAGTTAATATTTAGTTTTGTATGTTTATACTCTTAGATAATAACCCCCGTGAAAGTTTTCACAGGTTAATTAAGTACATATCATCATTTGTTGACTCCCTTCCAAGAATGCTTTATTGATCTACTTATTTAAATCAACAATTTCTTGCATCATAAACTCCAGGAACCAACCATCAAGTACTGTCCCACTCCCAGCCATCATTCTAGGTTTCACTTAGATATAGACCCACCCACAGGGTGTCTCTTTCTCCAAACCCTGTCCCTGTGCTTATAAAATGTGCCCAGCATCTGCTACAGTTATACTTAGCATCTGCTAATGCAGCGCAGAAATTAGTGTCCTCCGTTCAGCTACTTACTGCGTTTCTTCATTGAAAAATCAGAATGAACCTTCTACATATTTGTTCTGCTGTCCTATTATACAGTCTGCTCCAGGCAAATGCATCATCAGGTAATTTTGCACTTATTATTTTACTGTTTAATCATTTAAGTATTGCAGTACAAATTATACAGAACTAATTATGTTTACTGTGAATGGAATGTACATGTTTTCTAGAGTGTGTAGGCCATAGGCTAAACTATGTAAAATAAGAAATTTTGTTGGTATTTTTTTTATTAATTTGATAACTTGTCCAATATTATTGCAGCCATTTGTATATTTTAGTTAACTATTGTATTTTAATTATCTTGTAGCATTGATACCAAGATTATGTAGAGAATATCAATGAGTACATGATAATTAATTAATTTTACCAATTTATTGAAGTAATAATAGGTTATTTGGTAAATATAGATAAATACTGTATATACTTGTATAAGTATTTAATTTAAATTCTTATTGTAATTATATATTTTTTAATCAAAGCTAAGAAATAATATTTCCATATATTGAAACATTCATTTATCATTTATTTATTTATTACCAGTTATTTATATAGCGCACAACACTTCACAGAGAATATTTGGCCATTCACATAATTCCCTGCCCCTCTATTAAAATAAATGATACACAACATGTGGATCTCCTGTTGTGGCAGTTCCCCCACACCTGTAAGCATAGATAAAATGAACAGCTAGCAGATGACAAATACAACTGGTAAGGCATTCTGGGATTTGTAGTTCCACTCCAGCCAGAGAAACACATGTTGCCAAAGCCAAGATTATATGTCTTTCCAGGAACACAGACATAATCAACAACTACATGCAAACAAGGTAAGGAAAAGGAGATCAGTTTCTCTGGGTGCACTCTTTTCCCAAGACCAATAAAGATTTTTGATATTAAATCTGTGTCACTATACTTTTTTTTATATATATATACATATATTAACACTTGATTTATAGTACCTACCAATACCCATATGGAATAACTCAACTTTATTAATATCCCATATGAAGTATTATGACCCTAAGTTGGGCCGTAAAAGTGAAGTATAAAAACAATAAAGAACAGTAGACGTGAATCAGAAAAATGGACAAGTAAAGAAAAAGAGACAATTTACTTGTCCTAGTGTCAAATAATAAAGAAGATTAAAATCAAAGCCGTGTGCCGCCTGTCATTTGTTAATGTTTCATGTAACTTAGTATTCCAATGTTATATTCCTAAGAAGAATAAAGGTTGGGATATATGTATATGTTTATGTATTCTTGGTTATTATTGTAATACTCCCTGATTGATAATAAAATTCTTCAAAAATCTGTGCCAACCTTACTGCATTATTATAAACAATATTTGCTCATAATTGTATGTGAGCCTTCTATTGTTTTTGGTAAAGGCAAGAATTCTCAATGCAGATATTTTGTGCTTCAATCCTGCCAAGAATAATAGTTGCTTTTAAATGTTACACCTGGTACCAGAGTGTTATCTCGATACAAATGTTGCTAAATCTAAGCAAAATATCAAGCTGTGTTGTAACTATACTGTCTTTTCACTGAAGGGCTATAGTATCTCTTTCTAAATATAGTATAGTTATAGGTGGTTTATTATAAGCAGAGTACACATTAGGGTCTTTCTTATAACCAAGCAATCATATATATATATATGTACAATGCATGCATGTGAGATTTATTTGTCATACTGTACAGTCTTTTAAGCTGATGACATTACACGTTGATCATATACACACCATTTAAAGAGGGATCAATTTATATTCCCCTGTTTGAATTATTGTGCGTTTGTGTACTATATAGCCCCAATAGGAGATAGTACGTTTATATTCAACTGATGTTTGGTTATATACTGGCAGTAGTCGTAGTATACTGCACAGTTATTAATTACTTTTACCCTGCTTGATATATGTATCTCATGCCCATATCATATTCCACATCTCTCACAAATAAGGTTATGGAACGGTTTTGGGGCTTATAATATTAATATAGTGATAACACAGGGCAGTTTATACACCTTTATACTGACAGTACTCGTATTGTATGTCCTGTGGCTAGGTTCCCAGTCAGTGAGATACTGGTTTTTATTCCTAGATATCATAGACCAGTGTCAAAAAGACATTGAATCCCAATAAACATGCTCTACAGAAAAGTTTGAAAAGCTGTTATATACGTATAATAGTGTAGAACAGTTGTCTGCTCCTTTATATTATCAGTATTTGCATACAATATTCTGTAGCTATGTACATAATAAATGAAATCGTAGTCTTTTTTTTATCTTTTTTATATAATATGCCACAGGCATGTATAGATAGTCAGGGCTCCTAGTGTTACATGCTACCACATATCATCGCATTGTACTGTGCTGGCTAGTCTCTCTGCATGTCTGGGTATGTGGACAATAATCTGCTTCTTTAAACTATCAGTACTAACGTGCAGTGTCCTCTAGCTGCAGGAAAAAGCCTGATATCTTTGGTCAGATGCTGCAGGCATGTACAGAGAATCGAGGCTGTCAGTGTTAAATGCTACCACATGACACCACGCTGTACTATCCTGACTGATACCTTCACACCCCTGAATGTATCATACCCAGGGAAACAATAAGGTTGATAAGTAATACATTGGAATACAATTTATAGCTAATTACATTATTTAATCTAGCGGCGCACGGCTAAGCCCTGACTATCTATACATGCCTGTGGCATATTATATAAAAAAGATAAAAAAGACTAGGATTCCATTTATTATGTACATAGCTACAGAATATTGTATGCAAATACTGATAATATAAAGGAGCAGACAACTGTTCTACACTATTATACGTATATAACAGCTTTTCAAACTTTTCTGTAGAGAATGTTTATTGGGATTAAATGTCTTTTTGACACTGGTCTATGATATCTAGGAATAAAAACCAGTATCTCACTGACTGGGAACCTAGCCACAGGACATACAATACGAGTACTGTCAGTATAAAGGTGTATAAACTGCCCTGTGTTATCACTATATTAATATTATAAGCCCCAAAACCGTTCCATAACCTTATTTGTGAGAGATGTGGAATATGATATGGGCATGAGATACATATATCAAGCAGGGTAAAAGTAATTAATAACTGTGCAGTATACTACGACTACTGCCAGTATATAACCAAACATCAGTTGAATATAAACGTACTATCTCCTATTGGGGCTATATAGTACACAAACGCACAATAAATCAAACAGGGGAATATAAATAGATCCCTCTTTAAATGGTGTGTATATGATCAACGTGTAATGTCATCAGCTTAAAAGACTGTACAGTATGACAAATAAATCTCACATGCATGCATTGTACATATACCGTATTTGCCGGCGTATAAGACGACTGGGCGTATAAGACGACCCCCAACATTTCCACTCAAAATATAGAGTTTGTTATATACTCGCCGTATAATACTACCCCCTCTTCCACACACCTTCCACACACATGCTGGTGCCATGATAGGGTTGATAGGGGTTTGACTGCTGGACATTTCTATGCTGTATTGTACTGTACAATGGTGCAGTACTGTGGTTGGCTGTTGGCTGTATACAAAGCCTGATTGGATTGGTCCCTGCTCCCTGTCTGCCCTCCCTGTCACTAGCAGCAGTCTATTAATACCAAGTGACATACTGTATATTATGACCGCATGTGCAAGGGGCGGGTCGGAGCGCCGCTGCTTCCCGCCGAGCAGAACGGGCCGGTCACGCCGAAATGGCTGGCACCCCTGTATCGCTGCTGATGACCCGCCGCGGCCGCAGTGCATCGGGAGGCCACTATGGCAACCGGCGTATGAAGTGCACCCGGCGTATAAGACGACCCCCCCACTTGGAGGCATGTTTTTCAGAGCAAAAAAGTAGTCTTATACGCCAGCAAATACTGTATATATGATTGCTTGGTTATAAGAAAGACCCTAATGTGTACTCTGCTTATAATAAACCACCTATAACTATACTATATTTAGAAAGAGATACTATAGCCCTTCAGTGAAAAGACAGTATAGTTACAACACAGCTAGATATTTTGCTTAGATTTAGCAACATTTGTATCGAGATAACACTCTGGTACCAGGTGTAACATTTAAAAGCAACTATTATTCTTGGCAGGATTGAAGCACAAAATATCTGCATTGAGAATTCTTGCCTTTACCAAAAACAATAGAAGGCTCACATACAATTATGAGCAAATATTGTTTATAATAATGCAGTAAGGTTGGTACAGATTTTTGAAGAATTTTATTATCAATCAGGGAGTATTACAATAATAACCAAGAATACATAAACATATACATATATCCCAACCTTTATTCTTCTTAGGAATATAACATTGGAATACTAAGTTACATGAAACATTAACAAATGACAGGCGGCACACGGCTTTGATTTTAATCTTCTTTATTATTTGACACTAGGACAAGTAAATTATCTCTTTTTCTTTACTTGTCCATTTTTCTGATTCACGTCTACTATTCTTTATTGTTTTTATACTTCACTTTTACGGCCCAACTTAGGGTCATAATACTTCATATGGGATATTAATAAAGTTGAGTTATTCCATATGGGTATTGGTAGGTACTATAAATCAAGTGTTAATATATGTATATATATATAAAAAAAAAGTATAGTGACACAGATTTAATATCAAAAATCTTTATTGGTCTTGGGAAAAGAGTGCACCCAGAGAAACTGATCTCCTTTTCCTTACCTTGTTTGCATGTAGTTTAGGATCAGTGGGTAGCACCAGTCTGCAATCATGTATCTGTAATTTATATAATTACTGAGAGACTATATCCCTGTGACCACCATCTATTATCAATTTAATCTGGTGCGGCCCTTTTTTGTTTTTTGTTTTTTTGTTTTGTTTTTTGAATAATCAACAACTAGCAGCTGACAAACCTGACAGAGCATGCTGTGATTTGTAGTCCCACAATAGCAATAAGTATGCTATGGCTTTTCTGCCAGCATGTTTCCTGAAGCTTTGTAGTCTGCTCTATGTGGATGTTGTCAAACTGCTTGGGGATAGAATCAGTAGACAGAAAGCTGCACGTCTATTAACATACCTGTCAATGAAAAAATGTGCAATTCCTCCAGCAAGCATCCACTAGTGATATAGAACAGAAATTATGTTACAGCAGAGGAAGTTATTGGGTATCTCCTGTGCATTCACATTACACAAGAGCACACATGATTCAGAGGAGCAGAATAGGTGTAGATAGTTTTTGGAGATATTTTTTAATTCATTTTCAGCTTTCACAATGCTCAAATCAAGACATTTACATCACTGATAAATAATGTTATTCTCCGGGACAAATTTTTGCTGTAGCGAATGTGGGTTTTACCCTTACTTGTCTACTCTCCCGGATCAGCCGGGAGGCTCACAAAAATCAGGTGACGCTCCTAGCCCCCAGAAAGTTAGACAAGTCTCCTGGAGCAGGCCTCACCCCTTCTGTAGCCTCATGCACACTTTCTCAGCCAACCTTGAAACTGGGTGGTCCAGGGAGGACAATGGTGGTAATCTGGGCTTTGAATAGTGGAGGACGGGGCCACAATGAGATCACGCATCCATGCCTGTACCACCCACCCATGATGAGGCCATGCCCCCTCCTTCATGTGGAAGCTGGAAAGTCTGTAATATAGTTTTACCCAATTCATATTATCCATCAGGCTGTCTAGGCTGAAGCCTAGGGGCTCCACAGGGACTAGAGGACCATCATTTTTTTTGCTGAGGCACTGTTACTTGTGTCCTAAGGCTCCATTGGTTAAAGGCGAGAAAATGGATTACCAAGTAATACCTTTGGCGCTAGAGATGAGTTGCTTTCCTTAAAGCAGCTAATACACCGGGGTTAGTTAGGCCCCACAACTAGACCAACAAAGAATAAAAATTAGCGCTAGGAAACTGGAAATGAAATTTATCACACTTTTAATAAAATAAATGAAAAATGAAAAATAAAAAATATATAAAATATATATTACTGTTGCAACAGATAATTAAAACACAGTGTGTATAGTTAAATTCGGGCATAATATAGCACTGCAAAGATTAAAAAGTTCCATATATTTTATATGGTATGTATGTTGTTTGCCGGTACTCAATTAAACCAGTTCATCCCCAAAGAGTGCTGCCACAGTCCAGGAACAATTGTAAGCGAATTGAAAAAGCTGTGTGAAACAGCGAAACGCGTCAGTGGGTTAGCTGGACTCTGATTCTTCATCCCCTTACAAAAGCCTGGAAGTCTGATAAAGGAACTCTTTCCATCTGCGAATTGGACATCTGCATTATTGGACCTGAGCAACCAATTGGACCAAGTAGCATCTTGAACCTAGCCACGTAAGGTCACTCCCAACAGCAGTTGGTTATTTTCCATTCGCTTACAATTGTTCCTGGACTGTGGCAGCATTCTTTGGGGATGAACTGGTTTAATTGAGTACCGGCAAACAACATACATACCATATAAAATATATGGAACTTTTTAATCTTTGCAGTGCTATATTATGCCCGAATTTAACTATACACACTGTTTTAATTATCTGTTGCAACAGTAATATATATTTTATATATTTTTTATTTTTTATTTTTCATTTATTTTATTAAAAGTGTGATAAATTTCATTTCCAGTTTCCTAGCGCTAATTTTTATTCTTTGTTGGTCCATTGGTTAAAGGCACTTTGCACTCTGTGCCGAAGCAAGGCACACTCGTAGTCAGCTGAGCCTTTCTTCGAGACACTGGGGGGATAGACAATAGACCAATTGCACACTAGCATTATTTCAAAAGACAAAAGAAAAGGAAGAACGATTGTGATGTGTGGAAAGAGGTCACCAGACTTTATTTCACCTGTGTATCGCTGTCCATGTGAATACTGATAGAGTAAATGATGGCATAACCTCTGCTTCCCAAATGTCAGCTCTAGTGGGGTAAAAGATGGAAGTGCTGGAGGGGTCCCAAAATATCTAAAAGCCTAGGGGCCCAGCCGTGGATTATTTTTGGCCTGATTTTACCACACTATTACTGTACATGATATTTCAGCTCTTATAGAAATGTCAGTAGCCTGTCTAAAAATCTAGCTGGCATATGGCAGTATCTGTCAGTGTGAGGGCCAATGGCCTCATTTGGTTCAATCAGATCACTGAGCAGATCCATACAACAGTCAGAAGTTTGAGATTGGACACAGTTTGGACATGCCGGCCTTTGTACTAAATATTATTGCCACTTAAATTTCCAAGTAGAACCCGCCAGGAAGCATTGACTTTCAAAAGCAAACCAATGTTTCCTGTAAATCTGTCTGTAAATCTAGCCTGATGTTCTGATGAGTGAGATAACATATCCAGGTGCACTTTGAGCTATCTTGTCTGTCAGAATGGGTAAAAATAAGTAATCACATTTTTTTATAATAATAATAATAATAATAATAATAATAAAAGAAAAAACCTACCTCCAATTAACTAAAAGTCAACTCAGCAATGGGCTGGTCCTCTAAGGGGCAGCCCAAACAAACCAACATGCTCTCGCACCTAGAGAGTCCTGGCCAAATGCTGAATATCACTGCACCCTCTCCTGATACCATTGTGCATTGGCACTGCAGCAGGTCAATTAAATACTTGATCCCCCATTAGTAATAAAATAAATATGACTGCCCCATTGTAGTATTCCATAGAAAGAAAATTGTAAGTAGCGCCCCCACAGAACGAAAATAAGTAATGCCTTCGTAGAAAGTAAACAAGTACTGTTCCCATAGATACAAAATGGTAAGTTGTGTCAAGGTAGAAAGAAAATAATTATTAATGCTCCTTGCATTGAATAATTAATCAATGTGGCTGTTTTAATAAAAAAAAAAATAACAATATAATTTTAACAAAAATATATAAGTAAATACTTACCAAAATTCTTTTTCTCTTGAGCTGTAGTAATTCATATGGGAGTTTACAAAACAAAAGAGAAAATCCCACAAATACACTGATTGGCTTAGCTTTTACAAATCTAAGCCAATCACGTATAAGAAACTGCTCCAAAGAGCTGCTTATTTTTACAGCAGGTCCATGAGTTGTCAGTCAATCCATATGGATTACTTTGGATCAAGAAAAGTGTATGAATATTTTAAAATATGGGGACAATGTTCTGGGGTTTTTAAGACAGTCATATTAATGTATTTGGGGAAGCTAATAATATATTAGAATAACAGTGGCAGTACTTGCTTTCTACGTGGACAAAATGTATTCTTTTTACACCTCAGTCTTGCAAAGACAAGGAACAGAACATGTGTACAAGGCAGGGGAGGATATCAGATCACTGGGTGTGCTTAGGGTTGAAATAAGATTTTTCTGCATCTATGCTCATATTTTATACATTGGTAATAGAAAAATAAGGTGATCATTTGTTTCAAATTGATGTACACTGTACATGGGTCATATTATTATGTTTTTAAGGTTTATCAAAATAGCTTTTTGTGCTGAGCAAGTAACATTGTTTTGTTTTTAATATAAAGAGTGGGATTTTACTGACTATATTATGATTATGATTATTTATGATAAGTGAGCAATAACAGTATTCACATTTGTATTTTATTCCACAAAAAATGGTCTGTATAACTCCCGTTGGCAGGCACACTTTTTCATGTGCCGTAATACTTTACTACTTGTAGGGAGTGGTAACATTTTTGCATTATAACAGGTGACAGTTGTAGTCTAGTGAAGAGAAAGGGGAGGTTACATATGATCCCAGTCAGCAATCCTTTCTAAGTAGAATGCGACGCATAGCTAAAATCTCATCTCACAAACAGATTTAAAACATCTGTAAAATGTGATTATTATTCCACCAGAGGGCATAAATGGTAAAAGTGATTGCAAAGTATTTTAGCAGTGACGTGTGGTGACTAGAGGCAGAGTCTTTCCTATCATACTCCAGGAATATGAGTTTTGACTGTATAAAGTATATGAAAAATATAAAGAAAATATAATATATATCTTCTTTGTATGAATTATTTTTATAGTAAAAACTCTGGAGTAAAAAGCTATGACAGGTGATGCAGTGCCTCCCGTGCACCTGTGTATAATGCGCACATGAACGGTTGGGCTCATATATTGTATGTAAATCTGGCTCTGCTACTAGCCAGTGCCTCCCAGCCATGTACCTCATCACACGTCCCTGTCTAGAAATTGGGGGATATGATGAACAAACAATGTTTCAGTCATACCTACCTACATTTTCAGGAGACTGATGAGTTTTGGGGAGTTCTCCCCACTTCCCAACACTGAGGGGGAGTGGGGGGGGGGGTCATGAGGATGTCATCATGCCCCCACTCTTGCCCCTTGAAACCAAATGTTTACATAGGTTTCCTTTTTTAGTGTAAACTGATCCAAACAAGTTATTACATCCAGTTTTTACACTTACATTTATTAGTGCCAGATGGCATAGGAAACCTCATTATCTCAGCTGCTTGACACTTGGGCTCTTCTAAGGTCATGGCAAAATTCTAAATTAAGGAAGACATTTATCAAAGCTTGGAGAGAAGAGGAGAGAGAAAGTTCTAACTCTGGTTCCCAATCTGTCTTGAATCACAGCACCCTACAATATCAGCATTATTATTCATAGTTATTAAATAAAGTAAATTGTGTTACTTGTCGTCATTAGGTTCAGTTACGTGGAGGTGCAGCTACAGAATATGACACTTTTTCCAGAGAGACAGAGGAAGAATAGGGAGGGAAAGGGGTGTATTTTGCACACATTTTGAAAACAAATATTCATCAGCCCAATAGAGTCTGAGGGCGGAAAGCACTCTCCTCAAAAATACAGTCAATCCTTTGAAAACTGCAATTTTTGAGGGTTTTCCGCATTAGCCATACACACATACAGTAAGTGGTATCTATAGAGCCAATGGGCTTCTTTCCAGAGAATTTCCCTGAGAGCCTGCGCTGGTCTGCAGCCACAAATGTGTAGTAGGACTCCAAGGTCATAAACTCGGAAGTCCACTATTAATAAAGGGACACCTCTTATCGGAAGAGCCATCCCTTGTGTGCTTATTCATGCAAGCAGTGTTAATAAATGCCAGTGTTGGGCTGGAGCATGAAGGGCCCACCGGGGGTATGCAGTGGTAGGGGCTCATGATTAGAGGTGTGGCCAGCCTCTAAAGGGGGTGTGGCCAGCCACCACAGATGTTTGGCTAACCGTTATAGAGTACCTGGTCTGGACTCCTTGTAATTTATATAGTAATTAATGCTAGTGCATGCATGATAATGTGCCAGATTAATGACAGCAATGTACTGTAGAGAATACATCATAATCCTGTGCAGTATAAGGTAACATATGTATAATATATAATTCAAGTGCACAGTCTAGAACCTGATCCCTAGAGGAGGAGGGCCCCCCAGGCAGAGGGGCCTACCGGTGGTTTCCCCTGTACCCCTGTGGGCCAGTCCAAGCCTGATAAATGCTATTTTGCATGCGATAAGGGGCTGGTTGTTAATATGATATATGATGCATCCCAGCCTGAGTGACTTCAGTATAGCATTTTATACTTTGGTGCTGCTTGAGGGAGGCAGAATTACAGCTAGCAGCAAGGCTAAACTATCCCCATTAATAAAACCCTGAAAGAAAATCACTACACAGACACAATCCTTAGTTGTGCTTTTTATGTTAGTTTTGCTTTCTGTTTTCTGCCTGGCCTCACAGTTTTATAATCTTGTGTGCTATTTTTTTTACAAGGTGGACTGGGAGAGTTGCAAAGTGGTATAATCACAGACTGTGTCAAAGAAGCCAAACGGCTCGTCGATAAGGCCTATACAGGGACCAGAACCATGTAAGTTCAACGTAGGTGGGATCAGGGACCCTATGGCAAGGAGGGTTAAATTTTGGCTTAGAATCTGGAGAGAAGTAAATGATAGTGCAATAATAACCTCAATGCAAAAGTTGCCCTTATCTGTTATGTTATTCTGATGTTCTGACATTCTGGTACTGATATCCAGGCCCAGTTTTGCTGCCCCAGGGTGTTATTGGTACGTGCATAAGACCTCATTGCAGAACTCCATGGCTACAACCCCAGTGCTCCCCAAGTTGCTGGGCACAGGCGTGCGCAGAACATTTTATTAGGTGGTGCACCGTCGAGGAGGTGTGTCTAGCACCGCCTTTTGGGCGTGTCCAGCACCATCTATTGACTGTCAACGCAATATAAAATATCCACCCTTGTACCAATCCTAATAAAGCAGATACATTGTCAGATGTTGTAGTGTGCACCAAACAAACATCCCTGATGGCACTCACTGCAATTACACTGCTCCTCCTCAGCCTCGTCTGGCTTCCCCTCTCTTTCCTCTGCAAGCTGCAGCAGCTTACTTACAATTCAGTCACTCACTGACACTGACAGTCGCAGACTAGTGCTGCTGCTGCTGGAAAAACGAGTGACGTGTCAATGTTGCTGCCGATCGCCTGCCAGTATTGAATTTGTCTTCCTAAGAGGAACGCTGGCTGCATGCTGATCCTCATCAGTGGCTGGCATTGGCATAGCATAGAAGAAGAGAGGTGGGCATGTGGCGGGTGGGTGTGCGAGCAGCATGATGTAATCACATCACGCTGTTTTTGTACATGGAGGTGGAGCCGGGAGTTTGAAAGCCGGTGGCAGTGGCACCCTTGATTAACCCATGCATCCAGTAAGTAATACAGTCCTGACAGGGTGCAGCGCAGAGGGGACAGTAATCAGCTTTCTCGGCGATCGCTGCATCAGGCATGTGAGATCGGGGTGCCAGACATTAGGGGGTGCCTGTGCGCACCAGGCATTCCCCCTGCGCACACCTATGTTGCTGGGATGCCCTCACCCTCCCTGTACAGTGCCTGGATGCTATGCAGAGTATCTATGAGAGAGTTCCCTCCCAACCTTCCCCATCTGCGGCACACTGCAGCTCACGAATGGGATGACAGGACAGCGCCCAAAGAGCAGGACTGTCCTGACATAATCAGGTCAGTTACGAGGTATGTCACATGGAACAGGTATGTCACATGGGCCAATGTTAACCTGAAATTGAGGCAATTTGGGAGTATGCTATAAGCCTGGTCTTATGATGTCTTTCCACAGCTCTGGCCCTGGTAATATCTTATGCTATTATTTGTAGACATGCAGGGCTTTGAACAATAAATACTACATGGTCGAGTCACATTATGCATTATTATGACGACCAGCTAATAGCCAGAGTACCTGCCGTGTGCAGCACGGACAGCAGCTAGGCAGGTTGAACTGTTGTTTTAGACACACATCCGGTAGCCCCCAGGTTCTTTTTGACGGTGAGCTGCTCCACTGTAGCGTGTTGGTTGTGCTAAGTAGTAATTGTCAACCAATAACTAATGTGTAGCCTGTCACTTTAGGTTTAAGTCTCGTGTGAAGAGAGAAACTGTAAATCCAGGTGATCTGTTGGCATTCTTCAAACAACCCGTGGCAATAAGCAGAAATGCAATTCGGGCGGCTGATTACATGGACCTCACTCTACTGCTTATAACTGAGAAAGTGAAACTGATCCACCCAGGCCCCTTCAATATCTCAGGTACTAACAAATAACACAGAGTAAAACAAAATCAAACATAACTGCCCTCTTGTGACAGAAAACTGTTTATGCATAATTGCAAATATCTATAATAATAATAATAATAATAATAATAATATAATTGTCAGTGGCCCCACACCACCACAATATGCACAATTAAATAATTGGCCTTCTCATATGGGTTTTTGCATAAATTGAAACTTTAATATGATGTTCCAACCCTGCATGTTGTGCAGTTATACTGTGGCAACTTTGACAGGGGAAAAGGTTTAGGAAACTTACCTGTGTAGCTGTTACCCTGTATCTCCCAAAATCCTCTCCTCCTTGTTGTTCAGGGAACACCTAAGTTGGGCCAACCAGTCTCTTAGCTGTTGTGAAACTACACATCCCATCTTGCCCTGCCACAGTTTTTATCATTCCCTAAAATTAAAACTCTGGCAGGGCATGCTGGGAAATTCTCTTTGAAAAAGCCTTCTTGCAGGTTGGCAAAATGCGTCAGTGGCTACTCACTGCTGGTATCAAGACTGTATTTGTCCAGTGTACACAGTGGACTTTACATATACATATATACAGTATATATATATATATATATATATATATATATATATATGCAGTAAGCTCATGCAATGAAACTATATACATGGGACTTGTAGTTCCTCAAACATATTTCTGAGAATGTGAACTATACAACACCAGGTATATAGAAGGATCAGATTATTCCCAGCACAAAACCACAAAGTTAACATGAGAATTTATTTTAGAAGGGTTGAAAATTGCTTTTATTTTACATTGTTTAGAGCATAAATGAAATATATTTGTTATTGTGATAATATACTATTAGAGTATTCCATTTATCTATATACATTTATTTGCTAGGGTGTGTACACACGGTGAGATCCTTACTATGCCCGATTTTCACTTGCGATTTCCCTTGAACTCCCCGGAGCCCAGATAGGACAAATTTTGACTAACTTTTCTTGAGATATGGACTATGTGTGCTTATGATTTTGGCTTATGTGAGATTTTGGCTTATGTGAGATGTCATTGACATGTGAGATGAACTAGATAGTACACGATCTAGCAAGGATTGACTTGCCTGCACAGTCTATCTTTTCTTGAGATGTCGACTTGGCGGGACTGTGCATCGGGATCGAATCGGGATCGCAAGGTGACTTTCACCTTGCGATCTGCACTAACTTTTCTTGCGATTTTGACTATATAGTCAAAATCTAAAGAAAATATCTCACCGTGTGTACACACCAGCTATATTGGTGTAGTAATTATAAATAGCGCCAGTCCATAGTTGAATACTGCTGGGAATTGGCAAATATGAAGTACCTTAACTTGGCCTCTTTGGAAGGTTTAATACATCTAGCTATTAGCCCCTCTAGGTTAAAAAAAAACAGTATCTGGAACAACTGGAATAGTATGTTGCCTAAAATCTAAATACAATTTTATTTCATTTTAGTTTTTTTATTCTTGCATTTATACTATGTTGTTATGCTACACCATAATGGGACTAAGCAGTAATTGTCATGTCTATGTGTTGTTTTTAGATATACTCACAGCTGAACAGAAGGAAATTATTTCCCAACTAAGTGGATGCGCCTACCAGCACCTCCCTAAGATTTGCGATCCCTCACCTTACCGCACCATTACTGGAGAGTGTAACAACATGTAAGAGACTTCTTCTGAGAAACACACACACTGGGGATAAATCACACATGTGTACAGATGTGTCCTCATGCACTGTTGCTTCACTCGCTCCAAACATCCCTTCTCGGCGTGCCAGGTCCTGAGTCAGTCACGCAGAGCATCTTTTTGTTCAGTCACACATATAAAACAACTGGAAGCTACAAAACTACTTTGCTAGATGATTACACTGATCAATTTCATGTGTGTCATTTGTGCATCTAGCTGAGAATGAGCCTGGATCTGTATACAATGTGCTACGATGAAGCAACCGTGACTTCTCCTCACACCAAGTTCCATTGCGCTTTATCTGTGTAATCCCTGTGCGGTTAAAGTCACAGCCCAGCATCTGTAGTACATTGTGAGTGGTGTTTTGCTGTGACTGGGATTTGCAGTTTTTATGTCTAATTGTTGTTGCCTGTTACACAGCACACTACAGTAATCTGTACAACCAACACTTTGTTTAATTTTATATATGATATACCATACCACCAAACATTAACACTTGCCGATTTGGGACCCTAAAAAGGGATGGAGCCTCACCAAAAAGGTGGTGTGCCCAGCACTCTGTGAGATGCTGGCCTGGCCCCAGGCTTTCCCCGCACTGTGAATAGATGCTGTGTGCATTGCACGACATCTATCACACGCTCTCACCCACAGCATTTCCCTTCCAGTGGACACTGCATTCATGGGTGGGACAGTGGGACAGTCCCAGAAAAACATGACTGTCCCACTGAAATTAGGAGAGTTGGGAGGTATGATAAACTGTACCCTAGTTTCCCTGGTGACACATTGCTGCTGTTAATGGTTGTTTAAACACATTTTACAGAAAGAACCCCACCCTTGGAGCATCCAACACAGGTTTCAAGCGTTTGCTGAATCCAGAGTATGAAGATGGAGTCTCACTTCCTCGGGGTTGGACTCCAAACCTCAACATCAATGGATTCCCTCTACCCTTGGTAATAATAGGTTTTGTACCAAAATAGCTATCACTATTAAACAGAGTGGGGGGGGGGGAGGGGGAGGATGACTTAATGCTTCTTCCCACTTCAATTTTGTGTGAGAGTGAGAGGAGTGAGAGGAGTGAGTTATGAGGGCTAATAGGTATTACCAGGGTCGGGCTGGGGCATTAGGGTCCACCGATGAAATGCATTTGCAGGGGCCCATGCTTGTGGTCAGTATCCAGATGAGTTGCGGCCAGCCACCACAGAGACTTGGCTTATTATTAGAGAGTGCATGGTCTGGGCCCCTTGATAAATAAATACATATAGTTAATATTACTAGTGCATACATAATAATGTACCAAGGTAATAACAGCAATGCACTGTACAAAATACACCATTGTCCTGTACAGCATAATGTAATATATTTTATGTATAATTTATAACTGAAGTGCACAGTCTGGAACCCAATACTTAAAGGAACCAATTCTATTTTAGATCAGTTCAGATTAGGTGACTATTTTTCAAGTAAAAAATATTTTGGGTTCTTCAGTTAAAATTACATTTTAACATTCCCCACTCCACCCAACCTACCATATAATAATAATAATAATAATAATAGCCATCAATGCAGAGCTGATTGAGTGGTACAGATAAGCTCGCTGCTCCCAAACTTCATGGAAACTATTTCATGGGGACCTTTGCCTATTGCCTTCATGGTCACACAACCCTTCAGATTTAGCTAAAGCTACGTGCACAGCCTATATAGGGGTAGGGGCATAAGGAGACATTTGTGGACCTGACTGCAACACTATGAAAGGGCTGACAATGCTTAGGGGCCTATTTATCATTCATCCAATCCAAAAACAGCCCCTCCATTTTTGACACAAACCGCAGACCCATAGGTCTATGTGAAGTTATCAGATTTATCAAGCGAAACACTCCAGAGTTTGGCTCTGTCAGCTAACGCCATCTTCAGATGGCATTAGTCACTGTAGCCTTTGGGATACAGATTGCAGAAAACACCAGTAAAGGGTTTCTTCGGAACACAGGCCAGCAGATGTCCCTGCCTCCCAAAGTAGAAGTGAACTGATTGCTGTTGCAATCCCTGCATGCAAGTTTTTTGCACATCAATACCTGCATGCAATTTTTTTTTTCACATCCGGGTGAATGTTAATTTCTTATCATCGCAAATAGCGGCGATAAAAAATTCTAATCATTGGAAGGGATAAGAAATACCAGCCATTTTTGTCATCTCTTCTAGGCGTCACCTATTCCACCCAGGGTAATCCTACATTGTGTGCCCTACATGGCTGCCTCACCTGGTACCTTTCGTGGTACCAGTGGAAGTTATTAACCATAATGACTGCTCCAACCCTGCATTATGCTTATTGTGCTCTCTATGTTTCTTTTTATTTATTTTTATTTCTGTGTGTTTTTCTTCTTGCTGTAATACTAAATCCTTTGTATCATATGTTATGTCTTTGATGCCTGTAAAGCGCTTTAAGTCCTATGGGAGAAAGAGCGTTATATAAATAACATTATTATTAGTAGGAACCCCAATTAGTGCACCTCGTCCCCTTGCATGGCTCGCTTCACTCGCCATGCTGCGGGCAAGGTGCCTCGCTGCGCTCGGTACAGGTTACCGTTCCCAATCGTGGTCCACGTGGATCATAAAGTATGAAAAGTCCAAATAAAATATGTGAAAATCTCATGTTGACCTTTTTTTCATGTCGACCTTGTTCATGTCGACCTAATGGCTGTGTCGACCTATTTATAGTGTCGACCTAGCCACTGTCAACCAATGGGTGTTGACCTAATTGGTGTGGGCCCAGAGTCCGGATACCATTATCAGTGAGGACAACAATAAGATTGGATTCTGCAATCTGGTGTTTAGAGTATGTGTTTGTTTCACAGAAGGTATATTAGCAGAGTAGATGGTGACAGCAGGTAGAAGAGTAAACTGTCACAGTAATGCCAAGAGGAATGTGCTAGGAGCAGAAGTGCTGTAGACAGAATGTTAAACCCAAATATAATGTACTTGGCAAAGTTACAGATGGCGCTATGTGTGTAATACAAACGTGGGTGTTGGTGGCAATAAGTCCACACATGGGGACTTATGTAATAGTCATGTGCAGCACGCTCTGCAGAAATTCTGGTGAGTCTGCCCCTATTTTGAAAGTGGCAATCATTACAAATGATTGCCACTTTAAAAATGCGGGCAGACTTGGCAGAATTTCTGTGGAGCATGCAGCCTGCAGGTTATTACATATATGCCAAGCCAGTTCTTAGATTTGTTGCATTCTGGTAGAACAGAGATGGGGAACCTTTGGCCATCCAGCTGTTGTTGAACTACACATACCAGCATGCCCTGCTACATGTTTTGCTATTTGGTCATGCCAAAACTGTTGCAGGGCATGCTGGGATGTGTAGTTCAACAACAGCTGGAGGGCCGCAGGTTCGCCATCCCTGTGGTAGAACAAACGGTGGCTGATTTTACCTATTGACCCCCCCCCCCAGTTACATCCACCACCTCAGTGAGATCAGCTGAGCTAGTTGCAGTCTGTGTGATCGCACTGGCTTAGTGGCTTCACTCACTATGACTTGCAGTGATTTCTATTGGTCCTACCTACCAGTCACCTGCAGGACAAGTAGTCCCATAGGGAGGTGTTTCCTTCCTCCGGGACTGCCAGACTGAGCTGCAAGTAGCAGAGAGCTGGCTTCAGATAGGAAGCCACTCCCTGCCTGATCGTCAACCCAATCCGGCTTCTATGGGCTGCAGCCAATGCAGTCCATAAAAGGTGGGGGTTTGCGCATGCAAACTCAAGCCGCTGCTTGTGTGCATGTGCCAATCCCGGCACCTGTCATTTCAGATGCGCGGGCGCCGGGACCCGGCAGGCAGAAGCTGGCTCTGTACTCTCCATCATGGGTAGCAGTCCCGTCCCCCCATTCAAAAAAGGTAGGAGCCACCGCTGACAACAATTGTCAAATTGCAAAAAGATATCACAGTTGTAACAGCAGTGGGCAAATTATATGCATAAGAGAAGTTAAAGCTTGGGATATTGCTGGGCATTGTAGTGCACTGCAAGGCTCTCACTGTGGTGAGAGTCTCCTGGTCTGACCTGTCCTTGTGGAGTCTGTGGAGTAAAGACGTGCGGAGATGCCGCGCATGCACAGTAGCTGAACTCCGGTGGATCCTAGTGACTACAGGCTCAGCCCAGGCTGCCCACACTACTTCCAACAAGATAAAGTGAATTTGTTGTATGATATTGAGATTAGTATTTTTATGTTTGACACTCATATAATATCTGTACCTGAATTTTTTTCCAGCCACGCGCAGTATCAAATGAAATTGTAAGGTTCCCTACTGAGACCCTGACCTTAGATTATCAGAGATCACTCATGTTCACGCAGTGGGGCCAGTACATAGATCACGATATTGATCTTTCTCCGGACACCCCTTCCAGAAAAACTTTCTTTGAAGGAAAGGACTGTGAGACCAGTTGTGCTCGGTCTCACCCCTGCTTTCCTCTGATGGTAAGCAATGTTCTCACTAATCAGTTCAGTGGTCAGAAGTCTTACTTCTGGGAAAATTACATTTTGTGTGTTTAATTTCCTCTCATTGGGCCTAATTCAGACCTGATCGTACCAGCAACTTTGTTAGCAGATGGGCAAAACCATGTGCACTGCAGGGTGGGCAGATATATCATGTGCAGAGAGAGTTAGATTTGGGTGGGGTGTGTTCAATCTGCAATCTAAATTGCAGTGTAAAAATAAAGCAGCCAGTATTTACCCTGCACAGAAACAATATAACCCACCCAAATCTAACTCTCTCTGTCTGCACATGTTATATCTGCCCACCCTGCAGTGCACATGGTTTTGCCCATCTGCTCTCAAATTTGCTGCTACGATCAACTCTGAATTACCCCCAATATGAGCCTGAAATACTGCCATGCAGAGTATTATTCAGCACGAGCCAACCAAGCTCCCTACACAGTGTCGGACTGGGGCACGAAGGGCCCACAGGGGGAATGTAGTGACAGAGGCCCATGTTTAGGGGCGTTGTCACTCCAGAGGGGGTTTTGACCAGATGCCACAAAGGCTTGGATAACCACTAGTGAGTGCATTGTCTGGGCCCCTTGATAAATATATATTGTTAATACTGCTAGTGCATAAATGATAATGTACCAGATTAATAACAGCAATGCACTGCAGAAAATACACCATAGTCCTGTGCAGTATAAGGTAACATATGTATAATTCAAATGCACAGTCTGGAACCTGATCCCTGGATGAGGAGGAGGAGATGGGGCGCTGCCCCACCTCCCCCTCCCCCTGGCAGTGGAGCCCACCGTGGGTTTCCCGGGGTCCAGGTCAACACTGTCCCTACTTCATCCCTGAAACAACACCATCATTGGCGTTTTTATAATAGGTTCAATGTGTCCAGTGCACATGGGCCCACACTGCACCCATTTTTAAATACCTCTCCGGAGCCCCGCGCCGAGACCCAGGAGGATACGATCGTATCGCAGCAGCATCTGCTGCTGAATGAGGTCCAATGTATATAAGATCACTAATTATATTAATTCTGAATACTGATCATAAATGTATGGTTAAGCATGTCTTATATTACTAATGTTATTGGATTATTTTTGTGTGTGTAGATTCCACCAAATGATCCTCGGATTACAAACAGAAATGACTGTCTGCCAATGTTTAGATCAGCACCAGTGTGCAGTCTAAGCACTCCTGTACGTGAACAGATCAATGTCCTGACCTCATACGTTGATGGAAGCCAAATCTATGGTAGTGATGCGATAGTTGCTAACAAGCTTCGGAACACCACCAACCAACTAGGCCTGTTGACCATTAATCAGAACTTCACAGATAATGGACATTCATTCCTTCCTTTTGCTGAGAATCAGGAGGACATATGTATTATGACAAACAAATCGGCCAAAATTCCTTGTTTCCTGGCAGGTGAGGCTTGTGCAAAGATTTTTGGAGTAGTTTAGGTGGTTTATCTTCTTCATCATCTAGACTTCACCCACAAGTGATTCTCTTTCTTGAACGATGGGTTTGTTTCTATATTTAATGGCTATTTATGATTGGACAGGCTCTGGGACACGACTATATGACACTCTACTATAGTCAGCATTTATGGTCGCCATATACTGTATCCCTCAGTCTAATAGAATTTTTTTTTTGCTGTGCGCCATAAGCGCACCTTGTCCCTTCATTAAGTATGGGAAAGCGCAGATTTAAAGTTTACAGGGGGCTGCCGAACACTCTGGCATTGGTCCTGCCCAAACCTACACTTCTGCAGCCTAACCCTTACCCCACAGCCTAACCCTAAGATTACTTTAGAATAATATACCATAAAGTTTACTGGTGAAATACCAGTATAGTTTTCTGATGTTTTTTAATCTGTTTAGGGGACACTCGTGTCAGTGAAATGCCTGGTCTTACTGTACTTCACACACTCTTCATGAGAGAACACAATCGTATAGCAACGGAACTGCACGCATTAAAGCCAAACTGGTCTGGGGAAAAACTGTACCAAGAAGCCCGAAAGATCGTAGGAAGCATCTTGCAGGTACAATATAATGTCTTCCCTAACGATTTCAGTCTGGGAAGCCCTACACACTGGGCTGCATCACCAGCATGGGTAGCACTGTGACATATGTGTGACCTGCGGTTTCTGTTTGGCATGGGGGGATGGGATATGTACTAATGATTCAAAAGGGAGAAATATTAATTAGCAGCCTGACGGTCATGTTACAGGCTGTGTTGAGAAAAATGACAGGAGGTGATTTGGTGGTAGTTTATCTCTCTCCACTTTATCACTCTCCAAGGCTTAGTACATTAATTTGAACTGGGGGCACAACAATGTGAGCAGCACATTTATGGTGCCTAGAGAATTTACACATTCAATATTTGAACAACATCACCAGTATATCTTATTGACAGTTTTATTGGTAGGGGGTCCCAGAAGTTAGTTGCACTGTGTTCCCCACAACCTTAACACAGGCCTGCACTGGACCTCCACTAAAAGGAGACAACCGCCTTTTTTTCCCTTTTTTGCATTTATGTAAATGTAACCATTAGTAATTAATCTGCCTCCAATTGAACATACATTATCAGCGTGTTAGCAGAACTAATGGGCCCTACACATTTAGCAATGTTGTTGAGGGATATGAACTCAAGAAGGTTATCAGATAAAATGGGGGAACTGGAATGGCTTGTATCAAAGACTCAGTATGATATTATAGGTATTACGGAAACATGGTGGGACGACTCTCACGACTGAGTTGCAAATTTGGAGGAATATTCTCTTTTCAGGAGGGATAGGGCTATCAAAAGGGGAGGAAGGGTATGTCTCTATGTTAAACCATCTCTAAAACCATACTTAAAGAAGGTTATTTATGAGGGGACTGGAGATAACGTGGAGTCGCTATGGGTTGAGATCACAAGCTACAAACAACCGGATATTAGCATACATGAGGAGGAACAACTCTTACAGCATATTGAAAAAGCTGCTGGATTGGTGGACATCCTAGTGATAGGGGATTTTAACTATCCTGATATAAATTGTAGTAACGATTCATGTGTAAAAGCTAGGGGCAAAAGGTTCCTAAATACGTTAAAGGATCACTACTTGTCTCAATTAGTCGGGACCCAACTAGAGGTAAAACTATTCTGGATCTAGTTATTACCAATAATGTGGACATTATATCAAACACTAGAGTTGGGGAGACCTTGGGAAACAGTGATCACTATATGATCACATTCAACATCAGTTTCAAGAAACATAGCTATAAGAGATCAACCAAAACATCAAACTTTAGAAAAGCTAACTTCAATATGCTGAGATGGGTACTTAACGACAATGACTGTGAATTTTTGTTTCATGGTAAAGACACTACGGAAATGTGGGATGCTTTAAAAGGGTTGCTCTATAGCAATATTCACAAATTTATTCACATGGGCAGTAAACGTAGGAGTACTAAACTCAAACCAATGTGGCTTAATAAGGAGGTCAAAGAAGAAATGGCTACAAAGAGGCGTGCTTTCACAACATTTAATTCTAATGGGAGGAAGGAGTCATTCCACTACTACAAGGAATGTAATAAAAGATGCAAAAAAGTAATAAGAGCAGCTAAAATTGTAAACGAAAAGCAAATCGCTATAGAGAGTAAAACCAATCCTAACAAGTTTTATAAATACAGTACATAAACAGTAAAAGGTTAAAAAAGGAGAACATAGGTCCATTAAAAGATGAATTGGGAACATTGATAAACGATGACAAAATAAAAGTGGAAATACTGAACAAATGTTTTTCATTAGTGTTCACCAGGGAAGAACAGATAGTAGTGCTTAACGACAGTGAAGGTAATTACTCTTGGCTAGATGCTTGTTTAAGTAAGGAAGTAGTCCTGGAGAGAATAAGCAACAAAAAGATTAATAAATCACCAGACCCAGATGGTTTTCACCCAAGGGTTCTTATGGAGCTTAGGTCACAGCTAGCAAGACTCCTATACTTGATTTTCTATACTGTAGGTCAATTAAATCAGGCATGGTACCGAAGGATTGGTGTATAGCTGTGGTAGTGGCAATATTTAAAAAGGTAACTAAAAATTATCCTGGTAACTATAGACCGGTTAGTTTGACCTCTATAGTGTGGAAAATATTGGAAGGAATTTTGAGGGATAGCATAGAGGATTATCTGCAGACTACTAAATTTATTATCAAGAGTCAGCATGGGTTTGTGAGGGACAGATCATGTCAAACTAACTTAATTAGCTTCTACAAGGAAGTGAGCGATAATCTTGACCAGGGAAAAGCAGTGGATATGGTCTATTTAGATTTTGCAAAAGTCTTCGATACAGTGCCTCACAGGAGACTGATCATCAAATTAAGGGAGCTTGGCCTAGGAAATACTATTTGTACATGGATAAGTAATTAGCTGGATAAGAGGGTACAACGAGTAGTGGTCAATGGGATGTTCTCCAGCTGGGCACCAGTAGTCAGCGGAATACCACAAGGGTCCATACTAAGGGGATAATTCAGGCCTGATCACTCGCTAGCAGTTTTTTGCAGCGCTGCGATCAGATAGTCGCCGCCTACAGGGGAGTGTATTTTTGCTGTGCAAGTGTGCGAATCCATGTGCAGCCGAGCAGTTCAAAAAGATCTTTTGCAGTTTCTGAGTAGCCCAGGACTTGCTCAGCCATTGCAATCACTCCCAGAAAATGGTCAGTTGACACCCACAAATGCCTTCTTTCTGTAAATCATCTTGCGATCGGCTGTGCGAATGGATTCTTCGTAAAAACCCATTGCACAGCAAAGCTCCGCTTTGTACACAAGCAACGCGCCTGCACATTGTGGTGCATATGCATGCGCAGTTCTGACCTTATCGCAGCGCTGCAAAAAATGCTAGCGAGCGATCAGGTCTGAATTACCCCCTCAGCCCACTACTGGCCCTAATTCAGAGTTGATTGCAGCAGCAAATTTGTAAGCAGTTGGGCAAAACCATGTGCACTGCAGGGGGCATAAGTAACATGTGCAGAGACAGTTAGATTTGGGTTGGGTGTGTTCAAACTGAAATCTAAATTGCAGTGTAAAAATAAAGCAGCCAGTACTTACCCTGCACAGAAACAATATAACCCACCCAAATCTAACTCTCTCTGCACATGTTATATCTGCCACACCTGCAGTGCACATGGTTTTGCCCAACTGCTAACACATTTGCTGCTGCTACTGGTGCTGCAACTGCCCATAGTGCAGCCCTGAGCTCCGAATAGTAGTAATAAAGGGCCGCATTAACCCTTTATTGGTGCACACTGGTGCCTTCAATAACCGGTGCACAAGGGCAGAGAGGGTTTAAGAAATGGAATGTAAAGTCACAACATTATTTCACAATGTTAAAGAAAAAAACAGATTACTGCTAAAAAAAAACGTAGAAAAAACAAAACAATAAAACATATTGCCTTATATATAATCCAACTCCCGCAAGAATAAGATGCCCGGAAGATGATGCTGGGCCTCGAATCGGAATCTGAGTCTGGTGGGAACACCCGAGCCGTGGCTCAGGTGAGACTTGGATCCCAATGTTCAGAGCGGTTCGGATTCTGAAAAATCTCTCATTGTGAGTGATTGAAGTTGGAGGCTACTTCCTCAAAATCTGGAAAAGATGATGTTGAGAAATATTAATTACAAATTCCATGAGGAAAACCTTTCCTGACAATTATGTTGAATTACAAAGACTTGTGTAATGGTGTATTCCAGTGGGGATGAGTTAATATTGTGTGATGATGAGGTTAAGGATGAAGATGATAATGACATCTTTCCATTGTAGAGAAGAGATCATTAACAAAAAAAAAAACACTGTTAGCTGCTGTAAGCCCATTGGTAGCTCATTTTGTGGGGATCCCAAACAAACCAAGCACATCAGCCAGAAAAGTGTCAGTCCCTGCTCCTGAAGTGCTTGGATTGTTAAACTGTTAATGTCGTTTTCAATATCCAACATAAGGGTGGGTGTCGGGGCTGAAGGACAATTACATCTTGCACCACTTTTCTTTTCTGCCACTGATGTATGGCAGTGTTTCATAGATGTGTTATCAACTGCCGCTTGTTTATGCCACTGCTCTGTCGCTTAGTAATTAGCAATATCCTATGATTTTTCCTGAACTCCCCTTTTCCTTGTGGGGGGACATATACAAATATAGATCCATGAGCCAGAAATTCGGCAGATTTGTAAATAAAATTGTAGAGTATGTAGCACAGATATCAGGACCTTTCACTTGCAGAAAAATCATCCCAAAGGTTGGTTCAACTGAAAAATTGTATAGTGAGTACCTAGCTTAAGTGCTATAAAAATTATCTTGTTAAACTGAAATCATACATGTTTGCTGACATGTCCAGCTCGAAAGTAGAAAAGCTACAAACACCTATGTGGATTTTTAAATGCAAGGCCAGTTAAAAATATCAGCTCAGAAGTAGATAGGGTAGAAAAAAATATGCATCTTTTTCCACCAGAAAAGTCAAATGTAAATTATTCTATTATCAAGTATGTACTGTACAATGAAACATTTTTTTTCTATTGCTTTGAGTTGCATTTTGAGTTAAGCATGCTTTATTTTTGTTTATAGAAAATCACATACAAAGATTGGCTGCCACTGCTGGTGGGCAACGAGGTATCGAAAGTTCTTCCTGCATATAGGTCTTACAATGAGAGTGAGGACCCACGGGTGTCCAATGTCTTCACTATTGCATTCAGAATGGGACATACTCTGATACAGCCATTCAGTTACCAATTAGCGGAGGGTTACCGCCCCTATGGCCAAGAACCAGCAGTACCACTGCATATGACATTCTTTGCCAGCTGGAGAGTGGTGACACAAGGTAACAACCTGTTATAATCAAGCATCTTATGTGTAAAATATGGTCCTGCAAACTGTCATACTGTAGCAGGTTCACTTTTGGACTAATCCCAATTATTTCAGCATCATCATCCAAGCGCTAGTTGTAGACTATAAATTCTGTGAAATGTGGATATATAAATACTGCATGGATTGGTAATCAGTGGAATGGGGAGGCAAAAACAGAGCAGATTGTGTCACTTATCACTTCTCTGATCTGACACTCAAGCTCCTTTAGGTAAAATAAGCACTGTGGGCCTGATTCACAGTGAGATGTAAAAATGCAGTAGATGCATACACAGCACAATGCATATGTATATGTACATTTTGGGGGGATTATTTTTAGCTGCACATATCTTAAGATATATACATTTTAAAATCCAGCACATAGATGCATCATCAACATGGTAAATCACACCTTGCCCTTTGGGCACGCCAAGATGCGGACATATGCACGTTTGTTACTGTTCTGTATTCACATGTGAATGCGCTGACACCTCTCCAGTCTAACTTATGCTCAACTCATCAGTCATAAGAAGCAAATTGATTAATGTCCACATAAGAGCCTATGGGGCAGATGTATTAAGCTCAGTGAAGTGATAAAGTGGAAGGTAATAAAGGACCAGCCAATCAGCTCCTAACTGCCATTTCACAGGCTGGGTTTGAAAAATGACAGTTAGGAGCTGACTGGCTGGTGCGTTATCACCTTCCACTTTATCACTTCACCGAGCTTAATACATCTGCCCCTATATTTACAAAGTAAAACTACAGTCTCAAAATGCTATTATTTTACCTACTTTATACAAGATCTAAGACACTTATATAGTACTCTGATACATAGTGGTAAATTTACTAAGATGGGAGTTCTATTTAAGATGGGGATGTTGCCCATAGCAACCAATCAGATTCTAGGTATTATATTCTAGAATGTGCTAGATAAATGAGAAGTAAAATCTGATTGGTTGCTATGAGCAACATCCCATCTTAAATAGAACTCTCATCTTAGTAAATTTACCCCATAGTACCTGTTTTAATGCATTCCCATGTTTTGTAGCATATAATGATGTTTTTTTAATATTTGAGCACTGCATTTTGGTTGTGAAGAGATTGTGTCAGACAATGCTTCACTCACTGACTCTTGTGTAGTAAATTTATTTCCTACTACTACTCTTACTCTACCTCCATTATTCAAACATATTTTTATTTTACTTAATTTTTTTCTTACAGTATATGTGTAAATTATGGTCACTGGTCTAGTCATTCATCCTCATACATTAAATGCTTCTTCCAGGTGGAATTGATCCTCTAGTACGGGGATTGATAGCCAATCGGGCTAAATTAAACCGCCAGAACCAGATGGTGGTTGACGAGTTGAGGGATCGACTCTTCAAGTTGGTCAAGCGTATCAGTTTTGATATAGTTTCTCTCAATATGCAACGAGGTCGGGAGCATGGATTGCCAGGTAACTTTAGAATAAATAGTCAACTTTAAGTTCTAAAATAAAGCACACGCCAGACTGACTATCATACACTGTAGGCTAAAATATTTTTTAGAATTTTGAATCCTAGAAGATAAAATTTGAAACAAAGATTATTTTTTTCATGCTGCTAAAAATGATCATAAACGCAAAATACTGTAGATAATGGTTGAAGCCTTTGGGTTTCCAAAAATTATAACACTTAGGATGTAGGTTCCATAACGATTCAAGAAACGCAAAATACCTATTCATTATTTCTAGCAACTATTTTAAAAGTAGTGGTCGACCAAGGCAATAGATGTTGCATATTGCGTTTATACTAAAATTTGAGAGGCAAAATTGTGCATCTAAATACCATTGGTGCTAATATACAAGACAGCTACAAGTGTCATGTTTGGGTCTGTTCCAACCAAAAGACTAAAATGTTGTCCCCACTACTTCCCATCAGATTTGCATCCTACAATCCTTTAAACGACAAGAAAACAGGGTCAAAATAATTTGACACCCCTTTCTCTAGTATCCCTAATATATGTCTCCACCTGCAGTACTGTACAGGATTCCTGTGAGAAGACTAGCTGTAGATCAGATTAGTTGGAGCAACAACTACACTTCAGGAGTCCTTACTCCTTTAGTGCATCCATGGATCATGAGTAACTTTAGAACCTTAGGGGAAGATGTATCAAACCTTCTAAAGAGAAAAAGAGGGTGTTGCCCATAGCATGGTACATCTGGGGGATTCTTAATATTTGCGGGTACTCCCCGAAAATGGCTGTTTTTGTGGGGATATCCCACAAATATTGAATGATAAACATGTTTGAAGAATGCGCTATCTATAAGATACTCAATAAGTGAGTATCTGTACCAAACCAAGATGGCCGCCTTCTGTGAATGCACTGCGCCATCTTGTTACTGTGTTAGAACACCACAGTGAGACACAGACATATTTCACTTAGCTCAGTGACCCTGTGAGTGTCTGGATGGATCTAGCAATTACCAGACGCTGTATTAACACACCGCTACCCACATACATGGCCGGCTGGTCCTCTGTATGCTCTGCTCATGCTTCACTCCATCTAGAATACCTGAAGTGTGTAACTGTGAGTATAGCTGTACAAACAAACTCTGTTGTGCTTCAAATAAAGCAGACACATGGTTAAGCACCATTGGGCTATCTTCTGCATCTCATTATCCTCTGGTGCAGCTATTCTACTCTGCATTTCACCACCAATAGCACACACATACCAAGAATATCCACAACAATATGCCCCTATATAAGCAGTGTATAATGCATAATGTAATTGCAACATCAGTGGTTCTGTACTTGTCTTCATTTAGATTTGTAGGTACATTATACAAGGGTGGTTCAATTAGTAAGGTAACAAGACCTTGCATGTGTGTAATCTTCTCTATTTCATTCTAATTTCCTGCTAGTCAGGTAGACCACTGCTTCCCCTCACGACCTCATATCAGTCATACTGTCCCAACATTAGCTGTAAGATATCGGGGCTGATGGAAGCATGGTCAAGCATTGAGATGCGTAGTGTGACTAGATTTATGCATCTAAAGGGCACATCAGCAGCTGAAATTCATCATCAACTTGCCAAGGTGTACGGTAATAATGTCATGTTATGGACACATGTTTGGGTTTGGTGCACTGCCTTTGTAAAGAGCAGGACAGGCGGTCAAGATCTTACCATGAGGAGGTCCTTGACCATCCTCTCTACAGACCTGGCACCCGAGTGATTTCCATCTGTTTTGACCATTGAAGAAGCGCATGGGTGGAAGGTGAATCACAACTGACGGTGACGTTCAGCAAGTCCTCATGTCCTGGCTTCAAGCACTTGACACTAATTTTTTCTGATAGATGCCTTGGGGTACCACTGGAACAAATGCTAAGACAAGAATGGGGACTATGTGAAAAAACAAATCTGTACCAAGGCCATACTATGTATTATCTGTATATGTATATGTATGAGTTTAATAAATGTACACAATGAGAGGTATTTTTACCTTATTTATTGAACCACCCTCATATTATTTAGCATTTAGATATTTGCTGTACATTAGGCTGTGAACTTACATATTAAATATTACTTACTGATACTTTTTACTGGATAAGACAGGTATAAGAGTAATCAGAAATCAGCACTATGCTGATTATTTATGTATACCATTTCTTACAATATAATGAGCTCTCTATCTTATCATGCTTATTAGTGTATTACTAAATAAAGGTATATCCTGGTTCTTTTCTTTTCAATAAAGGATACAACTCATGGAGGAGGTTCTGTGGCCTTTCTGCACCTCGTAATGTACAGGAATTGGCCACTGTGCTGAATAATAAACAACTTGCAGAAAAATTGATTAGTTTATATGGAACACCTGAAAATATTGATGTCTGGATTGGTGGAGTCTCGGAGCTCCTGGTTCCCAATGGAAGAACCGGGAAGCTGCTTTCTTGCCTGATTGGAAATCAGTTCCGTAGGGCTCGAGATGGAGACCGGTAAGTTTTTTTTACAACATATAAATTATACAATCTTGTGTCTATATTCAAATAAATGAAGACAATAAACAGTCATGCATTTCCATGATCTATTACAGGGTCCAGTAACTGCTTTAGTATTATTATAAAGGAAAGATACTGTAATGGTGTCTCCAACTCAACAGAGCTAGATTAAGACTCCATTGGGCCATAGGCAAGATATTGGTCTGGGTTCTAGGCAAGATACCAGTCTAGGGCCATTCTCCATTGTTACATCAACATTACAATTTACTTAACCTATAGATACGCCCTTAATTATCACTCCAGCCATTGGCATTTCTATAATAGATGCAGTGTGTCCACACCACACCCATTTTTTATTACTTAGCTTCCTGGAGTGCAGCGTCGGGCGCTGCAGACGTGGCAAAAATCACAGCCAAAATGTCTGCCACGCATGCACAGTAGTGAAATTAGTCTCTGGAACATGGCGTGTGCCATGTATCCAGAGAATTGTGCATGCTCAATAGGCTCTAGCACAATGCTCCAGTCCCCTTCATGTGTTATGTCCAGTCCCAACTTGTGTCACTCCAGGCTAGTCCCCCAATGTGTCACTCCAGCTCAGGGGCGGATCCAGGAAAAAGTGACAGGGGGGGGCACCTTGTGCACGCCTTCGGTGTGCGGTCCCATGAAGGTGCGTGTGGCCTCACAACAAGGGCATGACCTAGCAACAAGGGTCATGGCCTCAAAGAGAATGTCATATTCGTAAGACGGGAAGAGGATGACACTTTAGAGAGGCAGAGGGTGACAGGAGAGACAGGGTGATGGGTTTATAGTGATGCAGGGGAGAGGAAGAGGGTGAGGCAGTGGGTGAAGGAGACATAGGGGGAGACGCAGAGGCAGTGGGTGACAGAGAGAGGCAGTGTGGGTAACACCGGGGAAAGGGTGACGAGGAAAAAGTGGGTGATGCCAGGGGGAGGTGGCAGTGGGTAACAAGGAGAGGGGGACAGGGAGAGGCAGTATCGTGAGTGCAATTCATGAAGGAACGGAAAGCTCAGCTTTCCACTTCTCCATGGAGTTCAGGTTCGCCATCTCAGGATGGCATAACCTGAATGTAGGTGCAGAGATAGCCTTCCTTGCTCTCTGCCCGGCACCAGCTGCTGGCTCTGCCCCCCTGACCTCCCAGCAGAGGCGTTTTCTTCAGAGGCGATGGTAGCAGAGAGGGGGTCTCCTCCATATGGGAGGGCAGCAGTGGGAGGAGGGATATGGAGGGTAGGGCAGCAGTGTGGGGTGTCTACTCTCCTCCATATGGGAGGGCAGCAGTGGGAGGAGGGAAGGGGCATATGGAGGGTAGTGCCGCAGTGAGGGGGGGTCTCCTCCATATGTGAGGGCAGCAGTGGGGGAAGGGGGGATATGGAGGGTAGGGCAGCAGTGACGGGGGGGATCTCCTCCATATGTGAGGGCAGCAGTGGGAGGAGGGAAGGGGGGATATGGAGGGTAGGGCAGCAGTGACGGGGGGATCTCCTCCATATGGGAGGGCAGCAGTGGGAGGAGGGAAGGGGGTATATGGAGGGTAGGGCAGCAGTGAGGGGGGGGGAAATCTCCTCCATATGGGAGGGCAGCAGTGGGAGGAGGGAAGGGGGTATATGGAGGGTAGGGCAGCAGTGAGGGGGGGGGGAATCTCCTCCATATGGGAGGGCAGCAGTAGGAGGAGGGAAGGGGGGATATGGAGTGTAGGGCAGCAGAGAGGGGGTCTCCCCCCCCCTCCCCCCACCTCCTGACTCCTAGCAAGTTTGCCCCTGATTTCCTAGCTCCTGTTAGCAACAAGCTGTGCTATCCCTGGTTCCACAGTACAAATGACCACAGAGTATTACATTTTACCACTGTTCTCCCAGATACTGTATTAATCTGACTCCAGTTACCTGCTGAGCTCCCTATGTTTCTTGCCAGCAACTTCTACAGTCTTGTAAATGCTTGTGTTCCTGACTGCTGATCCCCACTCCAGGTTAATCATCCACCTGGGAATCCATCTATGCCTATAGTCTGCAGGATCTTTTTTTCTGTTTCTTCCAGACTTTCTAACCAGCAGCAGTTGCACCGCTAACTACCTTCTGCAGGTGGGGGTCTGCTAATCACATATAAACATACATGTGTAGATGTATGTAATATATGTACTGGCAGTGTGTCCGGATCGGCAGCGGTGCTGTGTGCTACAGCCACTGTGCAGAACCCGGGACTCGGCATTAGGCTTCCCTCTCCTGAGCCTGCCCCCAAACTCCTGTGAAACTATCCAATTGAGAGTCTAGGGGTGGGCTTAGAAGAGTGAATCCTAATACCAAGTCTCAGGTTCACCCCAGCGGCTATGGTACACAGCGTCACTGCCAAACCGGACAAGCTGCCAGCACATATATCACATACATCTACACATGGATGTGTATATGTGCTTAGTCCCCACCCACCCCCTGCACAGTGTAGTCAGCGCTGCAGCTAATGGACTGCAGCCGCTGCTGCTTCTAACAAGAACTGCTGTAGTGCATTTCTCTATCTGCTACAGAGATGCTGAATGCTGCCATGCTGTTAACCCCTATATCCCCTGCAAGTTTACATATTATTCAATAAGTACATTCCTCACTTCCAGCCATTGCCCGAGCACCCAGCAGCACAGTCTCTATTCACCAGTATCCAGTGACTGGTTCTGTTCAAGGACAGTTGTATCCTGTAATCCTGATTCCTGAGCTCCTGTAGGCATCACGTAGAAGGGGAGACCCTCTTGCCATAGGTGGTAGGGTGTTGGCAGGCCCTCTTCTTAAAGGTGTTCATACTGTATGTCCCTGTAACTTCTTTTACATTTGCTATTATGCTACTTTCAGTATTAAGTATTCTCGACACCTTAGGTTGCATGTTTGTTTGGGCGGGGCCATCTTCACCTTGTGATACATGTCAGCTCTTTGGCTCATAACCCCTCAGTGTATAGTTTTGTGTAATATGTTGCCACTTTATCAATAAAGGATAAAAGTATGGCAAATCCTACTGACAAATCTGGCACCTCTCATTGGGCGGGAGGTATTAAAATATATCGCCGCCCCTCACCGCCTACCACAGCGATGCTAATCACGTATGTACTAACATATGTGATTAACATCGCAATGCAGTGACGGATGCCCCCTGCGATACCTGTGAGAAGGTGTGTGGGTGTCTCCGTCACCTCCCTGGGCTCTCCCTCTCCTCCCTGGCCAGGAAGCAGCAGCAGGCACCTCCTCTTCCTCTCTGCAGCCAGAAGGATCTCCGGCTGTGTTGCTAGGGAAAGGAGGAGTTTAGCTTCCGTGACCAGGGCTGCTTGCACGGAAATACGCCGAGTGAGCGGGGTCGGCGTCAGCGGCATGGGGCAGTGGAGGCGGCAGGATGCAGCGGTCAGCGGAAAGAAGCCCATAGACTCCTATAGGGTATCGCCATCAAAAGATGGAGATACCCTCAGGGGCAAGAACGCGGCGGCCTGGGGTTAGCACATATGAAAATGCGGTAAAGCCGAAAACGGGGGGATTACCGCATTTTCCCTTTAGTACATCCCGCCCATTAAATAAAAATTTTCCATTTATCTCCTAATTTGAATTTTACTTTTAGTAATAGAACTGTGCACAAAAAAGATGAATAATCATTCGTTACTTTTCTATTTAGGTTTTACTATGAAAATCCCACAGTGTTCAATCCAGCGCAAAGAAGCTCAATAGAAAAAGTGACTCTGGCCAGTATCATATGTAGTAATACTAACATCAAACAGGTCCCTCGCAATGTCTTCATGGGGAACAAGTACCCACAAGATTTTGTCAACTGTTTAAACATCCCATCACTGGACCTGAGTCCTTGGAGAAGTTGAGACAGAGACAGTGAGTACATAATAACAGAAAAGAACTTGTCATTAATGAAACATGGTTTTTATATAAGGTTACATTTGCAGTTTGATTTTAAACATCTCCTGAAGATGGTTGGTAGAGATGAGTGACATTTTTAAAACTGCTCTTTCACTAATAATATTTAGGCTACAGTAATATAGATCAGCTCGCAGGCTTTAACATTAGTCCCTATAAGATCTGTATATGATGGAAAAAAACATGTTGTTTTTACTTGTAAAGTCCACTGGCAGTGCTTATTGTGAGGCATGTTATTAGATAAATAGTTATTTTAGTCATAGAAAGGTCTGGAGATGGTCCTGGTGCTAGCATACATAAAATTAATAAAGCAAATGTAATGGTTACTATTCATATTACAAAAAAAAGCACATAATGCTAAAATATTAATTATTTCCCTTCCTCACAAAGGCAAGTCAAATTAGCAGTCAGATATTGCAGTCCTCTTCCCACAGTACGTAATTCTTAAGGCAACATAACCTCCACCATAATTTTTTCCCTGCATTTGAGTGCATCAACGTTGTTGGAGACTTGTTTCCTTTAGTTATTTTGACATACAGTAAAGGAAACATCTTTGCAGCAGCTTTTGCAGCAATTGGTTGCCAGATGACAAACAAAAGAAAACAGGTCTCCAAAAGCATTTTTGCACTCAAATGTAGAAAAAACTATTATGGTGGAGGTTATATTGCCTTAAGAATTACATATTGTGGGAAGAGGACTGCAATATCTGACTTGTCTGAACTAAGGAGGTTATTCCGGGTTGGTTGCAGATTTTACAATCATAGCAAAATCTGTGACCACTGAAATCATATGTTGGGGGTAGGCCAGCACAGGGTAAGGCCTTCCAGTATGCGTGGCGCTGCCTCGCAATGCAGTTGCAATTCAATTGCGATCACATTGCAGCAACCTCAAATAGAGGTTGACACCTGCCTATACCATGTTTCCAATCACAGGAAATAAAGGTGACATCATCGGCCGGCCCCTGAAAATGGTCATGACATGCCTGCGTTTCCTGTTCTCCTCTCCCCAAACGCCTCATCGCCGCCCCTGGAAGCCCATTGCCTGTCATTAACTATGCGATCGTACACCTGCAAGATGTGATCGCATAGTGAAGCGTCTCGCACGTGCACTATATCTGCTGCGCATGCACAGACCCTCGGGATGCGGCCGCGCATGCAAACATTATTGGTTCTATGGTGAAACCTAGGAGATAAGTCTGGTTACTCTGTATTTTGAAACTGCCTATAGGGTGGAAATCAATTAACCGCGGCAAATTACTATGGCTAACTGATCCCCGATGGGTAATTCACTTGTCCCCAATAGCCAGTTTTGTTTCACCTGCCTAGCAGCGGTCATGAAAAGACATAGTTCTGGGAACTTATCCCGGATACATGTTTTGAATGTAAATGGGTCAATTTTCATCCGAAAACAAATAGTCTGGAATGGAATTACCCGATAGCACCATAGACAAAAAAACGCTATGACAGTCCTTTTTTTCCGACAAAAAATTACCAGCAACAATTGCTTCGCCCCCATACTGTTTATCTATATCTATTTTACATAAATAAATATTTTTCCTAAAACACTTCACCACTGATGCTTTTCTCACCCCTGTACTCAGCATATTCTGTTTTTGGGCTTGTCACATTCCAACATGAATAGCAATCATTTTGTTTTCAATTTTCAGAAGATATCATTAGTCTTTTTGCTTCTTCCAACACAGAAATATAAGTTCTACCCATACAAGTGTTTTTGATTGAAATTGTAAGAAACATAACTAAAGTAAATGTGTGTGGGGTTTTTTTGTTTTGTTTTTTACCTAAGCACCATCAAGAAATTCTTTGGGGTTCTTACCACGGCATTAATCCACCCATCCAAAAGAGCAAAAAGCAAGATTCTACACACAGATTTTCATAATAAAATCTGCACTTGAAAAATATTTCCAGTCTAGTTGTAACCATCTTGAATTGAATGCAATGTTTAAGAGTAATATGGTAGCCCAACTATGCATGCCTTTATGAAAGTGAAACATCTACTTACTACATTAAATGAGCTGGAGCTTGGGATAGATATGGACATTGATCCCCTCACCCCTCCGTGCCATTTAAAGCTTGGGGGTGGGGCAGAGTGCAGCATGCTCCTCCTCCACCAACATACAGCTCCCCCTTATCATCACGCAGGACTAGTCACTTTGTGTCTGTCTCAGAATAGGCCCCTATATGGGATGAATTGCAAGGCCATCTTAATGTATAGGCACAGTGGACAGCTGCCTAGGGCCCCACAGTTCTAGGGTCTTTGAGCAGGGGCAGGTGGTGGTCACACAATCGGATCTGCAAGGCAGCATTCACTACCTGCCACCCAGCCTTCAGCCAGGCAGTGTATGGCTGTTAGCATGCTGATTGGTTGATGGCTGGAGCTATCCACCAGAGTGCTGACAGCCATTCTCTGTATGGAATCATGTGGAGAGACAACACAGGACCACAGGAGGGAAAGTTATCATTTGTCTTACTGGTTTCCATGAATGGATGTGTAGGGGCCCCAGTGCATTGCTTTGTCCAGGGCCTACAATGCTGTTAAGATGGCCGTGGAGGTATGCTTTCAAGATGTGTTATATATATCTGGACAACAAGACTAATTAGGGTAATAAGTTGTGAAAATCTAAATTAGGCAGTGCTGCTATATGGAATCATGGCACATGTTCAAGATGCCGACTTTCGGGATTCCAGCAGTCGAAAAACCGACGCTGCAATCCCGAAACCCATCAGACCGATGCTGGAATCAAGAACAGGTCATGATCCTGACGCCAGAATCCCGACAGCGGGTATTTCAGAAGGTAAGTTTGGCTGGGAAGGTTAGAGTTTGTCTGTGGTGGTGGTGGTGGTGGTGGGGGGCGGGGGGTTAGGTTTAGGCACGACCTGAAGGGGGGTTAGGGTTAGGCTGTGGGTAGGGGGGGTTTGGGTTAGGAACCACCAGGAGGGGTTAGGTTACTTTAAATACTTACCTTGCCCCCTGTCGGGATCGTGACCTTTGGGATGCCGGCATAGGTATTGCGACTGCCGGCTTCCCATCTGCCGGAATCGCATACCGATCCCAGAATCATAGACAGTCTCAGAGAGACATTTGTTGATGCTTGCTGATTTACGCTCCTGATTGCCCTGTTCTTGCAGGTGTTTAATATTTCTGCATGAATCAAAATAATTTGTTAATTAATGCTCTGATAGCGAACCTGTGTGTAGACAATAACACTACTTTAAGTCAAAATAAATGTATTCTGATACTGGAAAAGGTAATTTGTTTACTTTATTGAATGTTTGTTTATTCTTGCATTCTAGGTCTTGGTTTCGTTTTGAAAGCACTGAGAAAAACTGACGTATCCAACATGGACAGATAAAGATGTCAGTGAATTTCTCTGCTAATCCTACAAAAATATAATACAGATGATGTATTTAAATGAGTATGTTATATTAATAAAATTGTTATTGCTAATAGTAATTATCACTCATGTATCTAAATTTGTTGCTGTACATTTTATTTAATCTTTATGCTAATAATATACATAACATGTCAGGGCTGTAGAGAGATGTGCTGGGTCCCGGTACTTTTTGGGGAGTGGCCTAATCATGGGTGGCGTGGCATGCCCCTTAGAAAAAGAAGTACTTGCTGCATGTTAAAAAGGAGTGGGTGCCTGGAGCCAGGAGCAAATCCGGGGGGTGATCAGTGTGATCGCCCTCCTGCAGCAGCCTCCCTGGCCCCACTGTAGTTCAACACACAGAAACATGTGCTGTGCTAAGGAGAGAAGCTCCTGCAGAGGCTGACAGGTAAGAGGAAGGGAGGGAGGGGGGTCAGTGACAGACCCTGCCCCTTCCAACAATATTTGGCTTGGGTAATTAATACCCACCCTCCCCTCTTGGCGGCCCTGTCCACATCTCAAAATTGAAGAACTCCCTCTGTGGTATAAACCTTATACAGATGTGGACACCTTCATCTTACCCACGAATGGGTCACAGGTGCGATCTTGCCGCAGTTGTGATTATTCGCTGCAAGGTGCCTATAGTTGCATCCACGATCACTCAGTGCATTTCCTATGGATTGCGGGTGCGACTATATGCAAAAACCCACGAACATGCACATGCATAGCGGAAAACCTGCTGACAATACCCGTGATCTCAGCTAAGATGAAAAGAGAGACACATCTACAAATTGTGGTAAAGTCTAGGAAATATTATAGCTAGTATTAGTTACACAATATATTCTATTCTTCCATATGACACTTTCCCAACACTTCCAGTAATTCTCCCTGCTTACGTTTCCATTCCCTCCATAACGCACTTCTTTTCTCTCAAAGGAACCAACACTCAGCACTTTTCTTGATATTTTTGTGCTAGTCAGAAAATGACCACAAAACAAGATAGAAACACTTCATGCATTTAAATGAAATTAAATGTGTTGAAGGTTCTTCTTACCGTGCTGCATGGGGGCGTTACTAAGAAGACGCTCTGAGAATTGCCTCATCTCACTCTCATTCAGGGAGTGTAGACAAGTACAGTGTGTGATCGTTTACCTAAATGCACATGTGGTTATCTCATCTGTAGGTGAATCTCACAGAGACTTTGCATATGGTCAATATTGATTATTAATTTGCATACATTTCTCCATCCTACAGCTCACATTGCTGATCAACAACCTCCAATACAATGCTGATATAACACATAAATAAGATATTAATATACAAAGATACATTTCAGTTCATTTCACCAACTTCAGATGGCGATATGAAAAGGAGAAACAATATGGAAACATGATGTTTTCATTCTTCTCTGATTCTAACACTAATAAGGGGCACTACTGGAAAAATCTTAAGGTGGGCACACAGCTAAAGATATAGCAGTAGATCAATCGATCTGCAGATATACTGTATCTGTAGATGATACACACTGACCAACAACCACTGCCATCTGCAGATATATCTGTTGTTGAGAACATTGGTCAATTATTGTTTCTGCTATACACACTGATAGATTGTCGTCCTGAAATGTGTCAAATCTTGCAATAAACATAATGTGCTGGCCTTTCAAAGAGCACACAGAAAAAGGAATGGCCTTTATTGTGTGTTCTATCCCACTCCTTCCGTCTCCCACAGTCTCTCTCTCTCTCTCTCTCTCTCTCTCTCTCTCTCTCTCTCTCTCTCTCTCTCTCTCTCTCTCTCTCTCTCTCCATAGCATTACCAGCCCCAGGATCTTTGAGCCAGTGCTGGTTCAAAAAATACGGAAACAAAATGTGTATAGGTCCCCCATGTATAATGAACCAGTATCGGGCCCTTGCAGCCAGCCCTTATTCTAAAAAATGAGTAGGGGTTCACCACATTTTTAAAACCAGCACCAGGATCCACTAGCATGGAGGTAATGCCACAGTCATGGGACACACTTGTCGGTGTCCCATGGCCAAAGCATTTATTCCCCCTAACTAGAACAGCAAAAAATAGAAAAGATTGTCTCTTTCTTAGAGAAAATTATGTAATATTAAACTGTAATTTCTATTTATATATAAAAATGCCTTGTTTATGTGAAAAATAAAATGAAAAAGTGAAAGTGAATAAATAAAGGTGATAAAAAAAAAAGATTAGAAACTCTGTGTACTTATTCATTATTAAAGTTCACTTCAACATTGATTCTATATATCAGCGTAAATCTCAGATAATATGGTCACATAATAGATCAAACTAATTAACCAGCGGAGTATTATTTATGGCTCACACATTGGCGTTTCTATAATGGGTGCAATGTGAGCGGTGCACACGGGCCCCTGGGTCTAGGGGGGCCCCACACCGCACACATTGCACCCATATTTTAGTACTCACCTCTCCGGGTTCCAGAGTCGGACGCTGCAGCTGCCTCCGTCCAGCACAAAATTGACTCCAAAATGGCTGCTGCGCATGCGCACTTTAAATTTTGTCTCCGGAACATGGCGGGCGCCATGTTTCCAGAGACCTGCACATGCGCAGTAGGCTCCGGCGCAATGTTGGAGCCTACAGCGCCATGGAGAGGAGGGGGCCCACCCGGAGTCTGCACACGGGCCCCCCTCCTCGATCCAGGATGCGGATGTGTGGTGATAAAATCGCCCAAACTCACACTGCGATAATTGATTACATTGCAGGGATGTATCAATTATCGCATGCAGGGACAGAGCTTGCAGTCAAGCTTTGTCCCTGCGATGCCTCTTCGCAGCATCATCTGGGTATTTTTCGTAAAAAATACCCCAATGTCCTGTTGTGCATGCGCCGCCCCCCACCGTCACTACCGCATGCACATCGCAGGGGGGGGTCGCACCACCACGATGTACAGGGCGTGTCGCGAGTCATGGGGGCGTGGACTCATGGCATGCCCCCATTACCATGGCGATGCTTGCTGGGGGGGCGGGGGCACACCGTGAGTCCAGGGGCGTGGACTTGCATCACGCCTCCATTTCCATGGAGACCGGTGGGGGCAGCTGAAGCTGAAAGCCGGAGGCTGTGCTGCGTGCGGTCTTCCTGGCTCTCTGAGGGACCGGATCGGCCCACCTGCCCATCGGCCCTTCTGGCATGTGCCAGAAGTGCCAGATGGCCAGTCCAGCCCTGAATTCAGATGATACTAAAATAATGTGAAAGGGGTGTGAAAACAAAAATAATGTTAATAAATAGACCCCTTGGTCTTAAAATGATTATAAATCCAGTTTCCATACTATGAAATTGCCCTGACACGATTAGAGAATTGAACGCATGGTGTAGTACTGCTAATACAGCTAGATGAGTTTCTCACTTTCCTCTATCAATTATGAGGCATCTGCCACCATCTGCTTTTATAATGCAGCTCTTGCCTTGTTATCAGCAAGGCTAACTGCAGTCACGTTATACCATTATGTACCCATTTATTAAGAAAATTCGTATTATTACTAGCCTTAGTCTTAATGACCAGGGATGCGGAACTAGCCTTAATTTATATACAGTAACTGATCCAAAGAGCCTTTAGACAAATCCAACTCTTTGTCTGATAACTCACCTCAACTCATACTTGAAATATTCGGTTCTACTCACAGGTGATGCTTCACAATTGTTTCTTACTTGCCGTAAACCTTTTTGGCCTGCCAAACCCACTATAATTAGAGGATGAATAGTTGCAGCTATGAAAAGCTATGACATTCACAGTTCCCAATTTAAGGGACACTCCTGGGATGCTGCCACCTATAGTGCAGCAACAAAAGCTATGTTCCTACTTTTGATAATGCACGCCACTCATTGGCCCTATGAGTATATGTTTCCCAAGCATTATTGGACACCAACCAATTTTCCAAGCAACCACCAGGTATGTGGTAGTCTACCCACCAGCTGTTGCTAGGTGGCAAGCCTCCCGATGAACAACCAGTAGTTTGCAGGAATCTATGACTTGCAAACTTTCTTTGTTCTAGGGAATAGGATTGCCAGGTCTGTTGGTTGCTCTATCCAGAGTTGATGTCTTCTGGATGTGCCAGGGAGCACAGGCATCAATAGCTACAGCCATAAAATTATTCTCCCTGTCTTACCATTTGATTGTCCAATCTATGATCACGTCAACATCTGTCCTTTCTCTTTCAAACCATTTGGGCCTATAGCTGTGCCTAGTCTGTGTATGTTCCTTATGCTGTTATGTTTTTTTTATCATAACTTCACATACTGTACACACTGTACTTCATTACACTGGCACAAACTATATTTTTTTTAGCAGTTCAGTAAACAGTTAACTTGGAAATATTCATTCAGTGTCTTCTTTCCTTGCATTTGAAGTGATGTACAGATGTAGCCACCGTCATTGTGACGGCGCCTAGTCGCAGTTGCGAATATGCATATTTGAATCAGATCTGATCGAAGCAGCAAATTTGTTAGCAGTTGGGCAAAACCAAGGGCCTAATTTAGACCTGATCGTAGAGGTGCTAAATTTAGTCACACAGACATGCGAGGGGACGCCCAGCACAGGGTTATTCCACCCCGCATGTCAGGCCCGACCCCCCCCCCCCCCCATCCCGCACAAATACAAAAGCATCGCACAGCGGCGATGCTTTTGTACTTGAAGAGTAGCACCCTACCAGCGCAGCTCCTCCACGCTGGCAGGGAGCTACTCGTCGCTGTGAGGGTCACAGCGGCTGCGTGTGACGTCATGCAGCCACCGCAGCCTGTCCCCCGCACAGTCTAGGCATACCTGCATTGCTCGTACCGAGCCCCTAAAATGGCGGTCAAACGCCGCCGGCCCGCCCCCTCCCGCCCAGCGACTGCCTCTGCCTGTCAATCAGGCAGAGGCGTTAGCAGGGCTGAGATGGCCATCGACTGTCTGGTATTTCGTCGGCACACTGCGGCACCAGCGCATGTACAGTTCAGACCTGATCGCCCACTGTGTGAAAATGCACAGCACCGATCAGGTCTGAATTAGGCCCCATGTGCATTGCAGATATGGCAGATATAACATGTGCAGAGAGAGTTAGATTTGGGTGGGTTATTTTGTTTCTGTGCAGGATAAATACTGGCTGCTTGTTTTATTTTTACACTGCAATTTAGATTTCAGATTGAATACATCCCACCCAAATCTCTCTCTGCACGTGTTACATCTATCTCCCACCTGCAGTGCACAAGTTCGGTGTTTAGTAAATTACTGCGCTGCATTTTATGGCTGTGGATACAATCTCGAATGAACACGAATGATAATATATGTACCCCTAGGAGTCTCAACATATCAGATGCTGGGTTACAGGATATGATCCTAATACACTGACACTGGTTGGGGCCCAGAGACATCCTTACATAGGGAATGGTTCAAATTTGGCACCAACATGACATCATGTTTTGGTGCACCTGCACCTTTAATTTAGAATAGAGTGGCACGTGTGTCCCCATGGGAGCTGCAGTCGCCTGTAACAGAGCCACCCGGAGCAGAGTTTCAGCAGCAGAGGGGTGAAGGATATGCTGCCAGTCCCCGCAGCAACAAGGCAAAGGGACCACAAGCAGTAAGAAGGCAACTCACCACAGTCAGAGCCACCGGACCTGGTAAGTGGGGACCATACACCCCAGAAAAGGTTTATGGGGAAACTTACTGTGTAACTTGTGTACCAGTTGAGCAGCATGGACATCCAAAGGACTTTACCCAACATCGTTCTTCAGGACCAAAACCATTCCAATCCACCAAATACTGAAAAGATGCTGAGGAGATTCTGGAGTCTTTTCAGAATTTTTCAAATATGTACTATCTGGTCTATGGGGGTCATTCAGACAGCGGCTACACTGCCACACACATTGCGGTCACATCCCCAATGAATGCAACCGCAATGTGATTTATATTGCTGTGGTGGCACCGGGAAAAATGGGGGTGGGTCGGCAGCATTTTTGGGGCGGCTGCGTGTGACATCATACGCAGCCGCTCTGATCAAAAAAATGGCTAGCGGTCAACCTTAGTTCCGATGCATCTGCAATTGCTGATGCATTGGGGGGCGGCCTCACACATGCTGGGCAGCCTTGCCCTGTGCTGGGCAGCCCCCGGCATGTGCAGAGATGAACGCAGATCTGGCTGTGTATGCAGCGATCTGCGATCATCTCTGAATAACACCCTATATCCATTTACTGTACATACAATTTGGTGGCACCTACAGAGCCTAATGCGAAAATCACTAGACATAGTCTGCCTCACTCCACCCAAACTTGCTAACTGACAAGAGGCAAGCTATAATGCGGCTGATCAATGAAGCTTTCTTCTTCCTGATAAGTACCAGATATGCCCATTTAAATAGAGCAATCCTGGGAACATGTCCTGTGAGCTATCTTCCTTTTTAAGAAAGCCTCCTATGAGCAAAATGGGATGTAGTTAATATCCCAGCAGTCGGGATCCCGGTGGACAGAATACCGGCACCAGGGCTATTCCCACTGGTGGGTGTCCATGACACCCATAGAGTGGGAACAGAAAACAGGATTTTAATTACCTACCGGTAAATCCTTTTCTCGTAGTCCATAGAGGATACTGGGGTCCATATTGGTACCATGGGGTTTAGACGGGACCACTAGGTGCCAGGGGCACTTTAAGAATTTGATAGTGTGGGCTGGCTCCTCCCTCTATGCCCCTCCTACCAGACTCAGTCTAGGAAACTGTGCCCAAGGAGACGGACATACTTTGAGAGAAGGATATAAAAGGATAGTGGTGAGATTCCGAACCAAAACACACAAACTAGAGGAAAGCCAAGCTAACCAAACTTTAAACCAGGAACAGCAAACACTGAAACAACAATACTTAACCAAGTAACAGTGCAGGAAGAAGCAAAGCACTGGGTAGGCACCCAGTATCCTCTACGGACTACGAGAAAAGGATTTACTGGTAAAATCCTATTTTCTCTTACGTCCAAAAGGATACTGGGGTCCGTATTAGTACCATGGGGATGTACCAAAGCTCCCAAACCGGGTGGGAGAATGCTGAGGTTCCTACAGAACTGATTGACCAAACTGAAGGTCCTCAGAGGCCATGGTATCACACTTGTAGAGCTTAGCAAACATGTACGAACCTGACCAAGTAGCTGCTCGGCAGAGCTGTAAAGCCGAGACACCCCGGGCAGCCGCCCAGGAAGAACCCACCGACCTAGTAGAGTTAGCCTGTACAGATTTTGGACACAGCAAACTTGCAGTGGAATAAGCATGCTGGATAGTAAGCCAGATCCAGCGTGCAATCGTCTGCTTTGAAGCAGGACACCCAATTTTATTGGGATCATAGAGAATAGACAGCAAGTCAGATTTTCTGTGACAAGCTATCCGCTTCACATAGATCTTCAAAGCCCTCACAACATCCAAGGACTTTGAAGTAGCAGAGGTGTCGGTAACCACAATAGGTTGGTTGATATGAAACGCAGACCCCACCTTTGGAAGAAATTGCTGACGAGTTCTGAGTTTAGCCCTATCTTCATGAAAAATCAAATAGAGGCTTTTGTGAGACCACGCCCCCAGCTCCAACACACACCTCCCAGAAGCCAATGCCAACAGTGATTGCCTTCCACGTAAGAAACTTGACGTCTACGTCCTGTAAAGGCTCAAACCATTCCGATTGCAGGAACTGCAATACCATGTTGAGATCCCAAGGTGCCGTAGGAGGCACAAAGGGCGGTTGGATGCGCAGAAACCCCTTCAAAAATGTCTGAACCTCAGGAAGAGAAGCCAATTGTTTCTGGAAGAAAATTGATAAGGCCAAAATCTGGACTTTTATGGAGTCCAAATGTAGGCCCACATCCACACCTGACTGCAGAGGAGAAAACAGCCAAGTTGAAATTCCACCGCAGAAAATTTCCTGTTCTCACACCAAGAGACGTATTTTTTTCCAAATACGGTGGTAATGTTTAGATGTTACCCCCTTTCTGGCTTGGATCAGGGTTGCAATAACCCTATCTGGGATCTTTTTCCGGGTTACAATTTGACGCTCAAATGTAGCCGTGGTAAGTCTTGATAGACAAACAGACCCTTTTGGAGAAGGTCCTTGCAAAGAGGTAGAGGCCACGGGTACTCTAGAAGCATCTCCAATAGATCTGCATACCAGGCCCATCTTGGCCAGTCCAGAGTCATGAGAATTGCTTGAACTTTTTCCCTTTTTATTCTTTTGAGAATCTTTGGGATCAATGGGAGTGCTGAAAACATGTATACCATCTGGTAGACCCATGGAGCCACCAGATCGTCCACCACCACCGCTTGTGGGCCCCTCAAGATGGAACAATACCGCTTGAGCTTCTTGTTGAGATGATAGGACATCATGTCGATTTGTGGCATTCCCCACCGACGTGTCACGCACCTGAACACCGTCGTGACTGCTGAGGAAGTTTGCTTCCCAGTTGTCTACTCCCGGAATGAAGATCACGGACAACGCCACAGCATGTCTTTCTGCCCAGAGGAGAATCCTTGTTACCTCTGATATTGCTGTTCTGCTATTCATTCCGCCTTGTCGGTTTATGTACGTTACTGCCGTCACATTGTCCAACTGAACTTGCATGGCTTGATCTTGAAGAAGATGCAATGCCTGTAGAAGGGCATTGTATATGGCACTTAGTTCCAGAATGTTGATTGGAAGAATGGTTTCCTGACCTGACCATTTTCCTTGGAACTGTTCCCCTTGGGTGACTGCTCCCAACCTCTGAGGCTTGCATCTGTGGTTAGCATAATCCAATTTTGAACCCCGAACCTTCGGCCCTCGGTCAGGTGAGAAGGCTGAAGCTACCACAGAAGATAAATCCTGGCTTTTGGGGACAGATGGACACTCTGCTGCATGTGTAGATGCGACCCGGACCACTTGTCAACAGATCCAGTTGGAAGGGCCTTGCATGGAACCTTCCATACTGTAGCACCTCGTAGGCAGCTACCATCTTCCCCAGAAGGCAAACGCATACTGTAGATGCACAATATCCGGGTTGGTTTCAGAACATCCCGCTCCATCTGGATGGTGCATTTATCAGCAGATCGTCCAGGTACGGAATTATGGGGGTCATTCCAACCCGTTCGCACACAGCGGATCTTTGCTGCGGGGCGAATTGGCCGGGAATGCGGCTACACGGTGCCCGCAATGTGCACGCGCTTTGTTGCCAGGCGATGGTTGTCGCCGGGCAGCTACGCCACTAGCACAGAAAGTGATTGCAGCGGCGATCGCATGAAGACTGATAGACAGAAGGTGTTCCTGGGCGTCAACTGACCGTTTTCAAGGCTTGGTGAGGCGAACGCAGGTGGAACCAGGCATTTGGAGGGCGGATGTCTGACGTTAATCCCGGGACCTTCGTCGCTGGATCCGTCGCACAGGGTAAGTAGGTCTGACCCTGGTCTTGTTTTGCAGGAAACTTTTTTAGCATAGCAAGGCTGCACAAGTGAACGCAGCCCTGCTATGCTAAAATACACTCCCCCATTGGCGGCGTCAAGTTGATCGCATGAGCAGCAAAAAGTTGGTACGTGCGATCAACTCGGAATGACCCCCTATGTTTATGCTCTGTTTGCGGAGGAAAAACATCATCTCTGCCATTACCTTGGTGAACACCCTCGGTGCCGTAGAGAGGCCAAATGGTAGGGCCTGGAACTGGTAGTGACAGTCCTGTAAGGCAAACCTTAGATAAGCCTGATGAGACGGCCATTCGGAATATGAAGGTACGAATCCTTGACATCCAGGGACACCAAGAATTCCCCCTCCTCCAGACCTGAGATCACCACTCTCAGAGACTCCATCTTGAACTTGAACACCCATAAGTACGGGTTCAACGACTTGAGATTTAAAATGGAACTTACCGAACCGTCCAATTTCGGTGCTACAAACAGGTTGGAAAAATAACCCTGGTTTTGCAGCTGAAGCGGAACTGGAACAATGACCCGAGTCTGTACCAATTTTTGAATTGCTTCCTGTAAAGTCATTTTTGCTTCTTGAGAAGCTGGTAAGCCTGATTTGAAGAATCTGTGAGGTGGGAGTTCCTGAAACTCCAGTCTGTAGCCCTAGGCTATAAGAACTTTGACCCGTGGATCCTGGCATGACATTTCCCATATGTGACTGAAGAATCTTAAATGGGCTTCCACCTGCCTGTCTTCCAGGCAGTGTGGTCCACCGTCATGCTGAAGGCTTAGAGGAAGCAGAACCGGAGTTCTGTTCCTGTGAACCTGCAGTTGCTGGTTTTCTGGGTTTACCTCTATTGCCTTTGAAGGCCGTAGAAGAACCTTTGGTTTTGTTTTTAAACTTCGCTGTCCAAAAGGACTGCAGAGTTGGAGCAGTGTAGGATTTTCTAGCCTGGGGAGCTGTGGAAGGAAGGTATGTAGACTTACCCGCAGTCGCCTTGGATATCCACGTATCCAGTTCATCTCCAAAAAGGGCTTCACCTGTGAAAGGTAGGCTTTCCACGCCTTTCCTGGAATCAGCGTCCGCAGTTCACTGGCGTAGCCACAAGCCCCTGTGTGCTGATATTGCCATAGTAGTGGTGAGTGCATTGAGTAAACCAATTTCCTTTATGGCCTCCAAGTTAGCAGAATTCTGTATATGTTGTAGGAGTAAAATTATCTCCCCTCTGGATAAGGAATCTAACCCATTAATTAGATTACCTGATCATTTTGTAATGGTCCTAGAGATCCATGCACAAGCTATAGTGGGTCTCTGAGCCACCTCCGCAGCTGTGTACAGAGATATGAGAGTGGTTTCAGTCTTGCGGTCTGCAGCATTCTTCAAGGAAGCTGCCCCAGGAACAGGTAAAACTATCTTACGTGACAGCCTAGAAACCAATGCGTCAACTTTCGGTGGGTTTTCCCATTTTTTCCTATCATCCTGAGGAAACGGGAAGGATGTGAGTAACCATTTTAGGACCTGAAACTTCTTGTCAGGATTTACCCAAGTTGCTTCAAATAGGGAATTTAATTCTTTAGATGCAGGGAAAGTAGCTGAGGATTTATTTTTCACATTAAAATAACATTCCTCCTTGTCCTCTGACACCTTATCAGGAATGTTCAGGACATCTCTAATAGCTTCTATCAGGGCCTGTATACCCTGTGACGGGGCTGCATCCCCCCTCCCGAGTCCACCTCTCCCTACTCTGGGTCTGATACATCATCATCATCATCATCATCGGTATTAGCATGCATGATTTGGGACAGAGTACACTTCTTTGGACAAATGGCAGGGGTCTGAGATGCTGGAATGACCACTGAATCTCTATTCATCAGGTCATCAACATAGGGCTTAGTACACCAAAATATTGCTCCCCCCTGCAATGACCCCCTGGTTCCGTTGAGGTGTCCTGGAGTCCGTGTGGAGGAGCTGCTCTTCCCTGTCATTCTGCCTGTGTATAGCTGCAGAGGGAAAATGGCGCGGGTGAGCTGCTGGATTCGCTCATAGTTAATCCCCGCCCCCTTAATGGTCTTCCCAGGTATTTTATACTGGCTGAGGTAACTATTCTGTTCTACAGTGGGTTAAAACCCCTGTAGTGTACTGCCAGTTTTGGTATCATTAGTGGCTTCAGCTCGCCCCTCACAGCGGTCACACGGTGTCTCTGAAGCCTTGAGCACAGCCTGCATGTCAGCGCTGCGTTCCAACTCTTGTGCTGCCATTACAGCCGGCGGCCCGCTAACCGGGACGGCGGCCACTTACTCACCACTCTTCTGACTTCTGGCTCTGTTAGGGGTGGCGGAGTACTGCGGGTCAGTATGCGCGCCGTGGTGGGGATTGCAGATAGGGCCCTCAGGGGACCATTAACCCTAGGGAGGTTGGGCCATTCCCCCCCTAAGTCCCATGAAGCAGGCAGTCTGGTGCCAACCAGACTTGCCTGAAAATAAAAAAAAACAGAAGATAAATGCAGAAAACTCTTCAGGAGCTCCCCTAGCTGTGACCGGCTACTCCGGGCACATTTTCTAAACTGAGTCTGGTAGGAGGGGCATAAAGAGAGGAGCCAGCCTACACTATCAAATTCTTAAAGTGCCCATAGCTCCTAGTGAACCCGTCTATACCCCATGGTACTAATATGGACCCCAGTATCCTTTAGGACATTAGAGAAACTATGGTGAGCGCAGCAAGCCCACAAGGGGCTTCGTTGCACTAGCCCCCCTGCTGGCATTCTGGCAGCAGGGATCCCAACGTTGTTTTTATGACCGCCGGGATTCCGGCCGCCGGCATTTCATACCCAATCCAGCAAAACATACTTCAAGGAGCCAATGGGTGTACCAACATTCTGCACAGAGCGGGACACCCTGGTGCACAGGTCCAGTATGTATTTCTAAGCATGCACCCTAATATGAGTTCCATGATCTAGTATCCAATAACTCTTATCATAATTGTTACGGAGCCTCTTTGAATCTATGCACGTGTTACAAACCAATTTTATGTCTTATACCTTATGAGATTTGTTAATACAGAATTCAAATTATCAATTTTTAATACAGATTATCTGTTAAGTCTCAGTAATATATAAGTGATTAATTGACACTGATTATTGGTTTTCTTGTGTGGGATGATCGGCATGGCATGATGACTTTGTTTAAAAAAAATCGTGCTCTCTGTTCATATCGCCCATAGGAGAAATACGTGTGTGAGAATATACTGTATATGTAGCTCATTCACTTGCATTAATAATACAGTGTGTTACTGATCATGCAGACATAAGAGATATATGCCTGTGGGAATGCAAAGGTGATTCATTCTGAAACAATTGTAACAAGTTGTTGTTAAAGTGAGACATTTTTATACCACAGAATTTATTGCCGCTGTGTTATTATACCCATGTTGAAACAAATTAGGGAACTAAGGGTACTTTTATTTGTTATTTTTTTAAAGAAAGTGTAGGATTTCTGTGAAGGGTATCAGGAACTGGACCTGGACTCATTTCTCAAGTCACTGCTCATCCTACCCCTGCAAATACTATATCTGTTTTTGATGCAGTTACTGTCACGGGCCATCATGGCCCGTGACTAGGGCTGCCACCATAGATTGTGGGGCCCGGGACTGACAAAATAGGCAGGCCCCCCACCCCCCACACACTCTTACAAAAAAATGTATACCTTGTTAAAAAAAAATACAAATGTATGCATTATGAAACGTGATGGGGCTCATTAAATATTCAAGGGGTGGGGGAATCATTCAATATTTATGAGGTGAGGCAACATTAAATAAGGGGTGAGCGGTGGCATGGCCTAGCAGGCAACCAAGGAGGATGCAAATCTCCGAAGCTCCAGCCTAAGCTTCTTTATCAGTGTTCCTTACGGCTCCTTTTAAAGCCTTACCAAAGCCTCCGTTTGTCCCCTCCCAAACTGCTTCTCTATCCAGGGCTGGTTAGTGTGGACTGTGGAGCTGGGAGGTGGATTTATACATCTCTGCAGGTTGTGGCCCACACCCCACCTTCACGTCGGGAGCTACAGTTTGGGAGGCTGCATGTGCATGCCGTCCGCCTGCACTCGCTTTCTTGGCCATGCCTTAATATGAATAGCTCATAGCTCACCATCACCTGGATATTTTCTGGAATGCTATAACACCTGTTACCTCAAGTGGAACCCTCTCTGATCGATATTACATATATTCCTCCTGCTTTCCCATCTTCTCTCATTCCTTTCATTCATTAAACACAATATGCCTCCTAAACGTTACAAAATTGCCAAGCCGGTCTCACAAGTGGCTTTCTTTAAACCTTCCCCTGTGGGTGCTAAAAAATGCACTGAGGCGGGAGAACACTCTTCTAAGAAAAGCCCCTCAGATAGCCCGCCTAAATTACTTACCCCCTCATCAGTTGTGGCTGACAATAATGCTATCACTATGGACACCAGTGACGCCCTAACAGTGGGTTCCATGAAACTCCTTCTGTCTCAATTTAAAAAGGACTTCGCTGAGGAATTTAGAGCTACTTTGCAAGACTGTCAGAAATCTATCGACGATCTTGGTGAACACACCTATCATCTAGAAACCAAGATGGGTCAATTTGTAGGTTCCCACAATGATCTGATTTCCTCCAGCGAGGCATTACAAGCAGAAGTCACCACCTTGAGAGACAAGGTTTAGGATGTAGAGGACAGATCCAGACGTAATAACATCAAGATGCAAAGGTTCCAGAATCATTCCCAACAGTAGCCTGAATGATTTCGTCATTGGTCTCTTTAAAAAGCTTCTTCCTTCAATCAAGCTATCGGATTTCTTAATAGATAGAATTCATAGGCGTCGCAAAGACAGAGGGGCTCCGGACGGGGTTCCCCATGACGTTCTTATGAGGATACACTTCTACCGCGTGAAAAATTAGATCCTTAAAGCTGCTAGACCTTCGGATGATGTTTTTTCAAATCCTTGGCTCTCTTCAGCTCTTTGGTGACCTCTCTCAAACCATGTTAGCTAAGAGACGTTCTTTCTACCCCATTACCTCAGCGCTACGAAAAAAGCATATCCCCTACAGATGGGGTTCCCCCGCTAAGCTTTTGATCTCTCGTGAGGGTTCCACAGTCATATTATCATCTCTGGAGGAGAATAACAACTTTCTCTCTAAACTGAACTCTACAAGCTTGTCTTCAAACTCATCACCTGTGCGTGGACTTCAGCGGGACTGGTCTATGGCGGGATCAAGATCTTAAATATCTCTTGATCACAATGCTGTTTTCCCCAGTCTATTCTACATGTTTATTATTTAAATTGTCTTCCACCGGGGTCCTTTAGTATCAATATGTGGTTTGGACTGCTGTTTCATTTCATATGCTTCAATGTCTTGCTCATTTTTGTCACTTGTTATACGAGTTAGTTTAGCTCATATGTTTCTTGCTAACCTTTCTCCCTTGGGTTTTGAAATATCCATCTCTGTTACAGGTTTCCGTTCTGTTTCATGTACTTCGTAATTTTGTTATTTTTAAGATCTACATTTTACAGGTTGTTATGCTACCGCCTCGATTCCGATACTTCCACCTTAGGTTAATTTTATACTAGCAATTTGTCTCTGTCTCTCCAGCTATCTTTTAAGGTCTCTCTCTTTCTTTAGTGTCGTGTTAGCTAACAGGTAAACTTCTACATCTAATTTGTGCTAATTATGGTATTGGATGCATGGAGAGACAGACTCAAAGATTTCAGGAATCGCCTTAATTTTTGTTGTTTTTTAGGTGATGATGTACTCTCCACTACACCCATTCCTATGTTTGGTGTTATCGTGGTTTCTTGGCTGAGCAGAATCGCTGCAGCAAAAATGGTTCTTTTACCGAAGCTAATGTATTTGTTTTGAGCCATTCCGAGACCCCCTTCTAAATAAACTAATAATTAATAAACTTAATCAGATTCTGACCAGATATGTATGGAAAGGTTCTAAACACAAAATTGCAAAGAATACCTTAATTATATCTAAACTCAAAGGAGGCGCTGCATATCCAAACATTGAAAAATACTGAAAAGAAAAAACCTGAGGTAGAATTGGGCGCTTATGGGTGGGTTGTTCTAATGCAGCTGCTCAATTTAGGTTATAGTCTAACCTACTAACCACAACAGAAAGCACAGAAAAATAGCAGCGCTAAATGTACCTAAAAAGGATGGATGAGTAAACAACAGATAAAAATAATTAAAATGATTTAATAAATGAAAAATATAAAAAAAACAATGAAAAGCTGCCAGGATCACCAATGATTGAATCTACACCCTCCCCTCCTTATTAAGGAGGATGATATATGCAAAGCAGGGACTTTAGGGCACAGTCTTATCTGGACAGTTAGTACACACATTCACCGTTGGAGGTAAATTCAAAGATCAGTAGCAGAACCTCAGCAAGGGTTCTGAAAATCCTCACCAGTCACACAGTGCCTTTGAATGGAAGTGGTAGTCTTGTCCTGATGTGCAGTATAGCGTCCCAACAAAGTTCCTGAAATTTCCTCAATCCAAATTGGAGGGGGGTGAAATGGCAAAAAGGTGATCCAAGTGAAGCAGCAAGTCACACCAACGCGTTTCACTGCTCCTAGGCAGTTTTTTCAAGGCCTTGAAAAAACTGCCTAGGAGCAGCAAAACGAGTTATTGATGCTAAGAGAGGATAAGCTTTCAACTGATTTAGGTAAGCATAATTTTTATGATATACCCTTCACAGGAATCCTACACTCTCTAATAAAACGGAAACGCCACCTCCTTCAATGCACTACAACTTTTTCACCTTTATTATACCCATATTCAGATCACCACATCTATTGTCTGCCCAGTAGTTTTCTCATTGGCTGTGCTGGACCACCAACAGCCAAAAGCAGAAATTTCACAATTTCTGTGGTCTATCTCACTTTCCAAGGGCTGGGGCCAATAAGAATCTTTCCTACATCAATGTGGGTTTTGTCGTTTGCTGGGAACAAATGACTTCCCAGGGCAGTTTCGGACTGAGGCATCATGGGCCCACCAAAGGAATGTAATGGTAAGGGCCCATGTTTGGGGTTGAGGACAGTCTCCAGGAGGAGGGGGGGGGGGTGGCCAGCTGACACAGAAGCTTGGCTAGCCATTAGAGACTGCATGGTCTGGGCCCCCTGATAAGTATACACAGTAAACACTGCAGGTGCATGCATGATAATGTACCAGATTTGTTACAGCAATGCATCGTAGAGAATATACCATAGTCCTTTGCAGTATAAGGTAACATATATCATTCAAGTGCACAGTTTGGAACCTGATCCCTAGAGGAGAAGGTGAGTCCCCTGGTATTGGTGCACACCAGAAGTTTCCCATGTGCCCCTGAGGGCCAGTCCAACCCTGTCCCAGGGGGAATTTTACTTTGTCAGTCACAGGAAGGAAGCAAGCCATATTCAAAATGGGTTTATCCTTGAAGAGAACTTCTTTCTAGGTGGTACAGAATGTGTGATGCAATGCATCAGCCTTACTATTTTTGTTTCCAGGGTGATATGTGATAACAAGATTGAAAAAATCAAAGAACAATGGGGGTAATTCCAAGTTGATCGCAGCAGGAATTTTGTTAGCAGTTGGGCAAAACCATGTGTACTGCAGGGGAGGCAGATATAACATGTGCAGAGAGAGTTAGATTTGGGTGGGTTATTTTGTTTCTGTGCAGGGTAATACTGGCTGCTTTATTTTTACACTGCAAATTAGATTGCAGATTGAACACACCACACTCAAATCTAACTCTCTCTGCACATGTTAAATCTGCCTCCCCTGCAGGGCACATGGTTTTGCCCAACTGCTAACAAAATTCCTGCTGCGATCAACTTGGAATTACCCCCAATGACCACCTGGCTTGGAGATAGTTCAAACAGTGACATACAGAAGATTTTTATGATCAGTGACAGTAGGTAGTGAACTGGGTGCCGTGAGGCATACTGGAGTGTAGTCAACAAAAGCGGGTCAGACCCAGGCAGGAAACATGGTACCAGGGAACAGTCAGGATCAGGTCAGGAGAATAGCCAAAGAAGGAACCATGAGGTCACAAGGAGCAGTGAAAAATGAACAAGCAAGGAGAATCGTCAAATGTACTGGATCAGAACCCAAGAGATTACAATAGGATTCTTAACAGATCAGACGTTGGGGTACTGTATATGAGCCTAATACTCTGACACTGAATAGTGCCCATAGACTTTCTTATATAGGAAGTTGCCCATTTTAACTGTGAACGGGATCACAGTCGCAAGGTGTGACATGCCCCTGAAATGTTGCGTTATGCTTGCAATTTATTGAGTTGCCATCCCGTTACTGCCACAGAAGCTCCCTGATTGTCTATCACTTTGCAAATGAATCCATTACTGCGATTACCATTGCAGTGTGACTTAGATACATGCGCTGTGGCAAAAAATCACTCCACTGCATCCAGTGGCGTAACTAGCGAGCGGTGGGCCCAGGTGCGAGAAAATGCTTTGGGCCCCCACATCCCTTTTCATCCCGTCCAAGTCCACACCCTCGCCCCTGGAGAGGATCTGGTGAGGGGGACCTGCTCAGGGCCAGGGAAATGGATACATAGCAACAGTGCCGTAACTAGACATTTTAGCGCTGCGTGCAAGAAACGGCATCGGAGCCCCCCCTTACGTAAGACAGGAGCAGTGCGTGCCTTAGGTGCGCACAAAAAATATAGGGGCATGGCTTCATGGGGAAGGGGTGTGGCCACAAAATAATACCAATTCATATAACGGTGCACAGCAGTCTCCATTATTCAAATTACACCGCACAGTAGCGCCACTACACCAGCCAGAGTCCCTTTTACACCTTACAGTGGACGGATTCCCCTTTTTACACATTACGGCAGACAACGTCCCCTTTTTATACATTACGGCAGACAGAGTCCACCTTTTACACATTATGGCAGACAGAGTCCACCTTTTACACATTACGGCAGACAGCATCCCGTTTTTACGCATTACGGCAGACAGCGTCCCATTTTTACACATTACGGCAGACAGCGTCCCATTTTTACACATTACGGCAGACAGCGTCCCCTTTTTACACATTACGGCAGACAGCTTGCCCTTTTTTACACATTACGGCAGACAGAGTCCTTTTTTTTACACATAACGGCAGACAGAGTCCCAATTTTTACACATTAAAGCAAACAGCGTCCCCTTTCTTACACATTACAGCAGACAGTCACCCTTATTACACATTACGGCAGACAGCGTCCACGTTTTACACATTACCGCAGACAGCGTCCCCTTTTTACACATTACGGCAGACAGAGTCCACCTTTTACACATTATGGCAGACAGAGTCCACCTTTTACACATTACGGCAGACAGCGTCCCGTTTTTACACATTACGGCAGACAGCGTCCCATTTTTACACATTACGGCAGACAGCTTCCCCTTTTTACACATTACGGCAGACAGAGTCCACCTTTTACACATTATCGCAGACAGAGTCCACCTTTTACACATTACGGCAGACAGCGTCCCATTTTTACACATTACGGCAGACAGCGTCCCATTTTTACACATTACGGCAGACAGCGTGCCCTTTTTACACATTACGGCAGACAGCGTGCCCTTTTTTACACATTACGGCAGACAGAGTCCCTTTTTTTACACATTACGGCAGACAGAGTCCCCTTTTTTACACATTAAAGCAGACAGCGTCCCCTTTTTTACACATTACAGCAGACAGTCCCCCTTTTTACACATTACGGCAGACAGCGTCCCCGTTTTACACATTACGGCAGACAGCGTCCCCGTTTTACACATTACGGCAGACAGAGTCCCCTTTTTACAAATTACGGCAGACAGAGTCCCCTTTTTACACATTACGGCAGACAGTCCCCCTTTTTACACATTAAGACAGACAGAATAGATAGATAGACAGTAAGAATAGATGATACTTACTGTCTCACCTGGCAGTCAGGCTCCTTGGTGCAGGCAGTCACTGTCAGGCAGCTGCAGATCCCAGGCAGGAGAGAAGGAGGAGGGAGGTTGAGGAGGGAGCCGCAGCAGCACAGTGTAATTGGTGAAGGCGCCGCTGCTGTCCCTCTCCTTCCACGTAGGCTGCCTGCCGCCGCTGTGATGAGGGAAGCGCATCCCAACATTCACAGCGGCGGAGGACAGCCTATGTGGAAGGAGAGGGACAGCAGCAGTGCCTCCACCAATTACATTGCACTGCTGCGGCTCCCTCCTCCACCTCCCTCCTCCTATCCCCCACCCCTGTGGCCGCTGTGTACCTGCTGATCCTCTGCTCGGCGAATGAGCGGTTTGACTCATTACATGCCGCGCTATCTTTGGGCCCCTTGACAGTGGCGGGCCCCATTGCAAGGCACTGCTTGCACTGGCGGTAGTTCCTCCACTGACTGCATCTGACATCGACATTGCATCCATCTCTGAATCAGGCCCATAGTACAGTCATTATCTGTGTGTTGTCAGCAAAATTATGAATGAAAAAATTACCACCTCCATATACAGTACACCAACCTCCATATACAGAACATGGTTTTGCCCAACTGCTAACAAAATTCCTGCTGCGATCAACTTGGAATTACCCCCATTGTTCTTTGATTTTTTCAATCTTGTTATCACACATCACCCTGGAAACAAAAATAGTGAGGCTGATGCATTGCATCACACATTCTGTACCACCTAGAAAGAAATTAAATTAAAAGAAAAGAGGATTGATAAATCAGTCCCCTTCATATCTAAATATATATATATATATATATATATATATATAGGTTGTGGTAATACACTCTGATCTATGGATGCAGGTCAAGGATGTCATATTTGTTTTTGGTCACTAGATGTCACTAGATGTCACAATTCAGTATAACAGGTTAATGATAAAAGTTAATGCGATTGAGCCATTAAATGTATATAATTAATGATATAGGTAAACTTAGAGTGGTCAGATTAGAAATAATACCCATGTAGAAGGGTTTATAAGTAATCATTAATGAAAATGAGGCTTGGATTGGAAAGTCAGATACGGACTCGAGCAGTAAGCTTTGCTGAAAACGAGGCTTGAACCGCGGGTGTTACTGCGCATGCGCGAACCGGCAACTCCGGTATTTAAAGCTGGAAAGATACAGGAGAGACTATTACACACTGAAGAAGCCGCTGAAACCGGAGGGTAGGTGGAGAAATGCGTTTGGAGACTCATCTGCTGGCTAGACACCACACTTTGCTGCTTATTTGAAGTGTTGGAGAATCGGCTGTCATTTGCACTTTGGAGCTTCACCTACTGGCTAAACACCACACTTTACTGCCTATTGAAGTGTTGGAGAATTGGCTGCTATTGCACTAAGGAGAGGCACCTTCTATACCTATAAAAAGGAACACTGCACAAATTTCCTATTGTCCACCATACCCCATGGATGAGGCTGCCATGCTTCCACCCATCTAAGGAAAGGTAACATATCTGGGTACATAGTAAACTGTACTCTAGGTGGACTATTGGACTGTGGTAACTGTTATTGCCTTTCATCAGTGGTATTTGGAAAAAAACAGCTGAGTCCAGATAGCCAGCTGTATTGCTAATTATATATTAACTGCACCACTAATCAGCCTGCTTAAAACTGCTGGACTGTAAACATTTATACCGGCTTCATTCTGCTTGATTAACAGCTTGTGCTGTTCTGCATGCGGACATATCAAATACTCACCTGCTATTTGCTGGACTAATATCTAGAGTTGTCTGCATGTGGATTTACTAACAACTCAATATTTCACTATGCTAAATATGAGATATTGAAAGTATAACTAATTATCTATAAGGTACTATGTGCTCTTTTTAGATTTCCTAATGTGGAATTATTTTATTGTTGTATATTTTAGTTAATTGGTACTGGCCGGTATCCTATTGTGATATTTGTGTATTTATTTTTTATGATATAAAGTGAAAAGTTTCCTATACAAAGTGAGAAGCGCTGTCTTATTCCTTGTTTGATTTCATAGTTGCTAAATGCAACCAAATATAGATCTCAATCATACTTACTGACTTTCTGGCTGCCCCTTGCAGGAGGGAGTAGCCAGGTCGGTACAACAGGGGGGGTGGGCACATATGGATGGGTGATACAAGACGTGTACATGCAATCACTTCATTATAGCCCCACTCCTGTTATTCAATGTCCAGATTACCAGCATTGTATAGCAGAGAGTGGAGCTACAATAACGCAATTGTCTCGGAGTGCCCACTTTCAAATACGGCTGAGAGGTTGCGAAAAGCTTAGAGGGTGAGCGGGAGGCTGCAGCGGGAGGTTGGGGGTGAGGTGGGCTTCAGGAGACTTGACTACCTTTCTATGGGGTGCGGGAGTGCCAGCTGATTTATGGGATCCTCCCAGCCGATCCAGGAGAGTAGGCAAGTATAAGCTCAATAGATCCAAAAGATGTATTTATGGAATGTAATTATACAATAGTAAGTTCACCTTTTGAGTTCTGAGTTTAAATATATACAGTATGATACAATACTAATATTAACATTCTAAACTAATTGAATAAAAGTAATCTGTACATATAATAAAACTGTAAGGGTTGTGTCTGTACATATCAAATTTTTTGAGAAATATACTGTACTAGCTGAATACCCGTGCTTTGCTATGAATTTTCAAGTATTTCCATGCATATAACTTTAATTTTTATGGACTTCCTGGTAAACTACAGTAATTAGACTTACAACAGGACATGCTCCGCCCGCCACTGCCAATCTGTCAGGCCGCACCTCTGGGTGGGCCTTCCCCAGATTGATGTTGTCAAAAGGCTGGCGCTGAGGAGAAAAATCTGCCCCATCCCACCTTTGATGCTGTCCTGCACAGTGCTGTAAATGATGGGATGGCAGCCAAGCTCCACCTGCTGTATAGTATGTTACTCTCATCAACGATTCAGGAGATATGATAATTCAACCTATTATCACACCTCACTGTATGTGCCCAATGTCGTCTGATCTTGGAAGCTATAAAGTGTAGGGCCGGGTCAGTACCTGGAGGGAGACCCCCAGGTAATACCCGGTGTTGTAGGTTTAAGCCAAACGGAATCTCTCCAGTCTAACGTTGAAAGCAAAATCATTACTTTTTTCTCAATCCAGTTATTTCTCAGTATCTTGTGATTTATAGTTTTTGCAACAAAAAGATACTCAGACATACTTTGAGTCCTATGGAAAAAACTTTGTAAAGTACAATCACACTAGATGCTCAAATTAGATTAGAATCTTGGACTCTAAATTGGTATCTATTAAGAATTATTTTTAAGGGTGCGCTGCTGCAAAAATCCAATTTAGGATTAATAATCTTTGTATTTTCTGCTGCCTATTACACATTGTGGAGGCAAAAAAATTTTTGGAGTATTAATATTTCTTTAACACTGACCTGAGGCCTTAAATACATGTTTTTAATAAAGCAGTAATTTATTTTCAGGGGAATTCTAGTTTTAATGATATTTATAAACGTTAAGATTTAAACTAACCATATCCCCTTTCTAAAGAGTGCGCCAAAAAAAAGTTTTTTTTCCTTCTTTTTTCTCCAGTATCTTAAATATGTAAGATTTACAGCGATAGGCTGACTCAATTCCAAAGGGCCCCATGTCTCCTTGCTTAGCTTCTCACTTTCCTTAGGGCTCTCCTCATTTGAGGTAAAAAGGTAAATATTTTCGCACAACACTTAAAGTCACTGGGAGAGCTGTCGGTACCCTTTACACAGCCGATAATCAGTTGCTGACTATCAAGCTTTCCTTTAATGCTTTTAAGAGTTAAAATATCTATCTCTCCTTTCCTCCTATTGCTCTCTGAGAGGTTCGGCAATGTTTAGTTGAAGTGACAGGTGTCTCTGATAATTGAGACACTGTCCTCTCCTGGCTGGAAATAGGTTGGATAAGTACTTGTATCTGAAATCTATATATATGAAAGACAAATACCACTGACTCATTACAAAATCTCCTGAACCATAAGGCTGCACTTCCTTGCCAGTAAAAGGAAAGAAAAAGAAGACTCTTGTTTGGGCGCACACTTTAGGACATAGTAAGAATGACATATAGTATTAATATATAACTTTTATTAAATTAGACATATAGGTATTCCTAAGTAATAAAAGGGGAAAAAGAAAAATTGTATTATAATGAAGTGTTAAGTTCTGATATTTGAATATTGTAGAACAGGATCCATGTGATTAGATCAAAGAACTTTATAATATTCTGTTGTGCATTTGAAATCCATATTGTGCAGTTAGATAGAGGGGGTAAGAAGGAAATCATATAAAAGCAGGGGTAATATATTGAAATAAGAAGTCCATGGTTTGAGAGCAGAACCTTGGAGAGTACTAGTAATATGTTCCATCGAGAGGATAAACTATATCTTGGCAATAATGTCAGCTAGTGTAGGGGGTTCAGTGGTCCTCCATAATCCCGCTATGCAGCACTTTGCCGCAATTGCAGTATAATATAAGTAAACAGTTTATTTTGATGATGGGACGCATCAGGTATACTCATAGAAAGAAAAAATTGGGGATTTAGAGGAACATGAATAGACAGAATTGAACTAGTTAGAGCCGCCACTTCATGCCATAGTGGAGATAACTTTGGCCAGTCCCACCAGATATGGAGGAATGTACCATCAACTTGTTTACATCACCAGCATAATGGGGAGACCTCTGGATGCATCTTGTTAAGTCTAGTTGGGACATAATACCATCTATAGAATAGTTTATATGCGTTTTCTTTCAGGCGAACACAAATAGAGCTAGAAGCAACATTAGTATAGATTTCAGACCAATATTCCAAATACAAAGTCTCACCCAGGTCCAATTCTCAAGCCCTCTCATGTGAGTCTCTAGTGTCCAGGCAATGTTGCACGAGCAACAGGTATAAAGTGGAAATAAGCCCTTTGGTGGATGCATTCCAGAACACCAAATTCTCAACGGGTGTAAAAAGTCTAGAGCTAAGTCTCGCCACAAAGGACGTGTGAAAATGTTGAATTTGTAAATATTGAAAAAATAATTTGTGTGGCATTTATTACAGCCACTCAGCAACAACATTAGATACAGCGAATATACACAGTATACACAATCGTACTGAAACTGATGGTTTTGATATCCAGGTAAATCAGGTCAGCCTGTTTCGCAACTTTTACATGACCAACAATTTAACTAAGTAAAGTTAGAAACCTACAGTACCCTGATTGCATAAATTTGTACACTCCTCTATATCTGGTTGAAGTTGCTATTGTTGCAGGTTACATGGAAGCAGCAGCAATAGCACTAATAAGGTAATGCACGCAACCTGCTGCATTACTGATCCAAGCTGCATCCTAGGATGTGGTATCAGATCATCTCCGACACCATCGGCTGGCTGCATAACCCGTGGGGTTGGGCAAGTCGGTTGCCCCCAGACCTACCGAGAGGCCAGGAAATCTGTTCCCTGATGGACATCCTGGCTTCTCGCAGTGGTGTTGGCACACCTCTGTTTGGAGAAATGTAGGCCGTTGCTGCCCCTCTTGACCCCTAAAGTCATGAGACTGTCAATCACTTATAGTCTAATGTTGTAGTGCGGCCAGTGTTGCAGACCTGTACTGCACATGCGCAGTACAGGTCCAGTACATGCACAAAGTACCAAACATCAGTACTTTGTTGCCTACATGGAGACTACAATGGGACCTAAATCAGGTCCAATATGTGGAAGCACCTTTAGCTTTTATTATAGCAGTGTGTATTTTTGTCATACATTTTTATTAACTGTCCAGACCTGGGCTTGGCAATTCTTTCCCATCCTTCCTTGCAGAAAAGTTACCAAATTACCAGAGAAGTTATCAAATTACCGGAGGACCTCCTGTGCACAGCCATCTTTAGGTTATTCCATAGGTTTTCAATAATATTGAGAGCTGGACTCTAATTGTGTCATTCCAAGACTTTGTCCAACACTAGGAACTATTACGAAATAATTCATTGGTTGATTTGGATGTGTGCTGTGGATTGTTATCTTCTTGAAAGCTGAAATCTATCTTCATCTTTCTGAGAGAGGCCAGCAAGTAGTGTGCTAAAATATTTCTCATTGACTTGAGCCCTTGATAAAACTCTTTAGAAGCAGCCCCAAAGTATGACGCTGCCACCATGATGCATCACAGTAGGTATGCTGCTCTTTTGGTGATCATCGGTGCTGTTTACCAAGCATAACTTATAGAATTAAGGGCAAAAAGTTCAACCTTGGACTCTTTAGACGTGTTCCCACATGGCTTGGAGTGATTGAATGTAATTTTTAAGAAAATTTAAATAAGCTTTGTGTTCTCTTTTTGAGGAATTGCCATCCTACTCTAAAGCTAAGACATGTTCAAAATACAGAAGAATGTTGTCATATTCGGGGGTTGGAATTCCTGTAGCACTGTAGGCCTCTTGGTAGTGTGATAGTAAATGTATGTTCAGCGCACCCCTAGTTTACAGACTTTTGCAATTTATAAATGTAATATCACATAAATATAATAACTTTACATATTTTTGTAAAAGTGTGTTAATTTAGCACCTTATAATAATCAATCAAAAATTGCACCTTGTGCTGTCCATAGTTAAAACTGACATGCTGAGTGTTCATAAAAAAATATATATACATTTTATTAAAAAGGATATATACTACATAAATATGCTGTGTTTAGATATTACTATACCGGTATACACACAAACATAAAACACATGCACAAACACACATTAATCCCTGGTGAGTACACTGTATCAGCGGTTTACCCCACTCAGGTGTAAATTCTTTTATATTCCTGGGCTTAGATGTGAGACCGCAAGCTGTCAATAACGAGTATCCCTATGTTCAGTTGTATAAAATTATCAGTTGATAGTCCCGTATATACAGTGATAGTTCCAGTGACAGATGCCCCAGTGACTTTCTTTACGCCTACCTCACTTGCTATTAGATCTACTTCTAAAGGTTTCCGTGCAGGGAACGTGTGCCTCCTCGTGGAATTCTGTCTTGTCATGGTATCTTGGTAGTATCGGTGATGAGTTTTCTTGTCCTATTATTGTTAGGATATGGTGCACTCTGTGCCTGTCTCCTTCTACACAGCAGTCTGTGGGCGTATCCCCTAGTGTTAATTCCCTAGTGCCAAGAGTCACTCAGAGGCGGAGCTATATGATGTAATCCCAGCTCCTCCATTTTAGAGTCAGGGATTAAGAGAGACTGAGTCCTGGTTTGTGCAAGCATGCAGAGCTGAGACCGGGAGCGGATCTCAGCTACAGAGACTCATAGTGTTCCATTGCATGTATCACGGCTCCGAAGCTGATGCTGAGATGGGCGCCGCATCTTCTCTAAAGTAGGAGTCAGACTGCACGGCTGTGCAGTCCTCCGTCCCTCACCACCGGAGACAACTCCTGATAAGTACCGCTACCACTGCTGTTACCTTGTATGATATAAGGGCCCCTAATTGCCTATATCAGTATTACATCTGAGTCACCTGTGTTCACTGAATAAACCTGCATTACTGTTTAAGTCATTATGTGTGTGGACTGATGTCACTGCACCAGGCAATTCCAATACACTCTGCCAACAGTCATTACCTTTGGAGGGACATCCTGATCTTGGCTATTTCTCTGTTGTGTAGTCTTCGCAATGTTCCATAGTACATTTATATATTTATTATTTATTAACAGTTATTTATATAGTGCACACATATTCTGCAACGCTTTACAGAGAATATTTGCCCATTCACATCAGTCCCTGCCCCAGTGGAGCTTACAATCTACTGTATATTCCCTTCCACAAGTACACACACATTCACGGTATGGTTAGTTTTTTTTGTTGGGATCCAATTAACCTACCAGTATATTTCTGGATTGTGGGAGGAAACCAGAGTACCCGGAGGAAACCCACACAAGTAAGGGGAGAATATACAAACTCCACACAGTTAGGTCCTTGCTCCATGTAACGTCTTCAAATTCTTTTATGCCACTTTTATTGATTGTTACATTTCAATAATGAAATTCTGCATCTGTTTTAAAAGCTTGTGGAGTACTGTGGCAATCAGATTAGGTTGCAACAGAGAAAACGGCAAGAAATTCTACAAATGGTGGCACACTCATTATCACTGATGATCACTTATGGGCCCATTAGACATGTGGAAATGCTAGTTTAACTTTCCACATGTTTTTAATAACGGTCATATTCATTTTGACAACGAGTCAAGATAAGTAAAGTGTCAGTGTATATGTCAGTGCTCGTACCTTTTTCCACGGCAACGCAGGCCCGGCGACAGGGGGGGTCAAAGGGGACACCTGTCACGGGCCCCAAAGTTGTGAGGGGCCCCAAGGTTCCTGGCTAAGCATGCGGCTGAGGCAGTGCAGTGGCTACATAGATATATTTAATTATATAATTTGCAAAGTTTAGCAAGATGCTAAACTTTGTACATGCGGCCTCCTGCAGTAACCCCCCACTGCCCTAAGGCCCAGGTCACCTGTCCGGATATCCCTGCTGCGTCCTCCCCGCCCTGTCTCTGCTATGGCGGTGTCGGTCCGGGTCTCCACATTAGAGAAGCAGCCGGACGGGACTGCAACTTCAGACTGTCAGGCTGGCCCGGCGCACCGACTGCAGAAGAAAAACTGTCTGTCGCTTCAGCTGCTTCCGAAGAGCCGGGCAGCCCAGCAGCACGCACCGACCACACTGACAGTGCTAGTCAGAGCTCCACATAGCAGCCGCCTGATGCCTTACTCTGTCCAACTCCGCTCCCTATGTGCCTGGATGGAACCCTCACACCAGTTCTGTCATGTTTAAGTATATAAATATGTGTGGTATGTATATAAATATATATTTAGGAGACAAAGCACAGCTTACACTTTTGAAAGTCAATGGAGTGTCATCTATTTTCTCCAGTGTGGGGAAGAGGAAACATATATATATATATTATAAAAATCCTGACAAAAATGCTTCCCTGGCATTGAAACATTGGTAGATTGGACCTGCCACCGTACATGGATGTTATACTTGCTGATTCCCTGATTCAGAGACCAGCATGGAGGGCACCTGCGTCTAACTAAAGATATTATTTATTGAGGAGTGCTGCTCATATTGGTGAGTGTGTGTGTATATATATATATATATATATATATATATATACACACACACTATTTTCTTTAAAGCCACTTTCTGCTTTACATGGGGGGGTGTCAAGGAATGTTGTGGGGGCCCCACAGATATTGGTGTACCGGGCCCCAAGATCTCTGTTGCCGGCCCTGCGGCAACGTGGATGTCAGCCTCTTCCTGACTTCACCAATACAACCTAGTCAGAAGGACGGATGACCCCCCAATAGACAACCCAAAGAATCACCACACGTTTTGACGGTGATCTGATATTTATTTTTCGGGATAAGTAATTGATCACCGTTGTAGGATTGACTTGGTTAAAAATCAGAAAGATACAATACACATTTATATAGCAGTGCCATAGGTATAATACAGTACATTCAAAAATGCAAAATGCAGTACCAGAATAGATAAGAACATAGAACGCAGTTCAAGTAAATCAGTAAACATATCTGTCTAGAGTTCACCGTATAGTTAATGTTATTCACTATTAGTGACCTAACTTGTCCACCAGGTTGCAGCTAGTGCCTCTCATTGCTTAGTCACTGTACCTCTGGCCTCTTTGAATACTAGTCAATGCTCTGTTCACTATAGACCAACAGTAAAACCCCTTTTCTTTTAAGTATAGCAGTTCACTTTAGTAGAAGTTGGCAAGAGGTGAAGCAGTATATCAAGCTTACATACAGTGCAGAGTTCAATTATGTAGCAATAGATAGCAGATAGGATAAAGTCCTTTTGGGAGCAGCAGGTGGTAATAAGCAGCACAGTTTTCAGCAGTAAGTAGCAACAAACAGCACAATGCAGTATATTAGTAATTAAACAAGCAGATGGCTGCAGTGCGGTAAGCAGGGAATGACAAAAGTTCTTAAAAAGGCTAGAATGCTGCCTGCAGGTCTTGTGTCTATCCTCTCAGTTCGTTGGCAGGCCCGATAAATAATGGGCAACTCAGGTGCACTAGTTCTACCGCTCACACTTCCCTGCCAGATATTGTGATAAAGGGTAAAAGTCAGTAGAAAGACTCCTGTGATGAAAGGGGCTCTGGCGTTGGCGTATAATATCCTGCTCTCCATCTATGGGGGATATTCAATCACAGGCGGATACTCTCCAACGGAGAGTATCCGACACTTCAGTATTAAGTAGCTGTCCGTTTTCGCCCATTTCCCCTCCCATTCCGACCAATAATTTCCGCCCTCTCTTATGGGCGAAAATGAATAGTCGAAAACACATGGATGAGCAGAGATCCAGCTCATCCATGTGTTTTTCGACTTGTCAGAATGTCTGACAGGGCGGAAAATCGGCACTTCAATTGAATATTGAGTGTCGGAAAGTTCTGATTATCGGAGGAAAGTGCCGTCATTGACCAGCTCTGACTGGATATCTAAGAAGGGCTCTAGTTGGCTCTCTGGCTAACACTTGCACTGGTTGGCTTAAGCTGTGGAGACAGTGTAATGACCGTCTATCTGTGTGTCTAGGGACATGCTGGATAATTGTGACTGACTGGCCACCCCTGGTGTGTGCCACTCCCACAGTTTCGGGCTGGCTCACCCCTGGTCAGACGTCTCTCCCGTTCCCGCTTTATCGGTGCTCAGCTCCCCAGTATCGTGATGCGCACCGTCGCTCTGCTGCTTCCTCAGCAGTGCCTGGCCACAGCACCCCGGTGATTATCCTGGTGACTCTCCTTAGAGGCACCGCAGCCCTTTCACAGTGCTCTGCCCGACGGACTCCTGTCCTCAATAGCGGGTTCTTCCCGCGAAGCACAGCCCCAGTGTCCCCTCACTCCGCGGTCTCTCCAGCAGCCTGCACACGCTTCACCTCTCCACGGGGTCTATTCATGAAGCAGTGAAAAGAGTGGAGAGGTGAGCCAGTGGAGAAGTTGCCCATGGTAACCAATCAGCATTGAAGTAACATTTATCATTTGCATACTATACAGTTGTACAGAGCAGCTGATTGGTTGCCACGAGGAGCTTCTACACAGGCTCACTTCTCCACTCTTTTCACTGCTTCATGAATAGACCCCTTCATCACTTCAGGGCTACAACTCTTCACACATGCGGTAACTCCGCCCGCCGCCCTTCCCGCCAAGCGGCAGCAAATCAGCAGGGTTCCAGGCGTCCCATTCTCCAGGGATGCCGCTCAGATGTCCTGGGTCCTAGTGCCCACTGCATTATGTTGCTGCTGACGTCAATAGTACAGGGGAATTTGTTAACTCCTACAGTGCTGTTGATTCTGCCCAGCTGGGCAGCAATAAGTCCCCTTAGGAGGGAATTGGGACTTTCATAGTGGCAAGGGAACAAGTCTTCTAATGGGGTACCACATCATTATTAGGAGCATCGCTTCCCAGAAACGTGCGCCTTCCTATGGGATTATGCGCACAAACACTTTCAAATACTGCCGGGTCAGTCCTGACAGTGTACTGTCGCACTCATTAGTGGCAGAATCATCTGTGGTATCATGGAAACTGCTGCCTTTTGAAGTAGCCATCCACACACTGGAGCTATATTGAATTGCTCTGGTATTTTTGTATCCACCGCACCAAATGGAATGATCCTGACTGGCAGATGTATACTAATTACCTTTAAACATTATTTTGAATGTGATTGGTTAGCTCTGAACACAGCTTGTATTTCAATATTTGTGCGTTTGTTTCCTACAAATTGTCTATTTTTCACTTGAATGTTGCTCATTGCAAGGTAACATTAAATGTCTGATGTGATTTATCTTGATTTCAGCTTTTATATTACACATTTGTATTAGTGAATATATAGTGTTAATGCATAAGATGCCCTAATTGCTCATTTGCCATACTGTTGATGGTAATTTCAGATTTATTTTTGTTATTTTAGTACAGGTCTGGAGAAAGAGTTAATGCTTTAGCTGAATATTGCAAAGATAAAAGAACAGTAACTACGTACTAATGTCAGTAGGTTGCAGTACATATTCTTGGTACAGTAAGTATGTTTATTGCATGAATTCCTGTCTTTTGTGATTTAGAACAGAAGGTCAGCCTTCATACTCGCAGATGCGGTTAGTGTGGTCTGCACCATCCAGTAAGCGTCTCAGTAGTCCAGACGCAGTAAGCATCAGACGTCCCACTCCATGCAGCGCTGCTGAAAGGACCTTCAAGACCTCTCTGTTGGTGAAAGCATGACACATACATCGAATAAATCAATACAGAAAAGCAGGGTCGAATTTAGTGGTCAGGCTACCCCTAGGCACAACATTATCCCCCCCCCCCCCTGCGCGCAAAAAGGGGTGTGGCTTTGTTGAAATGGGCATGGCTTCGCATAACGGGGCGTGGCATTGCAGGAAAAGACTACCTCATACCCCAGTTTTGCAACCTGCACGCCCAGACGTTAGCCACCACAGGAAAGAAAAATAATCCTGATTCATGCCCCTTACATTATTTGTCATTTTTCCTCCTTATAGTAATGCACATTATGCCACATACTGCAATGGCCCTTAGACATTATGCCACACACAATAATGCACACACCGTAATGCCCCCGACACATTATGCCACACACCGTAATGCCTGTGACACATTATGACAGGAATCGCAATGCCCGTTATACATTATGCTACACACTGCAATGCCCCTGATACATTATAGCACATACAATGTCTGTGACACATTATGACACACACCGCAATGACCCTGAGACATTATACCACATACCACAATGCTCGTGATATAGTATACAACACACCGTAATGCCTGACACATTATGACACACCGCAATGTCCGTGATACATTATGCCACACACTGCAATGACCCTGAGACATTATACCACATACCACAATGCCCGTGATATAGTATACCATACACCGTAATGCCTGTGACACATACTGCAATGCCCGTTATACCCTATGCCACACACCGCAATGCCCGTTATACATTATGCCACACTGCAATGCCCCTGAGACATTATACCACATACCACAATGCCCGTGATATAGTATACCATACACCGTAATGCCTGTGACACATACTGCAATGCCCGTTATACCCTATGCCACACACCGCAATGCCCGTTATACATTATGCCACACTGCAATGCCCCTGAGACATTATACCACATACCACAATGCCCGTGATATAGTATGCCACACACCGTAATGCCTGTGACACATTATGACACACACCGCAATGTCCGTGATACATTATGCCACACACCGTAATGCCCATTACACATTAAGTCCTACAGTAAGGATTCTAATTACTTTTAAATTACCTGCTTGTTGCCAGGGGTTTCATGCTCTTGGTTCCATGCACAGTGCCAGGGGTTTTCATGCTCAGGGTGTCATGTTCGTTGCCAGGGGTTTCATGCACTGGGTGTCATGCTCGTTGCCAGGGGTTTCATGCACTGGGTGTCATGCTCGTTGCCAGGGGGTAGTGCTGGTTGCTAGGGCTGTGCTCTCCCAGAGCCACCTATGCCCCCAGTGCCAGATATTCCCCCACAGTGCCAGGTACTCACATGCCCCCAGTGCCAAATATAGCCCCCCCCCACCCCATGTGTCAGGTACACATATACCCCCCCAATGCCACATATGCCCCCAGTGCCAGATATTCCCCCACAGTGCCAGGTACTCAAATGCCCCCAGTGCCAAATACAGCCCCCTTCCCCCCATGTGCCAGGTACACATATACCCCCCCAGTGCCACATGTGCCCCCAGTGCCACATAAGCCCCCCTCCCCCTGTGCCGCATATGCTCCCCCAGTGCCCCCCATGCTCCCCCAGTGTGCCCCCGCTCCCCCACTGTTTTGTGTTGGAGGGACACGGAGGGCACATCACGCGCCTCTCCTGTGTCCCTCCTGGGTCTCCGGCGGGTCTGTTAAAGGAAGTGCCGGTTCGTGAGCCAATCAGAGCTCACGAACGGCACTTCCTTTATTAGACCCGCCGGAGACGCAGGAGGGACACAGGAGAGGCGCACGCTTTGCCCTCCGTGTCCCTCCTTACAGCAGCGGAGGGAAGGAGGAGACCGCAGATTGACATGCGGACGGCTCGTCCGCATGTCAATCTACACTAAATCAGTGGCGCCCCCGCAGCCCCTCGCCCCCAAGAGGGCTGCGGGGGCAGTAGTTACGCCACTGAACGCAAGTCCATTATCCAAAAGTTTATATTATCGACTAGACAATAAAATATGTGTTCCAAACAAAAAAGCTGTCTAAAGAATGAACCCTCATATTATGATTTCCTCATAAACAAAATGATAGCAACGCTGCAATATAGGTAAATATAATCTTTACTCGCTCACATGGATGTCTGTTATTGCTCAGCGGAACTAATTTTACAAAGACAGCAGTACCATCTAATATTGTGATGTATGTTTCATACTGTACTCATTAATCACAACATTTCTTTGTAAACAATATTTGTAGTTTTTCCTTCAGGGATTAACACAAAAAGATGCTTGAGGCTACTAACTCATGAGTAAGCCACGTAAAGCTGCCCATGGGAGAAGCAGCTGGTTCTGAAATCTATGCGTGCAGCCATGAGCGTTTCAATAGTAAAAATGCGATCCAAATTCATCCAGTAGTTTTACGTGATACTGGAACAGACAGACAAAAATTCCCCCCCAAAATGTTTTTGTCTCCATAGTTCATAAACAGTCCCTAGAAGTATATTTCTCAAAAAAATTGCTATGTAAAGACACAACCCTTACAGTTTCATTATATGTATGGATGTTGTTGCTGAATAACAAGGTGATACTTCAGTGGAAAACCTTCTTGAATAAACTGTTGCAAACATTAGTGAAAAAAAGATCAGATTATAAAAAGGGATCAGTATGAGATCCTGGCGGTCAGGAGACAGATGCCGGAATCCCGGCGGCGAGCTGCTGCGCATGCCCTCTCTTCTGTGAATAGACGCTGTGCGGATGCACACAGCATCTATGCACTGCTGCTCTACAGCATAGCAGTGAGTGACAGGAATCTCCCAACTGCCCCAACACCACCGCAGGACAATGCGGCCTGCGGGTGGGACAGCGGGACAATCGCCCCCCCCCCCCCCCCCAAATATAGGATTTTGGTTACCTACCAGTAAATCCTTTTCTCGTAGTCTGTAGAGGATGCTGGGGTCCAAATTAATACCATGGGTATAGACGGGTCCACTAGGAGCCACTGGCACTTTAAGAGTTTGAGTGTGTGGGCTGGCTCATCCCTCTATGCACCTCCTACCAGACTCAGTCTAGAAACTGTGCCCGAGGAGACGGATATCTTCGAGAGAAGGAATTCACAGATAGTGGCGAGATTCACACCAGCTCACACATACAAGGCACATCAAGCTAACTAGCTTGAAACGCAGCAACCGCTGAACCGTATTAGTATGCAGTACTCAACTAAAACGAACTTATACTGAACCAAATAATGATAGCGGGAAAACGAAGCGCTGGGCGGGCGCCCAGCATCCTCTACGGACTACGAGAAAAAGATTTACAGGTAGGTAACCAAAATCCTATTTTCTCTTACGTCCTAGAAGATGCTGGGGTCCACATTAGTACCATGGGGATGTACCAAAGCTCCCAGAACGGGAGGGAGAGCGCGGAGGCTCCTGCAGAACTGATTGACCAACTTCAGGTCCTCAGCGGCCAAAGTATCGAACTTGTAGAACTTTGCAAACGTGTTCGACCCTGACCAAGTAGCCGCTCGGCAAAACTGTAAAGCCGAGACACTCTGGGCGGCCGCCCAGGAAGAATCCACTTTACGAGTAGAGTGGGCCTTAACAGACGTAGGACACGGCAATCCTGCCGTAGAATACGCATGCTGGATAGTGAACCTGATCCAGCGAGAGATTGTCTGCTTAGAAGCAGGACACCCAAGTTTCTTGGGATCATACAGGACAAACAGAGTCCGATTTCCTGTGACGAGCAGTCCTCTTCACATAGATTTTCAGAGCCCTTACAACAACCAAGGACTTTGATGAAATTGAGAAGTCAGTAGCAACTGGCACCACAATAGGTTGGTTGATATGAAATGTCGACACAACCTTCGGAAGAAACTGCTGACGTGTCCGAAGCTCAGCCCTATCTTCATGGAAGATCAAATATGGGATTTTACAGGACAAAGTCCCCAACTCCGACACACGTCTAGCAGAAGCTAAGGCCAACAAAGTGACAGCCTTCAACGTGAGAAACTTGATCTCAACCTCCTGTAGAGGCTCAAACCAGTCCGACTGGTGGAACTGCAACACCACGTTAAGATCCCAGGGCGCCGTAGGTGGCACAAAGGGAGGTTGGATGTGCAGAACTCCCTTCAAAAAAGCCTGACCCTCAGGGAGGGCAGCCAACTGTTTCTGGAAGAAAATGGATAGGGCCGAAATTTGGACCTTTATGGATCCCAACCTCAGGCCCATATCCACACCTGCTTGCCGGAAGAGGAGAAAACGTCACAGTTGAAACTCCACCGTAGGAAACTTCTTGGACTCATACCAAGATACATATTTTTTCCAAATACGATGGTAATGTTTAGATGTTACTCCTTTCCTAGCCTGTATCAGGGTAGGGATAACCTTGTTCGGAATGCCCATCCGAGCTAGAATCTGGTGTTCAAACTCCATGCCATCAAACGCAGCCGTGGTAAGTCTTGATAGGCGAACTGCCCCTGCTGCAGCAGGTCCTCCCGAAGAGGAAGAGGCCTCGGCTCTTCTAGAAGTAGATCCAGAAGATCCTTCTTGGCCAGTCTGGAGCAATGAGAATCGCTTGATCCCTTGTTTTCCTTATGAGCTTTAGCACTCTTAGAATGAGTGGGAGTGGTGGAAATATGTACACCAACTGGAAGACCCATGGAGTCACCAGGGCGTCTACCGCCACTGCTTGCGGGTTCCTCAACCTGGAACAATATCGCCGAAGCTTCTTGTTGAGACGAGAGGCCATCCAGGAGATCCAGTTGGAAGGGCCAAGCATGAAACCTACCATATTGCAGAGCCTCGTAAAGAGGCTACCATCTTCCCCAGAAGGCAAATGCACTGATGAACCTACACACGGGCTGGCTTCAGGACATCCTGGACCATTGTTTGTATCACCAACGCTTTTTCCTCTGGAAGAAACACCCTCTGCACTTCCATGTTGAGGATCATTCCCAGAAAGGACAACCTCCTGGTTGGTTCCAAATTTGATTTTGGAAGATTCAGGATCCAACCATGTTCCCTGAGCAGGTGGGTCATGAGAAGGATGGACTGTAACAGCTTCTACTTGGACGGTGCCTTTATCAGCAGATCGTCCAGATATGGACTTATGTTCACCCCCTGTCTGCGGAGGAGAACCATCATTTCCGCCATCACCTTAGTGAATACCCTTGGTGCTGTGCAGAGGCCAAACGGCAGAGCCTGGAACTGATAGTGACAGTCCAACAGTGCAAATCGGAGATAAGCCTGATGCGGCGGCCAAATCGGAATGTGGAGACATGCATCCTTGATATCCACTGATACCAGGAATTCCCCCTCTTCCAGACTTGAAATCACCGCCCTTAGAGAGTCCATTTTGAACTTTAACTCCTTCAGAAAGGGATTCAGTGATTTTAGGTTCAGAATGGGCCTGATCGAACCATCCGATTTCGGTACTACGAAAAGGTTTGAATAGTAACCTTCGTTTTGCATATGAGGAGGGAGCGGTACAATAACCTGTGCCTCCACCAATTTCTGGACGGCTGCCTGCAGGACCGTCCTGTCTGCCAGCAAAGCTGGCAAGCCTGATTTGAAGAATCGGTGAGGAGGGAGATCTTGAAATTCCAGCCCGTACCCCTGGGACACAATATCTAGCACCCAGGGATCCAGGCCAGACGACACCCAGACGTGACTGAAATGCCCGAGTCTCGCTCCCACCGGCCCCACCTCCGGGGCGTGCCGTCCACCAACATGCGGAGGAGTTTGGTGTACCTGAAGCAGGTTTCTGTTCCTGGGAAAAAAGGTGTTGGACGGCTTGGCCTTTCTGGGTTTGGCAGGCCGAAAGGGCTGTGGTGCAGTTGAAGAAAAGGGTTTCTTCGGAGCAGGTGCAGCTAAGGGCAGAAAAGGTGACTTACCCGCCGTAGCGATCCACGCATCTAACCCTTCCCCAGAGAGAGCCTGACCTGTGTAGGGTAGGGTCTCCACACGAGAAGAGAAAACACAACCTAGGGTGGATTTTGCTCCAGGCGCTGATTGGGGAGGTGCTACACAGCAGCTATAACAAGGGAGGTTGGTCAGACCCCCAAATTACAAACAATACACATGGAAAAGGTTAAAGCGCTTACTGGTCATAAATGAGAGAAGAGTGGTCACATTAAAAATCACACATTTATTTGAACATTAAAATAAATTAAAATTTATTAAAAAGTACGATATGAAAAGAGATTGGAGAACACAATGTGTGTTAAATATCAAAAAAGCTGTGCCCCTCTCGGTCTCAGTGAGAGTTGATGGGAAACATTCAAACCTGTTCCAATGTACAGTCCCCTAGTGATAGACTCTGAGTGTCCCGTTAGTAATCCATCGTGTACATATTTACCACCAGCAGTTGTCCAAGGTGTTTTAAGCGGTTGGCATCCGCAATGGGTTGTCCCTTGTAAGGCTGTGTAAAAGTTCCACGGTGGAAAGATGTCCTTCTAACGGGATCCACAAGTGAAAGCAGTGATGGGGACCTGGTCCAGGTGAAAAGTTCCTCAGGAGATTGAGTGATGAACACTGGGCACGCACAGCAGCAATCACCAACGCGTTTCGTTGCGTTCACGCAACTTTTTCAAGGTATTGATAGTGCTGTTAACCAGGGTTTTTATATCCTCACCAATATGGATGCTCATTTGCATATGTGATTGACAGTGACCAAATCCTCTCATTATATGACCAAATAATGACAGACAAAATATACAGAATGTTAAATATTCAACACACAATTAATCATGTGTATGGTATACCTTATTATTCATAGCTACAAATGAATTTGTTTCTCTAAAAAACAAGTCACATGACTAACATAGTATAGTAGGGGAAGGAAATAGTAACAAAACCCGAAATGGATTAGAAAGAACTCCTAATGGTCCTTAAGTAATCGGACAGGGAGTCTTTATCCATTTATTGCACAAATCCGACTGAGGACAGGTGTAGAAATTACCTCTTGCTGTGTAACCTGTACCCGGCGTAAGTGCGGCACGTCATAAATCTGTGCCAGGAGGTCTGGGCGACGGCCTGGGAGCGTCCTCAACAGGGCGCGTCACTAGCCGTCGCCCGGGGTTCACTGACGCACTGGTCAGGTCCGGCCTGCGTCAGTGATGGTGCGCGGCCGGGATTGGTGTGTCATCCCTACGCGACCAAGGACTGGTGAGCGTAGGGGTTACCGTGGCGACGGACACCGCAGTGCGCGTCGCCTAGGCAACGTACACCACACTGTGCGGCTCCACGGCAAACGTAAACAAATATTAAAGACAGTAGTATGAAATTCAAAACTCGAAAAGAGTATGAATAATCACAGTCAATGGTCTGGATTAGATTAAGGAAATAGGAGAATAGAACTGGAGGGTTCAATGTTTTTGAATAGTAATCTTCTGTAGTACACAATAGTTGAAGATGTTGATATTGGCAAACATTGTAGGATAACAAATAAATACATATACAATGAGAAATAAAAAATAATAATTAATAACTAATGATAGATATCAATACATAGAATCTGGGCATCACAAGAATACCAATAAGGAGAATAAAACAGAGAAAAAGAAAAGGGAAATATAACCATGGGTAAGTACATGCATAAAATATACACCCCTGTCGGGGGTGATTCCAGGGGAGTAGATGCAAACCAAGAGCCAGTCTAGAAGGAGCAGGGAGAAAGGAATCACGTGTTTATGTCACTAGATTCAGTTCAACCTGTTCATTCAGACCAGAGGGATGTATCGTGTTCAGCCTGAACATCCAATAAAGCTCCTGTTTACATAATACTTTGTAACGATCCCCACCTCTCTTGGTTTTCACCACATGTTCAATGGCTACTACACTAAGGAGACTCGGATCACTATCATGACAGTCTCTAAAATGCCTAGAAACACTGTGTGTTTGTAATTTGTTGATAATGTTCCGACGGTGTTCCATGAACCGGACTTTAATACTTCTTATCGTCCGTCCTACATATCTTTTGTTACAGGTACATGTCAGCAAATATATGACATAATTAGTGTCACAATTCATGAAATTGGTCAAATTGTATTCCTCACCTCCCTCCACTGTAATTGATGTGGTTTTCCTAGGGATGTGTTTACACGTGGTACATCTGGTTGTGCCACAGCGATGGAAGCCAGGGGGACGTACTGGTATCCATGATTCCCGTGTCTCTCCCTCTACATCCACTGGAGGGATTGTTTTAAGGAAACTAGGGGCCAAGATGTTCTTAAGGGAACGTCCTTTTTTAAAAATAAAGGAAGGTCTGTTTGGCAAAGTTCCTCTGAGTAGTGTGTCTTGGTTAAGCATCCCAAAATTTCTACATATTATTCGTTTAAGGGACATGCTTTCACTGTTAAAAGTTGATATGAAGGCTAAGTCTTCCTGATAAACAGTATGAGCATGGCTACTCTCCTGACCTGGTAAGGGTGGTTTCTTGTTAATTTTTGATTTGAGAAGAGTCGCGACTAACGCCTATTTGCACTACCAGAGCGCCCACTACCCCCCTTGGAAGAAAAATATTCCTCGGGGGCAATTCTTACGCCTGCGGCGTAATTGTACGGATGATAATAAATATTTAGAACAAGCGAACTTAATGATTGAAGCGTTCCAACTAAGGGGTTACCCATTGTCACCGCTAAAGAGAACTATGCAAGAAGTCCTACATGTAGATAGGGACACTCTTCTCAAATCAAAAATTAACAAGAAACCACCCTTACCAGGTCAGGAGAGTAGCCATGCTCATACTGTTTATCAGGAAGACTTAGCCTTCATATCAACTTTTAACAGTGAAAGCATGTCCATTAAACGAATAATATGTAGAAATTTTGGGATGCTTAACCAAGACACACTACTCAGAGGAACTTTGCCAAACAGACCTTCCTTTATTTTTAAAAAAGGACGTTCCCTTAAGAACATCTTGGCCCCTAGTTTCCTTAAAACAATCCCTCCAGTGGATGTAGAGGGAGAGACACGGGAATCATGGATACCAGTACGTCCCCCTGGCTTCCATCGCTGTGGCACAACCAGATGTACCACGTGTAAACACATCCCTAGGAAAACCACATCAATTACAGTGGAGGGAGGTGAGGAATACAATTTGACCAATTTCATGAATTGTGACACTAATTATGTCATATATTTGCTGACATGTACCTGTAACAAAAGATATGTAGGACGGACGATAAGAAGTATTAAAGTCCGGTTCATGGAACACCGTCGGAACATTATCAACAAATTACAAACACACAGTGTTTCTAGGCATTTTAGAGACTGTCATGATAGTGATCCGAGTCTCCTTAGTGTAGTAGCCATTGAACATGTGGTGAAAACCAAGAGAGGTGGGGATCGTTACAAAGTATTATGTAAACAGGAGCTTTATTGGATGTTCAGGCTGAACACGATACATCCCTCTGGTCTGAATGAACAGGTTGAACTGAATCTAGTGACATAAACACGTGATTCCTTTCTCCCTGCTCCTTCTAGACTGGCTCTTGGTTTGCATCTACTCCCCTGGAATCACCCCCAACAGGGGTGTATATTTTATGCATGTACTTACCCATGGTTATATTTCCCTTTTCTTTTTCTCTGTTTTATTCTCCTTATTGGTATTCTTGTGATGCCCAGATTCTATGTATTGATATCTATCATTAGTTATTAATTATTATTTTTTATTTCTCATTGTATATGTATTTATTTGTTATCCTACAATGTTTGCCAATATCAACATCTTCAACTATTGTGTACTACAGAAGATTACTATTCAAAAACATTGAACCCTCCAGTTCTATTCTCCTATTTCCTTAATCTAATCCAGACCATTGACTGTGATTATTCATACTCTTTTCGAGTTTTGAATTTCATACTACTGTCTTTAATATTTGTTTACGTTTGCCGTGGAGCCGCACAGTGTGGTGTACGTTGCCTAGGCGACGCGCACTGCGGTGTCCGTCGCCACGGTAACCCCTACGCTCACCAGTCCTTGGTCGCGTAGGGATGACACACCAATCCCGGCCGCGCACCATCACTGACGCAGGCCGGACCTGACCAGTGCGTCAGTGAACCCCGGGCGACGGCTAGTGACGCGCCCTGTTGAGGACGCTCCCAGGCCGTCGCCCAGACCTCCTGGCACAGATTTGTGACGTGCCGCACTTACGCCGGGTACAGGTTACACAGCAAGAGGTAATTTCTACACCTGTCCTCAGTCGGATTTGTGCAATAAATGGATAAAGACTCCCTGTCCGATTACTTAAGGACCATTAGGAGTTCTTTCTAATCCATTTCGGGTTTTGTTACTATTTCCTTCCCCTACTATACTATGTTAGTCATGTGACTTGTTTTTTTAGAGAAACAAATTCATTTGTAGCTATGAATAATAAGGTATACCATACACATGATTAATTGTGTGTTGAATATTTAACATTCTGTATATTTTGTCTGTCATTATTTGGTCATATAATGAGAGGATTTGGTCACTGTCAATCACATATGCAAATGAGCATCCATATTGGTGAGGGTATAAAAACCCTGGTTAACAGCACTATCAATACCTTGAAAAAGTTGCGTGAACGCAACGAAACGCGTTGGTGATTGCTGCTGTGCGTGCCCAGTGTTCATCACTCAATCTCCTGAGGAACTTTTCACCTGGACCAGGTCCCCATCACTGCTTTCACTTGTGGATCCCGTTAGAAGGACATCTTTCCACCGTGGAACTTTTACACAGCCTTACAAGGGACAACCCATTGCGGATGCCAACCGCTTAAAACACCTTGGACAACTGCTGGTGGTAAATATGTACACGATGGATTACTAACGGGACACTCAGAGTCTATCACTAGGGGACTGTACATTGGAACAGGTTTGAATGTTTCCCATCAACTCTCACTGAGACCGAGAGGGGCACAGCTTTTTTGATATTTAACACACATTGTGTTCTCCAATCTCTTTTCATATCGTACTTTTTAATACATTTTAATTTATTTTAATGTTCAAATAAATGTGTGATTTTTAATGTGACCACTCTTCTCTCATTTATGACCAGTAAGCGCTTCAACCTTTTCCATGTGTAGGGTCTCCACACGTCTCCTGGATTCCGCATCAGCAGACCACTGGCGCAACCACAGTCCTCGACGAGCAGAGACAGACATGGAAGAAATTCCCGCAGCCATGGAACCCAGGTCTTTCATGGATTCTACCAGAAATTCTGCCAAATCCTGAATGTTACGTAAAAACAGTTTAACATCACATTTCTCCATAGTATCCAAATCTTGAAGTAACGTGCCTGACCACTTTACTATAGCTTTGGCAATCCAAGCACTGGCAATAGTGGGACGTAGTATTGCCCCAGAAGCTGTGTACATGGATTTGAGCGTATCATCAATTTTACGATCAGCCGGCTCTTTCAAGGCGGTAGATCCTGGAACAGGTAAAACCACCTTTTTTGAGAGTTTGGACACTGACGCATCAACAATGGGTGGGTTTTCCCATTTCTTTTCTAATCTCTACCGGGAAAGGAAATGCCACCAGAACCCTTTTAGGGATCTGGAATTTTTTATCCGGGTTTTCCCTAGAGATGAGCGCCGGAAATTTTTCGGGTTTTGTGTTTTGGTTTTGGGTTCGGTTCCGCGGCCGTGTTTTGGGTTCGACCGCGTTTTGGCAAAACCTCACCGAATTTTTTTTTGTCGGATTCGGGTGTGTTTTGGATTCGGGTGTTTTTTTCCAAAAAACCTAAAAAACAGCTTAAATCATAGAATTTGGCGGTCATTTTGATCCCAAAGTATTATTAACCTCAAAAACCATAATTTCCACTCATTTTCAGTCTATTCTGAATACCTCACACCTCACAATATTATTTTTAGTCCTAAAATTTGCACCGAGGTCGCTGTGTGAGTAAGATAAGCGACCCTAGTGGCCGACACAAACACCGGGCCCATCTAGGAGTGGCACTGCAGTGTCACGCAGGATGGCCCTTCCAAAAAACCCTCCCCAAACAGCACATGACGCAAAGAAAAAAAGAGGCGCAATGAGGTAGCTGTGTGAGTAAGATTAGCGACCCTAGTGGCCGACACAAACACCGGGCCCATCTAGGAGTGGCACTGCAGTGTCACGCAGGATGTCCCTTCCAAAAAACCCTCCCCAAACAGCACATGACGCAAAGAAAAAGAAAAGAAAAAAGAGGTGCAAGATGGAATTGTCCTTGGGCCCTCCCACCCACCCTTATGTTGTATAAACAGGACATGCACACTTTAACCAACCCATCATTTCAGTGACAGGGTCTGCCACACGACTGTGACTGATATGACGGGTTGGTTTGGACCCCCACCAAAAAATAAGCAATTAATCTCTCCTTGCACAAACTGGCTCTACAGAGGCAAGATGTCCACCTCATCATCATCCTCCGATATATCACCGTGTACATCCCCCTCCTCACAGACTATCAATTCGTCCCCACTGGAATCCACCATCTCAGCTCCCTGTGTACTTTGTGGAGGCAATTGCTGCTGGTCAATGTCTCCACGGAGGAATTGATTATAATTCATTTTAATGAACATCATCTTCTCCACATTTTCTGGATGTAACCTCGTACGCCGATTGCTGACAAGGTGAGCGGCGGCACTAAACACTCTTTCGGAGTACACACTTGTGGGAGGGCAACTTAGGTAGAATAAAGCCAGTTTGTGCAAGGGCCTCCAAATTGCCTCTTTTTCCTGCCAGTATAAGTACGGACTGTGTGACGTGCCTACTTGGATGCGGTCACTCATATAATCCTCCACCATTCTTTCAATGGTGAGAGAATCATATGCAGTGACAGTAGACGACATGTCCGTAATCGTTGTCAGGTCCTTCAGTCCGGACCAGATGTCAGCATCAGCAGTCGCTCCAGACTGCCCTGCATCACCGCCAGCGGGTGGGCTCGGAATTCTGAGCCTTTTCCTCGCACCCCCAGTTGCGGGAGAATGTGAAGGAGGAGATGTTGTTGACAGGTCGCGTTCCGCTTGACTTGACAATTTACTCACCAGCAGGTGTTTGAACCCCAGCAGACTTGTGTCTGCCGGAAAGAGAGATCCAAGGTAGGCTTTAAATCTAGGATCGAGCACGGTGGCCAAAATGTAGTGCTCTGATTTCAACAGATTGACCACCCGTGAATCCTTGTTAAGCGAATTAAGGGCTCCATCCACAAGTCCCACATGCCTAGCGGAATCGCTCCGTGTTAGCTCCTCCTTCAATGTCTCCAGCTTCTTCTGCAAAAGCCTGATGAGGGGAATGACCTGACTCAGGCTGGCAGTGTCTGAACTGACTTCACGTGTGGCAAGTTCAAAGGGCATCAGAACCTTGCACAACGTTGAAATCATTCTCCACTGCGCTTGAGACAGGTGCATCCCACCTCCTATATCGTGCTCAATTGTATAGGCTTGAATGGCCTTTTGCTGCTCCTCCAACCTCTGAAGCATATACAGGGTTGAATTCCACCTCGTTACCACTTCTTGCTTCAGATGATGGCAGGGCAGGTTCAGTAGTTTTTGGTGGTGCTCCAGTTTTCTGTACGTGGTGCCTGTACGCCGAAAGTGTCCCGCAATTCTTCTGGCCACCGACAGCATCTCTTGCACGCCCCTGTCGTTTTTTAAAAAATTCTGCACCACCAAATTCAAGGTATGTGCAAAACATGGGACGTGCTGGAATTGGCCCAGATTTAATGCACACACAATATTGCTGGCGTTGTCCGATGCCACAAATCCACAGGAGAGTCCAATTGGGGTAAGCCATTCCGCGATGATCTTCCTCAGTTGCCGTAAGAGGTTTTCAGCTGTGTGCGTATTCTGGAAACCGGTGATACAAAGCGTAGCCTGCCTAGGAAAGAGTTGGCGTTTGCGAGATGCTGCTACTGGTGCCGCCGCTGCTGTTCTTGCGGCGGGAGTCCATACATCTACCCAGTGGGCTGTCACAGTCATATAGTCCTGACCCTGCCCTGCTCCACTTGTCCACATGTCCGTGGTTAAGTGGACATTGGGTACAGCTGCATTTTTTAGGACACTGGTGACTCTTTTTCTGAGGTCTGTGTACATTTTCGGTATCGCCTGCCTAGAGAAATGGAACCTAGATGGTATTTGGTACCGGGGACACAGTACCTCCAACAAGTCTCTAGTTGGCTCTGCAGTAATGATGGATACCGGAACCACGTTTCTCACCACCCAGGATGTCAAGGCCTCAGTTATCCGCTTTGCAGTAGGATGACTGCTGTGATATTTCATCTTCCTCGCAAAGGACTGTTGGACAGTCAATTGCTTGGTGGAAGTAGTAAAAGTGGTCTTACGACTTCCCCTCTGGGATGACCATCGACTCCCAGCAGCAACAACAGCAGCGCCAGCAGCAGTAGGCGTTACACGCAAGGATGCATCGGAGGAATCCCAGGCAGGAGAGGACTCGTCAGAATTGCCAGTGACATGGCCTGCAGGACTATTGGCATTCCTGGGGAAGGAGGAAATTGACACTGAGGGAGTTGGTGGGGTGGTTTGCGTGAGCTTGGTTACAAGAGGAAGGGATTTACTGGTCAGTGGACTGCTTCCGCTGTCGGCCCAAGTTTTTGAACTTGTCACTGACTTATTATGAATGCGCTGCAGGTGACGTATAAGGGAGGATGTTCCGAGGTGGTTAACGTCCTTACCCCTACTTATTACAGCTTGACAAAGGGAACACACGGCTTGACACCTGTTGTCCGCATTTCTGGTGAAATACTTCCACACCGAAGAGCTGATTTTTTTGGTATTTTCACCAGGCATGTCAACGGCCATATTCCTACCACGGACAACAGGTGTCTCCCCGGGTGCCTGACTTAAACAAACCACCTCACCAACAGAATCCTCCTGGTCAATTTCCTCCCCAGCGCCAGCAACACCCATATCCTCCTCATCCTGGTGTACTTCAACACTGACATCTTCAATCTGACTATCAGGAACTGGACTGCGGGTGCTCCTTCCATCACTTGCAGGGGGCGTGCAAATGGTGGAAGGCGCATGCTCTTCACGTCCAGTGTTGGGAAGGTCAGGCATTGCAACCGACACAATTGGAGTCGGACTCTCCTTGTGGATTTGGGATTTCGAAGAACGCACAGTTCTTTGCGGTGCTACTGCTTTTGCCAGCTTTAGTCTATTCATTTTTCTAGCGAGAGGCTGAGTGCTTCCATCCTCATGTGAAGCTGAACCACTAGCCATGAACATAGGCCAGGGCCTCAGCCGTTCCTTGCCACTCCGTGTGGTAAATGGCATATTGGCAAGTTTACGCTTCTCCTCCGACAATTTTATTTTAGGTTTTGGAGTCCTTTTTTTACTGATATTTGGTGTTTTGGATTTGACATGCTCTGTACTATGACATTGGGCATCGGCCTTGGCAGACGACGTTGCTGGCATTTCATCGTCTCGGCCATGACTAGTGGCAGCAGCTTCAGCACGAGGTGGAAGTGGATCTTGATCTTTCCCTAATTTTGGAACCTCAACATTTTTGTTCTCCATATTTTAATAGGCACAACTAAAAGGCACCTCAGGTAAACAATGGAGATGGATGGATTGGATACTAGTATACAATTATGGACGGACTGCCGAGTGCCGACACAGAGGTAGCCACAGCCGTGAACTACCGCACTGTACTGTGTCTGCTGCTAATATATAGACTGGTTGATAAAGAGATAGTATACTCGTAACTAGTATGTATGTATAAAGAAAGAAAAAAAAACCACGGTTAGGTGGTATATACAATTATGGACGGACTGCCGAGTGCCGACACAGAGGTAGCCACAGCCGTGAACTACCGCACTGTACTGTGTCTGCTGCTAATATATAGACTGGTTGATAAAGAGATAGTATACTCGTAACTAGTATGTATGTATAAAGAAAGAAAAAAAAACCACGGTTAGGTGGTATATACAATTATGGACGGGCTGCCGAGTGCCGACACAGAGGTAGCCACAGCCGTGAACTACCGCACTGTACTGTGTCTGCTGCTAATATAGACTGGTTGATAAAGAGATAGTATACTCGTAACTAGTATGTATGTATAAAGAAAGAGAAAAAAACCACGGTTAGGTGGTATATACAATTATGGACGGGCTGCCGAGTGCCGACACAGAGGTAGCCACAGCCGTGAACTACCGCACTGTACTGTGTCTGCTGCTAATATAGACTGGTTGATAAAGAGATAGTATACTCGTAACTAGTATGTATGTATAAAGAAAGAAAAAAAAACCACGGTTAGGTAGTATATACAATTATGGACGGGCTGCCGAGTGCCGACACAGAGGTAGCCACAGCCGTGAACTACCGCACTGTACTGTGTCTGCTGCTAATATAGACTGGTTGATAAAGAGATAGTATACTCGTAACTAGTATGTATGTATAAAGAAAGAAAAAAAAACCACGGTTAGGTGGTATATACAATTATGGACGGGCTGCCGAGTGCCGACACAGAGGTAGCCACAGCCGTGAACTACCGCACTGTACTGTGTCTGCTGCTAATATAGACTGGTTGATAAAGAGATAGTATACTCGTAACTAGTATGTATGTATAAAGAAAGAAAAAAAAACCACGGTTAGGTGGTATATACAATTATGGACGGGCTGCCGAGTGCCGACACAGAGGTAGCCACAGCCGTGAACTACCGCACTGTACTGTGTCTGCTGCTAATATAGACTGGTTGATAAAGAGATAGTATACTCGTAACTAGTATGTATGTATAAAGAAAGAAAAAAAAACCACGGTTAGGTGGTATATACAATTATGGACGGGCTGCCGAGTGCCGACACAGAGGTAGCCACAGCCGTGAACTACCGCACTGTACTGTGTCTGCTGCTAATATATAGACTGGTTGATAAAGAGATAGTATACTCGTAACTAGTATGTATGTATAAAGAAAGAAAAAAAAACCACGGTTAGGTGGTATATACAATTATGGACGGGCTGCCGAGTGCCGACACAGAGGTAGCCACAGCCGTGAACTACCGCACTGTACTGTGTCTGCTGCTAATATATAGACTGGTTGATAAAGAGATAGTATACTCGTAACTAGTATGTATGTATAAAGAAAGAAAAAAAAACCACGGTTAGGTGGTATATACAATTATGGACGGGCTGCCGAGTGCCGACACAGAGGTAGCCACAGCCGTGAACTACCGCACTGTACTGTGTCTGCTGCTAATATATAGACTGGTTGATAAAGAGATAGTATACTCGTAACTAGTATGTATGTATAAAGAAAGAAAAAAAAACCACGGTTAGGTGGTATATACAATTATGGACGGGCTGCCGAGTGCCGACACAGAGGTAGCCACAGCCGTGAACTACCGCACTGTACTGTGTCTGCTGCTAATATAGACTGGTTGATAAAGAGATAGTATACTCGTAACTAGTATGTATGTATAAAGAAAGAAAAAAAAACCACGGTTAGGTGGTATATACAATTATGGACGGGCTGCCGAGTGCCGACACAGAGGTAGCCACAGCCGTGAACTACCGCACTGTACTGTGTCTGCTGCTAATATAGACTGGTTGATAAAGAGATAGTATACTCGTAACTAGTATGTATGTATAAAGAAAGAAAAAAAACCACGGTTAGGTGGTATATACAATTATGGACGGGCTGCCGAGTGCCGACACAGAGGTAGCCACAGCCGTGAACTACCGCACTGTACTGTGTCTGCTGCTAATATAGACTGGTTGATAAAGAGATAGTATACTCGTAACTAGTATGACTATAAAGAAAGAAAAAAAAACCACGGTTAGGTGGTATATACAATTATGGACGGGCTGCCGAGTGCCGACACAGAGGTAGCCACAGCCGTGAACTACCGCACTGTACTGTGTCTGCTGCTAATATAGACTGGTTGATAAAGAGATAGTATACTACTAATATTATATATACTGGTGGTCAGGTCACTGGTCACTAGTCACACTGGCAGTGGCACTCCTGCAGCAAAAGTGTGCACTGTTTAATTTTAATATAATATTATGTACTCCTGGCTCCTGCTATAACCTATAACTGGCACTGCAGTGCTCCCCAGTCTCCCCCACAATTATAAGCTGTGTGAGCTGAGCACAGTCAGATATATATATACATTGATGCAGCACACTGGGCTGAGCAGTGCACACAGATATGGTATGTGACTGAGTCACTGTGTGTATCGTTTTTTTCAGGCAGAGAACGGATATATTAAATAAAACAAACAACTGCACTGTCTGGTGGTCACTGTGGTCGTCAGTCACTAAACTCTGCACTCTCTTCTACAGTATCACAGCCTCAGGTCAATCTCTCTCTCTCTCTCTCAACCCTAATCTAAATGGAGAGGACGCCAGCCACGTCCTCTCCCTATCAATCTCAATGCACGTGTGAAAATGGCGGCGACGCGCGGCTCCTTATATAGAATCCGAGTCTCGCGAGAATCCGACAGCGTCATGATGACGTTCGGGCGCGCTCGGGTTAACCGAGCAAGGCGGGAGGATCCGAGTCTGCTCGGACCCGTGAAAAAAACATGAAGTTCGTGCGGGTTCGGATTCAGAGAAACCGAACCCGCTCATCTCTAGTTTTCCCAAGCTTTTTCAAAAATAGCATTTAATTCCTTTGACGCAGGGAAGGTTAGCGGGGCTTTCTTATTCTCAGTGAAGTAAGCCTCCTAAACCTGCTCTGGTGTTGTATCAGCAATATTCAACACATCTCTAATAGCCTCTATCATCAACTGCACCCCTTTAGCAAGAGAGACGGCCCCCCGCAACACAACCCCACCACCGTCTGTAGTGTCAGAATCGGTTTCCGTGTCATCCTGCATGATCTGTGCAAGAGCAAGTTTTTGGGAATATACAGCGGGGAGCCCTGAGGTACCAGAACTGGGCCAGACTGCCATAGAGTTCTGTAAAGCCTGAGTTGCAGATTAATTTAGTGCAACCCTATTTGAAATCTGAGAAATCATAGATTTGATAGAGGATAACCACTCAGACTCCCTTGCTGGTATCTGTGCTAAAGCAGTGCAATCCTGATTACATGGAATGGGATCATCCAGAGAGGACATATCCTCTACAGCATAAGACACAGAGTCACTGGACATAGCTCTAAGGAGACCATAGACAATCTACACACACACAGGGGAGGGCAGAGTTTCACCCCCAAGGATGGCAAGAGAGACACAGAGTTTGGAGCCAACCCACACACAGCGCCCTTTAGATAAAAGTAGATCCCCTACCAGCGCTGACTGTGCACCTTAATAGGTTACACAGGCTGTGACCGGCTCCTCTGGGCACATTTTCTAAACTGAGTCTGGTAGGAGGGGCATAGAGGGAGGAGCCAGCCCACACTCTCAAACTCTTAAAGTGCCAATGGCTCCTGGTGGACCCGTCTATACCCCATGGTACTAATGTGGACCCCAGCATCCTCTAGGACGTAAGAGAAAAATGGGACGCTCCTGCAAAAATCGGGACAGTTTGGAGGTATGGGTTATAGACCTCATCCTATCTTTGTATAGCCCCAACATGGCTTACAGGTCCCTCTTTTATCCCTTTAATTTATAATCCTCACTCCTTACCCTGTAATCTTTACCTAAATTTCCCCTCCTATTGCATCCCACCTACCCCCCTCCAGTTACATACTGCAAATGATAATTTCACAACTGTTTCATTATAATGTGACTGTTCTTTTCTGATATTAATATTGCTGAACGTATTCTTCTCGTCATATGTCTGTTCATGTTTTACTACAAGTCTATTTTATCTATTTTATTCAATTTGAAAATAAAGATTTTCTTTTCTTTTTTAAATTACAAGGTGAGACCTTATCTTGATAAACGCTAGGATAGACAGAAGCTCTTTGTTGGAGAAAACATTACATACACACCATACTTACCTCCTCTCCTGAAAGGTGGGGGAGACACATGATTTTTCAGGAAGTCACACAGATGAGTGGGTTGATCGCCCGCATCCTACCCTCTTCCTAGTGAAGCTGGCAGGGTGGTTAGATGATAAAACTGGGAATCATAAGTCCGTATGGAGGGAGCATCATGTTAACCCTATCTCATCCCCACGTACTGTACATGCTATTGTCTGCAGTGTAATGTGACCATGGTGGGGTCATATTACAGAAAGAGTTCAGCCAATCCCTAATGTTGTCAGCTTCATCTCCTCTATGGGCTTCTCCCAGATAACAAAGTTGGCAAGTATGACACACACATCAGATATACATATATATGTAGCATGGTACACCAGTGCGAAAAACATTGATGTGAAAAAACATCATCACCAGTAGGTGGCAGCACATACTCCTGGATCATAATATTTGTGCTTTTACTAAGTTGGCTACAAATTTCAACCTATGTTGTGAGCAGCCATCATCATCAAGAACTGTCCAGCGAAAGCTCTAAACAGCTGAATATTGTAGTGTGGGTCACTCATCACATCTGGCACCAGACATACACAAAAATCCCAGGTCTGACCCAGGATTTGAAACACTATTCCAAGCCGGGTCAGACCCGGGACTCCCCCCATTTATACCACAGTGCCAATCCGGGTTATTCCTAGATCGACACAGTTTATACTTCACCCGGGTGCAGTGTCTTGTGGGCCGGTGCTTAGAGATGATGTCATCCCCAAGCGTCGGGAAACACTGCAGACCGGTGCTCCGGAGCATCTCGCCGTGGGCAAGCCCAGCAATCTAGAAGCTGCTGCGCTGCCCCCAGCCTCCGGTGCTTCCAGGCACCAGACATGGCGCCGCTGTCTACATAGACAGTGTGCTCCGTGACCCCCAGCCTCCCAACCGCCCGACACTGCGGTACGGAGATTTGCCATGATATAAATGGTACCCCTTTACACCGCCTCCTATGGTGTCCGGGTCTTACCCATGTCCAACCCTGCGTACAAGCCAGGTTGGATTGCCGGGAAAGTGGACCCGGGTTTAGGAGAAGGACCCTTTTACACCGCCTGCAGTCCCGGGATTTTGCGCGCTCCCGTGCAAAATCCCGGGATATATCAGGCGGTGTAAAAGGGGTATAACAGAGGGGTCGATTTACTTAGGAACATTGTGCGTTGGAACACTTGGAACAACTCACTTATTCACCCATAAATATCACTATTTCTCACAGTTTTCACCTCATCAGGTATCTAACTTGCAGCAGACACCACAAAGACCAAACACTGTCACTTTCACTCAGTCGGTTTTGGAGCCCTTGCCAGAAAGAGGATTGCCCACCCATTTTCCCAATAGGGACATAAGGCGCATGCCCTCGTGGGGAAGCAGCATGACAAGACTGATCCCAGAAAAAGCCTATGCTATGAAGTCCCTTCCCATATTCACACACATTTGTAGAACACTGCAAGAAAATGGGTTTGGACACAAATCCTCTTTATACCACATTCATGTACTTTACTTGAGAGCGCTTTGTTATTCAGTTACAGTAACCTTTATTAAATAACACATTTCAATATACTGCCATACCCAGGATTTGATCCTGCATAAATACTATGAGATTTCTAACTGTAAGAAGCTACTTAAACTTTGTAAAAAAAAAAAAAAATCAGCATTGCAATTGAGCAGATTTATGGAGTATGCGGCCACTCATCCAATCCCTTGCAGCCCCATACTACATAGATCTGCTCAGCTGCAATCAGATCATTTTTTCCACAAACTAAAAGGTAGCTTCAAATAGTTACAATTCTCTAGCTTAGAATTCTCTAGCTTTCTATGTTAGGGCAGATAGCTCAATAAAAAGCGTGTTCTGCTGCAATGCCACAGGTGATGGATTTAAATACTGGGTATGTTAGCATCTTGATATGTAATAAAGGACAGCGTGACGGAATAACAAAGATCTTACGTTAAGTTCATGAATGTTGTATAGATATTAGTGATGGAAGGGGTGGGGGAAGGCGACAGGGGCAGTTAGGAGATGGAGGGGCTTCAAAGAGGGAAGGGAAACTACAAGTGAAAGGAATTAAAAAACCATAATTGAAAAGTGCCGCCAATAGCGCCCCCTACCCTGCAGCGCTATGTGGGATGGCACACTCTGCACGACTCTGGTTACGGCCCTGCTTTCACTGTTAGAACTAACAGTTAAAGTTTAAGCTGGCGCACAATGTTACTGCACTGACGTGGACCTAGGTCATGAATGCACACAATGATGGTCGGAGGATGTGGAGGGACACCTAGACAGAAGTGGGGCTCAGTAGAGTTTGTTCCTGCAGTCAAGCTTCGGAAAAAACTTTCCTATGAATGAGATTGATGATTTTAAATCTCCATACTAGTGAATAGGGGCAGTCTGCCACATCGGGACTGTGCAGGAGATATCAGCAATGTGAATGGGTCCGCCACTTATAATATTCAGAAACTACTGTTTCCGCCTGTAAATGAACCCATTCACCATAAATAGTATGTAGTATTCTTCTGAATATTCCCTCTAGCATAATTTTCATATACTGTACATATTTTATTTCTACATTTGCCGGAAAGTATCTAACCCCTGGAACAGATTTTATATGTGTCTTAATTAATATTACCTGAGGACTTTCTTTGGTCCCAAGCACTGGAAATCACAGCTCATGGAATATAAGCCATAGAACGTGGCCTTTATATTCAGACTGCCAAACAGATCACGTGGGTTTAGCTTGTATATGTCAAAGGTGATTCGTGCAATATCCCGACTGTTCTTCGGCTTCTCTTGCTGCAAGGAGTAAGACAGGACACCCTACAATAAAGACAAAATGATAAAAGATATTGAACGTGAGTCATGTTGGGACTGATAGTAAATAATTGAATCCAACAACATTATACGGATGCATATTGAAATCATTTAAAAGATGCTGATGGAAAATCTCTGATGGTACAGGAAAATGTGATGCGAGTTTCTCCATTAGCACAATTAAAACTTAAAACTAACAATATAAACTTCAACAATTACTATAGATTTAAACCACGGTCACCTTTGTTGGGTTCCACTTCTGTCCACGTTCCAAGATCATGATCACTGAGCCATCCATGAGTGTGTCAAAAAAATCTTCTGTATCCACGAGTGTCCCATCCTCCTCCAGTACTAAAGTCACAATACCAGAAAGAAAAAGAGCATCCATAGCCTGGCAAGGTAAAACATAAGGGATTGTAATGTGGAGTATTGCTAATATGTACAACACATTAATAAAGGCGGTTTAACTTTTAATTACCACCGTGAGTCCATTCCCAATAACAGTACTTAATTAGCTCTAGTGGTCGGCATATGATCAGGACCACATGTTGAACAACACGGAAGCTGTTTCGATATCTAGCAACTGAAAGGCCTTCAGCTAGATCTATTACGTCAGATCTGAAGGTGATCTGTAGACATCCTGGCTTTCATCTATTTATGAGTGCCAGGACCCTGCTAAATGGAGTGAATGGTAGGTTCCCCAGTGGCGGAGACCACCACCAAGGCATTATTATTGGGAGGGGATTTAGTAGATTGTTTAAAGTAAAAAAAATCCTTTAACCATTTAGTAATGATACATTTTGTTATGCCACCAGTAGTATTTTATAGCGAAAATATATGTATATTTTTTCTGTATTCCCATCAGAACAGATGTTATTTGGCACTAGACTGTATAGAACCCACGCGCATACTGGCATTTGTAGACTGTGGAATGACTATACTGCTCACCGGACTCTGCATGTGTGGGCGTTTGCACAGAATATGAAGAATTAGATAATTGAGATAAGTTAGACTCTGCCATATTGCTGGTTCTCTTAGAAGGTCTAATTTGTTAGCTTGTTGCTGTTTCAGTTATTTATTTATTTTTAAAATAAACTAATAACCTGCTAATTAACGGCACACAGACAGTATTATTCACAATAAATAGCAGCCATATTGTATAACTGATATACAGCTATTTCTGCAAACATTTAATAACAGCATTCACATGCCTGGAGGAAGAGCGTCAATGACAATTTTTTAGGTAATGTGTACAGTAGATGGAGGTTGAGGAGTTCCTCAGAATACTGGTCATTTTTTTAATGATAGTGGACAGGGTTGGGGGTTCTACTGCGAGAGGCTGCTTAGTTGAAAACATGACTCGCATATGAATTTAAGGCTAAGGGAGAACAGGTATGGGGATGGATTGAAGGATCTCTTTTGGGTTGGACGGGATACTGACTGCGGTTACTTTGTTATCAGGTTTTAAGGTTCTGATTATACAGTATATGGATGAAGACCTTACCAGTATAATGGGAAGCTTTTACAATCATTCTGTGCAATCTAACCTTGCAATAAAGATTTAAGGAGTGCAGATTTTGCTTTTTAGTAGAATCTGCAATCCTTGCAATTGCATGCTTGGGGCCACCCATCGCAGGGCAAGGCCACCCAGCATGCTACCACCGCCCACCCGCTGCGATCACGCTATAATTGTGATCGCAATGCAATTAGAGCATAGAAAAATTCCATTTTAAACCTGGAAATCATGTCAGCAGCAGAACTACTAGCTGTGCATCCAGTGCATTGCACCGGTGCCTACGGCATTGAAAGCCTGTAAAACTGATTATAGTATGCCGTCCAGTCAGTCCGGCCGGTGTAAGAAGAGGGAAGCCCTGCCCTTCCCCTTAGGAGACAGCTTCTGCAGCACCAGTAATGCCGCCTTCTTTTTCTGTACACTGTCACAGTGCCACCAGCCTTCCTCTCTACCCTGCTGCCCTCTATCCAAATCTGCGACCTTCCATCCAGAGAAGCCTGCACGTCCCCTTTTTCCCCTCTACCTGACCACCTTCTATTTAGTTCCTCTCCACCCAGAGACCCGGCCTGTCCCCTTCTTCCCCTCTACCTGGTCACCTTCTATTGAGTTCCTCCATGCCCAGAAACCCGGCCTGCCTCCTCTACCATGCCGTGGCCTGTCCTCCCTTGAATCTGTCTGCCTCTCCATAGTACAGAGGAGCTTGTAAGTACATGTGGAGTGAGACACTTGGGATGTTCTAATGTTATTAGTGATGAGCGGGTTCGGTTCCTCGGGATCCGAACCCCCCGGAATTTAACCCATTTTACACGGTTCCGAGGCAGACTCGGATCTTCCCGCCTTGCTCGGTTAACCCGAGCACGCCCGAACGTCATCATCCCGCTGTCGGATTCTCGCGAGATTCGTATTCTATAAGGAGCCGCGCGTCGCCGCCATTTTCACTCGTGCTTTGGAGATGATAGCGAGAGGACGTGGCTGCGTTCTCTCAGTTTCTGTGTTCAGTGTGCTGCAAATATCTGTGCTCAGTGTGCTTGCAAATATCTACGTTCTCTGCCTGAAAAACGCTCCATATCTGTGCTGCATGGTAGTATATAGGTGGACAGTGCAGAATGTTGCTGTGACCACCAGTATATATATATATAGCAGTACGGTACAGTAGTCCACTGCTCTACCTCTGTGTCGTCAAGTATACTATGCATCCATACCTGTGCTGCATTTTAGTTGTGCGCAGTATATAGTAGGAGGGGACAGTGCAGAATGTTGCTGTGACCACCAGTACATATATAGCAGTACGGTACAGTAGTTCACTGCTCTACCTCTGTGTCGTCAAGTATACTATGCATCCATACCTGTGCTGCATTTTAGTTGTGCGCAGTATATAGTAGGAGGGGGACAGTGCAGAATGTTGCTGTGACCACCAGTATATATATATAGCAGTACGGTAAGTAGTCCACTGCTCTACCACTGTGTCATCAAGTATACTACAAAAGTTCAGTAAAATGACCCAAAAATCAATAAAAGCGTCTGATGAGAAGCGTAAACTTGCCAATATGCCATTTACGACACGGAGTGGCAAGGAACGGCTGAGGCCCTGGCCTATGTTCATGGCTAGTGGTTCAGATTCACATGAGGATGGAAGCACTCATCCTTTCGCTAGAAAACTGCAGTGCCACTCCTAGATGGGCTAGGTGTTTGTGTGGGCCACTTGGGTCGCCTAGCTTAGTCACACACAGCGACCTCATTGCACCCCTTTTTTCTTTCTTTGCATCATGTGCTGTTTGGGGACTATTTTTTAAATCTGCCATCCTGTCTGACACTGCAGTGCTACTCCTAGATGGGCCAGGTGTTTGTGTCGGCCACTTGGGTCGCTTAGCTTAGTCACACAGCTACCTCATTGCACATCTGTTTTTCTCTGCATCATGTGCTGTTTGGGGACTATTTTTTAAATCTGCCATCCAGTCTGACACTGCAGTGCCACTCCTAGATGAGCCAGGTGTTTGTGTCGGCCACTTGGGTCGCTTAGCTTAGCCATCCAGCGACTTCGGTGCAAATTTTAGGACTAAAAATAATATTCTGAGGTGTGAGGTGTTCAGAATAGACTGGAAATGAGTGGAAATTATGGTTATTGAGGTTAATAATAGTATGGGATCAAAATGACCCCCAAATTCTATGATTTAAGCTGTTTTTGAGGTTTTTTTGTAAAAAACACCCGAATCCGACAAAAAATTTTCAGGGAGGTTTTGCCAAAACGCATCCGAATCCAAAACACGGCCGTGGAACCGAATCCAAAACCCGAAAAATTTCCGGTGCACATCACTAGTTATTATGGGGAGTGTAGTGCAGTAATGTAGTGCAGCACAAATGGGGGAATGTAGTGTAGTCAGTGCTATATTTCAGCAGGAACTCAGTTCCTGAACCTCTCATTAAATATAATATAATCAGGAACTGGGTTCCTGAACCTCTCCTGGGCCAAAATGTATTTTCCGTAAGATAAGTTTTATTTTAAAGTTAATTTTGAGTGCATTCTTTTCTAAAAACTCTATCTACCTATCTCTATCTATTTATAACTTTTTTATTTTTTTCAAGATTCAATTTTTATAAATTTTTCAACTTAGAACAGAAGGGGGGGTTACAGAAATGAAAAAAGGGGGAGGGGGAAAGAAATCACATAATAGTACATACAGTGTTATCTGAAATAATTCAATACAGCATATCAGTCCACATCATACTGGTCAATTTTTAGAAACAGAAATTAGAAACTAACTCCTGAAGGAGGTAGAGTATCGGGCATTAAAGTGAGCAGTACCACCCACGCGGGCACTTCACTAGACCATGTGGAGCCTTACTCGATGATAAACTAAACTGCAAACCGTGAAACCTTATAACAAAAAGAGAGGGATATCACTAGAAACTTGTAGACATCCAATCCGACAGCAGACTACAGTCATAAAATAGGTGTTATCAAGGGAGGTGTGATTCCTATACTCACTCCATAACGCCCATTTCGTGGCTTGTCTAGAATTACCTGGGGCAAAAGTCACACCTGCAATCTCGAATTCGAAATGAGACTGGACAGCAGCTTCAATGGCAGAGATCGTAGGAATCACAGGAGTGCGCCAGTTACATGCCAAGAGTGACTTCGCAGCAGCCAAGATGTGGCACAATACATATCGAGCTCGTGGGGGTATGTTCAGGGGGAATAAGTGTAGCAGGGCCAGTGTAGGCTGGGGCAAACCGACAATCCTAAAAATGAGACTAAAAACTTGACACCAGAGAGCAGAAAGCAAAGGGCACGCCCAGAACACATGTGTGAGTGCACCTGCTTTACCACACAATCGCTAGCAGCTATTGAGGGTAGTTGGCCAGATAGAATGTAGAAGAGCAGAGGTTAGGTATTGGCGGTGTATTAGTTCATAAAACTGCTCTGTGTGTGATAAACATTTAGATACATGGAAGCAAGAGTTAAATACCGAGCACGATTCCTCATCCGTGAGAGTACAATTCAGGTCAGATTCCCATTTCACTTGAGATCTAAGTTTCACTGGGTGTGGGGAGCAATTGAGGGCATACCATCTGAACACTGTACCTCTACAGTCTCCTCTCATAATCAAAGTATGAATGTACTTGGGGATCGGTAGCACTCTGCTATGGGGCAGGATTACACTCCGAAGCCAGTGTCGGAGCTGGAGATATTTATAAAAGTCTCCGTTGGGGAGGGAGAACTGAGATTGGAGTTGGATATATGAGATCAGATTACCCCCTTCCGTTACCTCTTGAAGGGTCCTAGCCCCTTGGGAAATCTACAAGTCAAATGACAGATCCGGAATGAGGCCTGCCACTCCACCTAATGAGAAATCTAGTGGAGGGAGAGAGAGTTCTGGTAACAAAACCACCATAGCTAGCCAGGATTTACAAACAGATTGACCCACAACCGATCTCGAGATCAGGTTCGAACCTTCTGAAATGGGCATTCCTAAAACACCAGCAAGAGGGAGAGGAAAGAGCAGGCTTCTTTCCAAGGAAACCCACGATTTAGCGGCATCCACTTTAAGCCACGCTCCCAGCGGGGCCAGTATACATGCCGCCTGGTATAGATGTAAATCGGGAAAAGCCAAACCCCCTTTCGGTTTTGGCAAGGACATTATTTTACGGGCAAATTTCGGTTTCTTGTCTTTTCACACATATTGAATAAACACAGAATTGAATTTGGACAGTCCGAAATAAGCATAGCAACTTAGGGAGCAAAACCATCTCTTCAGGGCTGCTATACGGCCTAACCACAATATATTGTATAACATACAGTCCTTTGTCAACATCGTTATTTTAGTCAAAGGGGGGGGGTAGTTACACAAAATAAGGTCGGAGACCTTGGGAGGGATGTGGATGCCCAAGTATTTCAGGCAGTTTACTTGCCAGGCATAGCAGGGAACTTGATCGGGAGAGCTTCCGTTTTTGAGCTATTAAGCTTGTAATACGAGAAAGAGGAATAGGCTTGCAAAATTTTGTTAAGGGCCAGGAGGGAAGTATGAGGTTCAGTAATGGTGAGGAGAACGTCATCCGCGAAAAGACACACCTCATACATATTGCCAAACAGAGCCAGACCTTTCACCTGTGGATTGATATGAATAGATTCTGCCAAGGGTTCTATAGCCAGTACAAAGACCAGAGATCATAATGGGCAGCCTTGGCAAGTACCATCGGTAATCATAAATATGGAAGAGAGCATACCATTTATAAACACTCTAGCCGACGGATCAGAGTCGAGTGCATTAATAGAGGATAGGGCCCTACCTGTAATACCGAACTTAGGCAGAACAGCTTTCAAATATCCCCAATGTAATCTATCGAACGCCTTCTCCGCATCCAGCGAAAGCAGCAAGAGAGGTTCCGCTGATGCAGAGAAGGCGTCCAAATATCAATAATCCTTCTAGTGTTGTCAGGAGCCTGTCGATTCCGAACAAATCCAACTTGGTCCTGGGTAATAAGGGTAGGGAGCAGTGGATTTAGCCTATTAGCTATCAGTTTTGCGTATATTTTTGCATCAGAATTCAGTAGAGCTATAGGACGATAATTAGATACTGTAGCATGGCTGTGTTTTTTCCGGGTTTAGCAAAAGCTACTATTCTGGCTTCCAGCATTTCTGACAGGAACGAACCAGATGACGAAGCCTTGTCAAAAACAGGTATTAAAACTGGGACCAGGACATCTCTAAAGCTTTTAAAAAACCCATTCGTGAAGCCATCCAGGCCAGGGGCCTTATCCGATGGAAGGCCATCAATAACCCGTCTGATCTCCTCGGAAGTCCAGGGACGCTCTAATAATTGGGGGGAATGGAGGTCTAAGCTGTGTAAGTTTAGTGTGCTCAGAAAAGCGTCAAAATATTTATATAAATATAGCTCCACCCCAGAACCCTAGTTCCTGAACCTATTTTTTCAGAAAAATGGTACTGAGTGTAGTAATGTAGCCCTGCCTATAGAGATGATGTTGTGTAGTGATGTAGTGCAGTGCAAAGGGGGTATGTAGTATGTAGTGCAGTGTGTAGGGGGATGTAGTATAGTGGGGTTACACACTATTTACCAGTGGCCGGGATGCCGGCTGTCAAGATCCCGACAGCGACATCCCGCCCGGCAGAATGCCGGCAGCGGGGTGAGCGCTGACAGTCCCCTTGCGGGCTCGATGACTCTCTGTGCTAGCCACAGGTTCTATTCTCACTCTATGGGTATTGTGGACATTGACGAGTGGGAATAGCTCCTGTGCGCCAGGTTACCGGCTATAGGCATTGTCATCTGCCAGGATTCAGGCATCTGTATCCTTACCGCCAGCAAATTAATTGCATCATGTATAGTGATGTGTATTGCAGAAGGTGGTGTATTATAGCAATATAGTGTAGCACATAGAAGGGATGTAGAGTAGTAATGTAGTGCTGTACATAAGGGGATGTAGTATAGTGATGTAGTGAGCAATGTAGCACAGCATATAGGGGGGATGTAGTGATGGGATGTAGTGCAGTGCACATGGGGGATGTAGGGTAGTGATGTAGTGCAACACATAGGGGTAATGTAGAGATGTAGTGCAGTGCATAGAGGGATGTAGTGCAGCATACAGTATAGCTGGGATGTAATGCAGTGATGTGGTGCAGTGCATAGGGGGATGTAGTGCAGAAAATTAGGGGGATGTAGTGTAGTGATATAGTGCAGCACATAGGAAGATGTAGTTATGTAGTGCAGCATATAGGGGGGATAGAATGTAACAATGCAGTATGGTGTATAGGGTGATATAGTACAGCAATGCAGTACTGCTTATAGGGAGATGTAGTACAGCAGTGTAGTGTAGCATTGTGGTGCAGGTTTAGGGTTGATGTAGTGTTGAGATGTAGTGTAGTGGGTATATGGGGAACACACTGCTGTGGAGGGGGCATGTCAGGGAGACACCTGGGGCATGTGGGAAAAAAAAATGTTATGGAGAGTGCATAGGCACTCATTTCGTCAACATATAGCGTGGAGGGCCATAGCATATTTTTGCACCTGGTCGCACCACTCGCTAGTTCCAATGAATCATGCTTTCACAACTTCATAGGGAGGTAGGAAAACAGGGACTAAGGAGTCTATTTACTAAGCCTGGAAAGGAGATAAAGTGGACGGAGATAAAGTACCAGCCAATCAGCTTCTAACTGCCATGTCACATGACTGTTTAGAGCTGGTTGGCTTGTACTTTATCTCCATCCACTTTATCTCCACCCAAGGCTTAGTAAATAGACCTGTAAGTTGGCCTTATATCCTCTAGTCAAGTAGTTCACAATACAAATAGGATTTACAATTTAATATCAGATGCCAATAAACAGAAGACTGGGAACTCAGGACTATGGTCTGAGGGGGGGCCTTAAACTGCTGGAAACCTATTCTGAAATGAATACTAATAGGAAAGGGAGGAGACAATCACCAGCCCATTTGGCTCCAGCTACTAAAGTCTTTGGTGCAAGATATTTGATCTAAACCAGACATAATTGGTTTGACAGTAGACAGCCACATATATAAGCATATTATAGCACAGATGACTTCATTATGACTATGACGCATCCCATGACCTCCCTCCTCACATCTATTTGCCTAACCTAAGGCCTTTAGAAAACAGGGTTGAAAGTAAAATTGATAAATTGGAGCTTATATTTTAAAGATCTCTGACGAAGCAAAAGAAAAAGTAGAATGCGATTTGACAACATAAACCAGTACATGCAATACTTTAGACTCAAGACTTACCAATAGCTTCTCTATATCTGGAACAATGAACTTTTTTTCTCAACAGATTCTTTGAGACTTAGGGGCAGATTTATCAAAGCTTGGAGAGAAATAAAGCAATGAGATATTAAGCAGTAGCCAATCAGAATATAACTGCCATTTTACAGGGTGTGTTTTAAAAATGACAGGAGCTGATTGGTTGGTACTTTTGGCCTGATGTTTGCAAGTAAAGCAAAAATGTAAGCAACTGAGCAAATCCATGTTGAACTGCAGGTGGGACAGATGTAACATGTGCAGAGAGATTTAGGTGTGGGTGGAGTGTGTTCAACCTGAAATCTAAATTGCAGTGTAAAAATAAAGCTAACATTTGTGAGCTACATGCAAAAGCAGCCAGTATTTACCCTGCACAGAAAAAAAAAATATCTAAAAGTATTTGCACTAGTTGCATGACAACATGGTTTGTTCCAGACACAAATTTACTTGTGTTTTTTTAGCTTTACTTAGAAACATGAATCAGGTCCTTTATCTCTCTCCAAACTTTATTAAATCTCTTCATGTGCCACATAGAGGGGGTTATTCAGATATGATCGCAGATCGCTGCATACACATCCAGATCTGCGTTTATCTCTGCACATACTGACGGCCACCCAGCACAGGACACAGCCGCCCAGCATGTGTGGGGCCACCTCTCAATGCGCCCGCAATCTAATTGCAAACGCATCGGATTTAAGGTTGACCCCTGGCACCAGACAAACAGCTGTCTTTTTTTTTTTTACCGGGCCCTGACCGCCTAGATTTCCCAGTGCCGTCCCGCACAATGCTTAAACTCCGCCCCCACAATGGCCTCACCTGTCAATCACATTGCGGGCGTGACTGCAAAGTGTATGGCTGCGCAGCCGCTGTGCACCCGCTGCGTATGCGCAGTTTGCTGACACCAGCAAACTGCGCTGCGGGACGCTATTGCGGCCGGGTCTGAATGACCCCCAGAGTTAGCAAACCATTTCGGGGGAGGGGATGTATGAAATATGTGAAAGTGGTCATTTGCCTCTTCTATTACATCAGGATGCTTCCTATCCTACTATGCAGAGCCGTAACTAGGTGTGTGCGGAGGGGGCACAGCACATAGCGCTACAGGGTAGGGGGCGCAGTTGGTGGCACTTGTCAATTATCTGTTTTAATTACTTTCACTTTGAGCTTCCCCCCTTTTTGAAGCCCAGCATCTCCTGACCACCACTGTCTCCTACCCTGACCCCTTCTGTCACTAATACACCTATACAACATTCATGAACTCAACTTGAGATTTCTTTGTTATTCAGTCACACTGTCCTTTATTACATTTGAAGATGCTGACATACCCCGGATTTGAGCCCACTGCCTGTGGCATTGCAGTCAGACACTCTATTCATTGAGCTATCTGCCCTTACATAGAAACCTAGAGAAATCTAAGCTAGAGAAGTCTAACTGTTTGAACTTACCTTGTACTTTGTGAAAAAATGATCAGCATTGCAGCTGAGCAGATCTATTTATTGTGTGACTGCAAGAGATTGGATAGGTGGCTGCACACTACATAGACCTGCTCAATTGCAATGCTGATTATTTTTTTTACAAAGTACCAGGAGCTTCATATAGTGTTCATAGTATTTATGCAGGATCAAATAGCTCAATGAGTAAGGTGTTTGGTTACAGTTCAACAGGTTATAGGTCTGAATCCCGGGTATGGCAGTATATTGTAACTGAATATTAATGACAGGGCCGTAACTAGGTGTGTGCAGAAGGTGCATTACCCACAGCGCACTTGCCCTGTAGGCGCACCGTCCACATACACACTGAGTGGCCGCATATCCCTCCCGTTGACGGCCGCCCTCCTGCTCCCCTGTGCCTGGCACCCACAGCAGCCCCAAGCTCCGACCAGCTGGAGCAGATGATCGCTGTGTAAAGTCAGCAGAAGCGCTGGACATGATATCCCCCCTGTCCTTCTGCCCTCCCGTGGTCCGGCCCCTCTCTGTCTGTGAAGTGTACAGACTCTGCAGAGGAGTCAGTTCTGTACAGGAGCCGGCAACAACGCAGGAAAAACGTAAACCTCACGTAAGTGCCTACACAGACACTACACTCTACACTATATTACACTACAGTACACTACACTACACTACACTCATTCTACTACACTCTAAGGGCAGTGGGGGATGTAAGGGGGAATCTGCCTGCCGTAATGTGTAAAATGGGGACTCTGCCTGCTGTACTGCATATAAGGGGGACTCTGCCAGCCACAATGTGTAAAAGGGGGACCTATCCTGCCGTAAAGTGTAAAAGGGGGAATCTGCCTCCCGTAATGTGTAAAAGGGGACTCTGCCTGCCACAATGTGTAAAAGGGGGACCTATCCTGCTGTAATGTTAAAAGGGGACTCTGCCTGCCGTAATGTGTAAAAGGAGGACTCTGCCTGCCGAAATGTGTAAAAGGGGGACTCTGCCTGTCGTAATATGTGTAAGTGGCACTACAGTGTGGCATATTATGAATTGGTATTATTTTGTGGCCACGCTTCTTCCCCATGAAGCTACACCCCTATATTTTTGGCACACGCCTATGGCGCGCACTGGCCCTATTTTAAATATGTGGTAGGGGGGCGCCAATGCTGTTTCTTGCACACAGCGCTAAAATGTCTAGTTACGGCACTGCTACTATGGTCACTTTAAAAAACTCCAAACAAAATATTTGGATGAATAGAAGCAGTACCATCTTTAAAGGAACCAATCCGCGCTAGGTGCAATATTTGAATGAATTGCCAGCATTGGGTCGGCGTTTGTGTAAAATATTGTATTGGCACTGATTTTTTTTATGTGCCGTTTCTCTGGAGCACCTCCGGTGGCCACGGCGAAGCAGCATGTTAAATGCAATGCTTTAATAAAAATATTACTAATAATAATAATAATAATAATTAATCTTCATCACAAACTTTTTTTTTTTTAACCTAGGGCCTGAATTAGCTTAGGGTAGTATATTACAATACTAGTAACAACAATTGGACAAAAAAAAGTGGAGAACCAATCTATAAGTAATCTGATCAAATATCACACAAATGTCCAAATATCCCTGTTTACGTCCATCCCCATTTCACTATTGTGGGAGCCTTAAGTGTAGAATTTGGGCAGAAACATGGGTCATAAATATATCCAGACCCATAAACTTGGGATTGGAAACATTTAAGCTTTTTTCCACGGATCAGGGGCCCAGGTCAGCTGCCTGCCTGCGCATCGGCAGGCAGCCACGGAGAGAGAGCCGCGGTGAAATTCTTCATCTTCATACAGAGCCGGCCGTGAGCCAATCGGAGCTCACGAACCGTCAGCCAATCAGGAGCTGCCGAATGCAGCGCCTGATTGGCTGCCGGTCCGTGAGCTCCGATTGGCTCACGGCCGGCTCTGTATACAGAATATGATCGCTGGCCACGGCTTGCCTCTGCCTCCGTTCTTCCGTGGCTGCCTGCCGATGCGCAGCAGACAGCTGACCTGGCACCCTGATCCACACTACAACCACCCGTGCCAGATCTCACCCCGGGCCTGGAGTACCCGCCGTCCCCACTTGATGGCGGCCCAGGCCTCATACTGTACCTCCCAACATGACCCTCTCCAGGAGGGACAGAATGCTCTGCTCCTGGACTTCCCTCTTACTGTATGATTGCCCTCACCTGTGCTGAAACACATTTCTTATCCATTAACTTGATCAAAACAGGCGACAGCAATCATAAATTAAGAGAAAAGTACAGGAGCAGAGCATTTTGTCCCTCTTGGAGAGGGTCATGTTGGGAGGTATGCACGGCCTGTGAGTAGGGTTGCCGCCTCATGCATCATCGATTCCTGGAGATCCACCGCCCCCCAAATCCCAAACACACCCAACACCACCCCCCCCTCCCACAGCACTAAGCAATGTTCATGTAAAAAATAAGATTTTAAACCTACCGGTAAATCTTTTTCTCGTAGTCCGTAGAGGATGCTGGGGACTCCGTAAGGACTATGGGGATAGACGGGCTCCGCAGGAGACATGGGCACTTTAAGAAAGACTTTAGGAATGGGTGTGCACTGGCTCCTCCCTCTATGCCCCTCCTCCAGACCTCAGTTAGAGAAACTGTGCCCAAAGGAGACGGACAGTACGAGGAAAGGATTTTTGTTAATACAAGGGCAAGATTCATACCAGCCACACCAATCACACCGTATAACTTGAGATATACTAACCAGTTAACAGTATGAAAACAACATAGCATCAGTCCAAGACCGATGAAAACTATAACATAACCCTTATGTAAGCAAAACTATATACAAGTCTCGCAGCAGTAGTCCGCTATTGGGACGGGCGCCCAGCATCATCTACGGACTACGAGAAAGAGATTTACCGGTAGGTTTAAAATCTTATTTTCTCTTACGTCCTAGAGGATGCTGGGGACTCCGTAAGGACCATGGGGATTATACCAAAGCTCCCAAACGGGCGGGAGAGTGCGGATGACTCTGCAGCACCGATTGAGCAAACAGGAGGTCCTCCTCAGCCAGGGTATCAAACTTATAGAATTTTGCAAAGGTGTATGAACCCGACCAAGTAGCAGCTCGGCACAGCTGTATTGCCGAGACCCCCCGGGCAGCCGCCCAAGAAGAGCCCACCTTCCTAGTGGAATGGGCCTTAACCGATTTTGGTAACGGCAATCCAGCCATAGAATGAGCCTGCTGAATCGTGTTACAGATCCAGCGAGCAATAGTCTGCTTTGAAGCAGGGGCGCCAACCTTATTGGCCGCATATAGGACAAACAGTGCTTCTGTTTTTCTGACTCTAGCCGTTCTGGCCACGTAAATTTTCAAAGCCCTGACTACATCAAGGGACTCGGAATCCTCCAAGTCGCGCGTAGCCACAGGCACCACAATATTCATATGAAATGAAATGTTCATATGAAAAGATGACACCACCTTAGGCAAGAATTGAGGGCGGGTCCGCAATTCCGCTCTATCCATATGGAAAACTAGATAGGGGCTTTTATGAGACAAAGCCGCCAATTCCGACACTCGCCTAGCCGAAGCCAAGGCTAACAACATGACCACTTTCCAAGTGAGATATTTCAACTCCACCATTTGAAGTGGTTCAAACCAGTGCGACTTAAGGAAACTCAACACCACTTTATGGTCCCAAGGCGCCACCGGAGGTACAAAAGGAGGCTGAATATGCAGCACTCCCTTTACAATAGTCTGTACATCTGGGAGAGAAGCCAATTCTTTTTGAAAGAAAATGGATAAGGCTGAAATCTGAACCTTAATGGAGCCTAATTTTAGGCCCAAATTCACTCCAGTTTGTAGGAAGTGAAGGAAACGGCCCAGATGGAATTCTTCCGGAGGAGCATTCCTGGCCTCACACTAAGCAACATATTTTCGCCATATACGGTGATAATGTTTAGCTGTCACGTCCTTCCTAGACTTTATCAGAGTAGGAATGACCTCATCCGGAATGCCCTTTTCCGCTAGGATCCGGCGTTCAACCACCATGCCTTCAAACGCAGCCGCGGTAAGTCTTGGAACAGACAGGGCCCCTGTTGCAACAGGGCCTGTCGTAGAGGAAGAGGCCACGGATCTTCTGTGAGCATTTCCAGTAGATCCGGATACCAGGTCCTTCGTGGCCAATCTGGAACAATGAGAATTGTCTGTACTCCTCTTTTCCTTATTATTCTCAACACCTTTGGGATGAGAGGAAGAGGAGGAAACAAATAGACCGACTGGAACACCCACGGTGTCACTAGGGCGTTTACAGCTACCGCCTGAGAGTCTTTTGATCTGGCACAATACCTCTGCAGCTTTTTGTTGAGGCGGGATGCCATCATGTCTATCTGGGGCAGTCCCCACTGACTTGCAATCTGTGCGAAGACTTCCTGATGAAGTCACCACTCTCCTGGATGCAGGTAGTGTCTGCTGAGAAAGTCTGCTTCCCAGTTGTCCACTCCCGGAATGAACACTGCTGACAGTGTGCTTACATGATTTTCCGCCCAGCGAAGAATCCTGGCGGCTTCCGCCATTGCCACTCTGCTCCTTGTGCCACCTTGGCGGTTTTCATGAGCCACTGCGGTGATGTTGTCTGACTGGATCAGAACTGGTCGGTCGCGCAGTAAGGTCTCCGCTTGGCGTAGGGCGTTGTACATGGCCCTCAGTTCCAGGATGTTGATGTGAAGACAAGTCTCCTGACTTGACCAAAGACCTTGGAAGTTTCTTCCCTGCGTGACTGCTCCCCAACCTTGGAGGCTCGCGTCCATGGTCACCAGGATCCAGTCCTGAATGCCGAACCTGCGGCCTTCTAGAAGGTGAGCACTCTGCAGCCACCACAGGAGAGATACCCTGGCTCTTGGGGACAGGGTGATCAACTGATGAATTTGTAGATGTGACCCGGACCACTTGTCCAATAGGTCCCATTGGAAAGTCCTCCAATGGAACCTGCCGAAGGGAATGGCTTTGTATGATGCCACCATCTTTCCTAGGACTCGAGTGCAGTGATGCACTGACACCTGTTTTGGCTTCAATAAATTCCTGACTAGAGTCATGAGTTCCTGAGCTTTTTCTATTGGAAGATAAACCCTTTTCTGGTCTGTATCCAGAATCATGCCCAAGAAAGTCAGACGAGTCGTAGGAACCAACTGCGACTTCGGGATATTGATAATACAGCCGTTTTGCTGTAACACCTTCAGTGAAAGTGATACGCTGTTCAGTAACTGCTCTCTTGATCTCGCTTTTATGAGGAGATCGTCCAAGTACAGGATAATTGTGACACCTTGCTTGCGCAGGAGCACCATCATTTCCGCCATTACCTTGGTGAAAATCCTCGGAGCCGTGGAAAGCCCAAACGGCAACGTCTGAAATTGGTTATGACAATCCTGTACCGCAAATCTCAGGTACGCCTGATGAGGTGGATAAATGGGAACATGAAGGTATGCATCCTTTATGTCCAGAGATACCATAAAATCCCCCCCTTCCAGGCTGGCGATGACCGCTCTGAGCGATTCCATCTTGAACTTGAACCTTTTCAAGTATAGGTTCAGGGATTTTAAATTTAAAATGGGTCTGACCGAACCGTCCGGTTTCGGGACCACAAATGGGGTTGAGTAATATCCCCTCCCTTGTTGAAGCAGGGGAACCTTGACCACCACCTGTTGAAGATACAATTTGTGAATTGCATTTAACACTATCTCCCTTTCCGGGGGAGAAGCTGGTAGGGCCGATTTGAAAAACCGGCGAGGAGGCACCTCTTCGAATTCCAGCTTGTAACCCTGGGAAACAATTTCTATTGCCCAGGGATCCACCTGTGAGTGAACCCAGATGTGGCTGAAAACTCGAAGATGTGCCCCCACTGGGGCGGACTCCTGTAGCGGAGCCCCAGCGTCATGCGGTGGATTTTGTAGAGGCCGGGGAGGACTTCTGTTCCTGGGAACTAGCTGTGTTGTGCAGCTTTTTTCCTCTGCCCTTATCTCTGGCAAGAAAGGACGCACCTCGTACTTTCTTGTTTCTTTGTGATCGAAAGGACTGCATTTGAGAATGTGGCGCTTTCTTAGGCTGTGAGGGAATATAAGGTAGAAAATTTGATTTACCAGCCGTAGCTGTGGAGACCAGGTCCGAGAGACCTTCCCCAAACAATTCCTCACCCTTGTAAGGTAAAACCTCCATATGCCTCTTTGAGTCGGCATCACCTGTCCATTGCCGGGTCCATAGGACTCGTCTAGCAGAAATGGACATCGCGTTGATTCTAGAACCCAGTAGACTAATGTCTCTTTGAGCATCTCTCATATATAAGACCGCATCTTTTATATGCCCTAGGGTCAATAAAATGGTATCCTTATCTAGGGTCTCAATATCCGCTGATAAGGTATCTGTCCAAGCTGCTACCGCACTACAAACCCAGGCCGACGCAATCGCCGGTCTGAGTAAGGTACCAGAATGTGTGTAAATGGACTTCAAGATAACCTCCTGCTTGCGGTCAGCAGGATCCCTGAGGGTAGCCGTATCTTGGGATGGCAGCGCTACCTTTTTGGATAAGCGTGTTAATGCTTTGTCCACCTTAGGGGAGGATTCCCACCGTATCCTGTCCGTAGGCGGGAAAGGATACGCCATAAGAATCCTTTTGGGAATCTGCAGTTTTTTGTCTGGAGATTCCCAAGCTTTTTCACATAATTCGTTCAACTCATGTGAGGGGGGAAAAGTTACCTCAGGTTTCTTTCCCTTATACATGTGTACCCTCGTGTCAGGGACAGGGGGTTCCTCTGTGATATGCAAAACCTCTTATTGCAATGATCACATATCAAATAGATTTAGCCACTTTTGGCTGTAACTTTGCATCATCGTAGTCGACACTGGAGTCAGAATCCGTGTCGGTATCTGTATCTACAATTTGGGACAGTGGGCGCTTTTGAGACCCCGAAGGTCCCTGCGACATAGGGACAGACATGGGTTGACTCCCTGGCTGCTCCCTAGCTTCAGCTTTGTCTAATCTTTTGTGCAATAAATTTACATTAGCACTTAAAACCTTCCACATATGCATCCAGTCAGGTGTCGGCGTTGTCGACAGAGACACCACACTCATTCTCTCCTCCTCCTCCCCCTGAAAGCCTTCTACCTCAGATGTGTCTACACACGCGTACCGACACACCACACACTCAGGTAATCCTCTTATCTGTAGACAGTTCCCCCACAAGGCCCTTTGGAGAGAGAGAGAGAGTATGCCAGCACACACCCAGCGCTATATGACCCAGGAAAAAACACTATATAAATATATGTTTACCCTGTAGCGCTGTTTGTACATATATAAATGCGTCAAATTATGTGCCCCCCCCCCCCCCTTCTTCAAAACTCTCTTTCACCGTGGTTAAGCAGGGGAGAGTCCGGGGAGCTTCCTCTCAGCGCTGTGCTGTGGAGAAAATGGCGCTGGTGAGTGCTGAGGGAGAAGCCCCGCCCCCTCGGCGGCGGGCTTCTGTCCCGCTCAAATATACTGAAACTGGCGGGGGCTCTTTATATATACAGTGCCCAACTGTATGTATACCTATTTTTGCCAGTAAGAGGTTTATATGCTGCCCAGGGCGCCCCCCCCCCCCCCCTGCGCCCTGCACCCTTACAGTGACTGCCGTGTGTGAGGTGTATGGGAGCAATGGTGCACAGCTTCACCGCTGTGCGTTAACTCAGTGAGATCATGAAGTCTTCTGCTGCCTCTGAAGTCTTCTTCTCTTCTCATACTCACCCGGCTTCTATCTTCCGGCTCTGTGAGGAGGACGGTGGCGCGGCTCTGGGACGGACGGCGAGGGTGAGACCTGCGTACCGATCCCTCTGGAGCTAATGGTGTCCAGTAGCCTAAGAAGCAGAGCCTTGAAACTCACAGAAGTAGGTCTGCTTCTCTCCCCTCAGTCCCTCGATGCAGGGAGTCTGTTGCCAGCAGGCTCCCTGAAAATAAAAAACCTAACAAAATACTTTCTGACAGGAAACTCAGGAGAGCTCCCTGTAATGCACCCAGTCTCTTCTGGGCACACTAGTAAACTGAGGTCTGGAGGAGGGGCATAGAGGGAGGAGCCAGTGCACACCCATTCCTAAAGTCTTTCTTAAAGTGCCCATGTCTCCTGCGGAGCCCGTCTATCCCCATGGTCCTTACGGAGTCCCCAGCATCCTCTAGGACGTGAGAGAAATAAATATAATAATAATATAATATTATAAATAAAATATTCTACGTACAAACAATCTAAATAGAACAGTGTATCTATATAAATAGGAGTATAATAGTCGCCTCTTGGATAAATTACAGGCATTTGGTGCCTTAAAAGTAGATTGTGTGATAGAGGGAAGAACCCTGGAAGTGTAAGTGTTGCACACAACCAGGGGCGTATCTACCCATTGGCCAGGATGGCACTCGCCAGGGACGCCAGGCAAGGAGGGGGCGGTGCCACCCGCGGCCAAAGGGTAGAAGAGTAGTACTGTCAGACTGTACCTGGTGAGAATCTTTTACTGCTGACCCGGCGCCGGTGTCCGACAGCACCGCACTGCACTAGTGATCAGACTAGTGTCCGGCAGCACCGCACTTGTAATCAGACTCAAAATAAACTACAGCTCCCGGCAGCCCTTGCTGCCGGGAGCTGTAGTTTATTTTGAAGTGGAGGCACAGGGGAGTATGACACTGTTATTGGGGAGAGACATGGGGATGTAGGAGCAGCTGATAACACTACTATTAGGGGGTAGGGCATGAGGCAGAGGCACACGGGGAGTGGGGGCTCGGGGGACTAATTGCTCTACTATGGGGGAGGGGGCATAGGCATGCACACGGTGGGTGGCATGTTTGCACGGGCACACCCTGATGTTGGGCACCCCCCACATGCCTAGTCAGACACTGCACAAATATTTAATATAGAACCAGCCCTGGCCAGCATTTGCTGACTAATTACACATAATACACACTATGCAGTCACAATGGGGGTCATTCCGAGTTGTTCGCTCGTTGCCGATTTTCGCAACGGAGCGATTAAGGCAAAAATGCGCATGCGCAAGGTTCGCAGTGCGCATGCGGTTAGTATTTTAGCACAAAACTTAGTAGATTTACTCACGTCCGAACGAAGATTTTTCATCGTTGAAGTGATCGGAGTGTGATTGACAGGAAGTGGGTGTTTCTGGGCGTAAACTGGCCATTTTCTGGGTGTGTGCGGAAAAACGCAGGCGTTTCAGGGAAAAACACGGGAGTGTCTGGAGAAACGGGGGAGTGGCTGGGCGAACGCTGGGCGTGTGTGTGACGTCAAACCAGGAACAAAACTGACTGAACTGATCGCTATTTGTGAGTAGGTCTGGAGCTACTCAGAAACTGCTAAGAAATTTCTATTCGCAATTCTGCTAATCTTTCGTTCGCAATTCTGCTAAGCTAAGATACACTCCCAGAGGGCGGCGGCTTAGCGTGTGCAATGCTGCTAAAAGCAGCTAGCGAGCAACTCGGAATACCCCACAATGTGCGGGTACCATCTCTTCCCAGCTCCTATTTGGACACTGTCAACAGAGTTTCCTAACCTGCCAGTGGAGCGGACACCGCATACCAGGAGAAGGTTCTGTGTGTGAGCTGTACTGGCTGATAGGGGAAGATCTGTCTCAGGGGGATGGGGGAATCTTCTATATTGGGAGGAGGGGCCTATTCTGTGCTATGGGAGATAATGTGTCTGATAGGAAGGGGGATTCCTGTACTAGGGGGGGAAATAATCTGTCTGATGGAGCAAGGTGCAGGTGTGAGAGCTGGAAAGTGGGAGTGAGGTGCAGGGGAGATGGAAGCTGGGACCAAAGCACAGGTGTGAGACATGAAAGGTGGGAGTGAAGTGCAGGTGTGGGGAATAGAAGGTGGGAGCAAGGTACAGGTGTGACACATGGAAGGTGGGAGTGAGGTGTAGGGGAGATAGAAGGTGGGAGCGAGGTGCAGGGGAAATGGAAGGTGGGAGTGAAGAAGAGGTGTGAGAGATGGAAGGTGGGAGCGAGGTGTAGGGGAGATGGAAGGTGGGAGTGAGGTGCAGGGGAGACGGAAGGTGGGAGTGAAAAAGAGGTATGAGAGATGGAAGGTGGGAGTGAGGTACAGGTGTGATGTGAGAGATGGAAGGAGGGCGTGAGGTACATGGGTGACAGAGTGAGGGAGTGAGAGGTGCGGTGGGGTGAGACTGAGAGATGGAGTGAGGGAGTGAAAACTAGTGGGCTAAAGAAGAACAGGGGGCATGAGAGGTGCAAGGGTGTAAGTAAGGGAAGGAGGAAGTTCAGTCAGGGGTGACATATGAGACATTAAGGTGTTTGGCATCCTGGCGGTCGGAAAGCTGAGGCCAGCGTCCCGAAACTGTTTAGAATACTGATGCTGGCATCCCAACATAGGGGTGGTATTCAGTATGCCGGCTGTTGAGATCCCAGTGCACAGTATACCGGCGCCGGAATCCCGACACCCGGCATACCGACACCTATTCTCCATCTTGGGGGTCCACAACCCCCTGGAGGGAGCATAAATAGCGTGGCACGTGTAGCGTACCACCGTGCCCGCAAGGGGCTCATTTGCAATCACCACGCTGCCGGCATTCCAGCGGTCGGGATCTCGGCGCTGGTATGCTGGGCGCCGGCAAGTCATACCACACCCCAACATAGATAGCGATGCAGAATGCCAAAATCCGGATCGAGTTGGTGCCAAAGTCTCCACTGGCAAGCCGAGTGGGAGGGTTAGGGTTAGGCTGCGAGGGTGGGAGGGTTAGGGTTAGGCTGCAGGGAGGGAGATTAGGAAGGGTGGGTTAGGGTTAGGCACCGCTGAAGAGGCTGGGGTGGGTGGGTTAGGGTCAGGCTGTGGGAAAGGTGGGTTAGGGGTGAGGGATGGTGTAACGTGAATACAAGACACTACTGTGCGGTGTACTGTGAATAAGGGACACTACTGTGTGGCATAATTTGAATTGGAAGTACTATTGTGTCCATGCCCTTGTGTGTGGATGGGGGGGGCGCCAACCCCTTACTTTGCCTGAGGCGCTCGGACCCCTAGATACACCCCTGCACACAACCTAATCAATATCAAGCTTCAACAGGTTATACAAACAAATGCACTACCAAAAGGTGTCTGTTAGTGATTAAAAAATATACATATACTGTATCTATATATAACTTGGGCCACTATTTGTTTCATGCATGTTCATTATATTATAAATATACGTGTGACATGCCTGTCAGCTCTCGTTGCTCTTCTCACATGAGCTGGGCCGGCGTTACTTTACCACCGCAGCCCGGGAAAATGCTGAGGAAGAGCTTCCGCTGGCAGCGTCACGGCAGCTTCGGCTCAGTCTGCGCTGAACACAGTTTTGCGAGATTTGTTGTCATCATCTCGCGAGACAGTCACTGTAGTTCACTGAGTTCCTCGGCTGCCAAGGAGCACTGATGGTGCTCCCAGGGTCCCCTTATTCCTGGAGAATTCAGGAATCCGGATGAAGGGAAAAGCCTCCTGGAGGGTTGCCACCAAATCCTGGAGAATACAGGAAATCAGGGAGAGGTGGCTGCCTGTGAGTTTAAGCTGCTCCCATATGGAATAACAGCCGTAGCTGCCTGCTTCTGCTCAAAACTTTATTAACAAGTTTCTGTCAACTGAGATAAGGGCATCCATATGGGTTTTCCCAAGTAATGGGTTAGAAAAGAAACACCTGACATTTTACAAATTCTGAATCAAAAATTTCTTCTATCTTATCATTATGTAATTGCATTTTACATAAAAGTGTGTGTTTTTTTTTAAATTGTGCCTAAAATTATGCAATCACTGAGTAAACCAAATGTAATCCTCATTTTGTATTGACAGTTCTGACATGTAATTTGTTTTGTATGGTGATTTGTTACTATGTTTTCTATAGTAACTGTCATTTCTATTCACTTTTGTAAACGGTGGAATGGGGGATATGGGGCCATCACACACAATACTAAATTTACCGTCACCCACTGCAATCCCAATAATTATATGTTTACTGAACTAGGGGCCTAATTCAGACCAAATCGGTGCTGTTTTCACATAGCAGCCGATCAGGTCTGAACTGCGCATGCTAGACTGCCGACGGCTGATTGACAGGCAGAGACGGTCACTGGGCAGGAGGGGGTGGGCCGGCAGCGTTTGGCCACCGTTTAGGGGGCGCAGTCCAGGCAATGCAGGCGTGCCTGGGCCATTGGGGGGGGGGGGGGGGGGATGCGGCTGTGTGATGTCACACGCAGCCGATGTGACCCTCACAGCGACGAGTAGCTCCTGCCAGCGAGCTACTCTTCCAGTACAATAGCTTTGCCGCTGTGCAGTGCTTTTGTACTTGTGCGGGGGGGTCGGGACTGACTAGCATGTCATTTAGCACATCTACGATCAGGTCTGAATTAGGCTTTAGGTTATAATGGTGATTTCTTTTTTAACCCCACTCTATTAAATATTAACTTCTAAAGCCCAGAGTACAAGATATAGTAATTGAATCAGATATACACATGTCCTTACCATTCCAGTTTTGAACAATAGGAGTATTTGCAAAGGAAATATTCCAGGGACAAATATTTGAAAAATGGACTGTCACTGAAATTTAGGGACAGGTGGAAACTACCGTAAGCGTCACATTTACAGCAACATGAGCTACTATTTCCAACTTGTCTAAAAAATGGATTTCATGGCTGATTTCTTTCAGATTATTTATATACAACAATATGAAAATCAGAGAGATGACATTTTAAGATGTTATATTTTTAGACGGTCTCTCATCTCCATTTACAGAGTAGCCTTCAGAGTAGTCTAACTTACCTTTGCTATCAGCTCTCTGAGGGACCCAGCAGTAACTCCTTTCCGTACGCTGCGATCATGGCTACAAACACGGAACGGCCTCTGTGGTGGGGCAGAGGCAGTTTTCACCCGACGGGTTATCTCTGAGCCCACAGATGAAAAAGACCTGCAATACACCAAAGCAGTGGTCATTATTAAGTAATGGATCCATGGTACATAGCCATTAGCCTTTGTACAGTGGAGTTACTGTGAAACCTAATACATTTCCAATTGTCAAATTACAAACCTGACTAAAGCCCCAGCACCAAGGTTTGATATAAACTCCATCTGTATCCACTGACAAATGACAAATCCCTGCTTCTTTGTGAACTAATTATTTCTGAGCTGACTATTGTGGACTATGAAACCTTCCAGCAGAAAAGCACATGAGCAAAGTTCAACAGAATAAAACAGTCTGGATTGCAACACTGGCATAAGAGCCAGAAGCAGTGACATCACAGAAATGTTAATAACATTGGAATCTAGGGGCACAGTATTCTCACTCCTCAAAGATTACAGCAGCTTTGTAGACAAGGAAAGCAGAAATGTGTTTTAAAAAAACAACAATGATGATAAATAGAAGGATACTCCTTCAACATGACCTTGCTCACTGACAGGAGAAGGCAGAGAATGACATGGAAGAGGTAGAGGGTGACAGAATGAGGCAGAAAGTGGCAGGGGAATGCAGTGGGTGACAGTGAGAGACATAGGGTGGCAGGGGGAGGCAGTTGGTGATCGTGAGAGGCAGCTCAGGACAGGGGGAAGCAAAGGGTGACAGAGGAGGCAGAAGGTGACAGGGGAAGGCAGTGGGCGACAGTGAGAGACAGAGGGTAACAGGGGAAGACAGTTGGTGATAGTGAGAGGCAGATGATGACAGGGGGAGGTAGAGGGTGACAAGGGAGGCAGAAGGTGATAGGAGGAGGCAGTTAGTGACAGGGAGATGGAGAGGGTAACGGGGAGGCAGGGGGAGACAGAGGAAGACAGAGGGTGACAGGAGGAAGTGGATGATGGGGGAGAACGTGAGTGACAGTGGGTGAGGCATAGTTCAGCGCTTACCAAGGTAATGCATGTGTCCTATGCGCTCACAGAGGCAGCCGTGCCAGGCATGGATTAACCATGTGCTGCCTGCATCTCTCCTCGGGTCTCACTGCTTCCTACCCCTAGCCGCAGGGCATGAACGCTGGAAGCACAAACAGTATTCTTTTGTATTGCTATTCTTTCCAGTCCTCCTTTCCAGTGTCTCCTTTTACCAATCCCGTCTCGTCCCACAACTCCAATGTCACAGGGTAATACCGGCTGCTGTGACTCCTCACTGGTCATCTGTCATACCCTGCAAAAATATTTAGGCAACTCAGACCAGTGGAAACAAGTTAATGGTCTGGACTTCACCACTGGTGGGCACTATAGTCCCCAGGCACCCTGGGGCAATGCACCTATTGCAACACTAGTAGTTCCATCCCTAATATTTAGGGTCTGATCTTGGTACCATTTCCAGTTGATACAGCCCATGTGATATCTCGACTGGATTGATAAGTGTTCTGTTTGCACGGTTTACACTGCTGCCAGTGTCCTGTTGCTTCTGTCAATTAAAAATTCTAGCGCACATGCGTGGATTAGCAATTTGACCCATAAAAAATGCTTTCTGCCGAAGATAATTGCATAACATCCGCTGGTAACGTTCCTAATATAGATCCAAAGATTGATAGGAGTTATGAGATCTGGTCAGCATACAGGTGTTCAGGATCCTAACAGTCAGAATACTGACACCGGAATCCCAACACTGGGAAGAACACTGATTCTGGGATCCCAACATACTGTAAATTACAATGCCGGTGCCGGAAACCCGACTGTTGGCATCCCAAGGTAAGTATGCCAGGGCTGGTTAGGGTTAGCCAAAGCGGGGGAGGGGGTGGTAGGTTTAGGCAGTATAGGGGAGGTTAGTGTTAGGTTGCGGGGAGAGAGGGTTAAGTTTAGGGACCACTGGGGAACGTTAGGGTTAGGCAAAGGGGGGAGGCTTAGGGCACTGGTGGGTACACACTTGCCCAATCCTCCCTACCAACTGGTTTGCCTGACACTGGACAAGTGTGCACCATCCGCCGACCGCCCAGCATAACTTAAACCTACTTAAAAACTAGGAGACCCGACCAACAACTAGGCGACCGATATTGTAGTGTGTAGGCTGCGGAGACCGGAGCAGATCTCTAGTTCCAGCAGCCCAGCACACTATCAGCATGGCGGCGGTGTGGGATCCTGGCACCATCCACCGCTGCGAGACCTGGCAAAGGGTAGGGCGGCGGGAAGCTATGCAGAGGGACAGGAAACGTTACCTGTGCAGAGTTCAGCAACGGACGGTGTGCTTAATAGCGGCAGGTGCAGCTTCCAATTTCAAAAATGGTGCCCCCTAGCTACAAGGTTAGATACAAACTTTCTTAACATGCTTTTGGGGCATATTTACTAATCATTGGGGTAAATTTACTAAGATTCGTATTTTCCCGTTTGAGGTCAAAGTTCAATCACGAATGACATCGAAAGTGTAAATATGCAACTTTTTGAATTGATTACGACTAATTTACTAAGCTGCCGTATTCTGCATTTTCAGGTTTTCCGATGTCGATGTCATTCGGGTTTTTTGGCAGTGTTTTACGTGAGTGACTTGTAAAACACTGCCGACTTTAATACAATGAATCTCGGCCGGATCTGAGAGATCCGTGCTGGGCTTCATTGTGCACCTTGTAAAAAAAAAAAAAAAAAAAATGTTTAAATGTAAAAAAAAAATTGCGTGGGGTCCCCCCTCCTAAGGCAAACCAGCCTCGGGCTCTTTGAGCCGAGCCTGGTTGCAGAAATATGGGGAAAAAATGGACAGGGGTTCCCCCATATTTAAACAACCAGCATCGGGCTCTGCGCCTGGTCCTGGTTCCAAAAATACGGGGGACAAAAAGCGTAGGGGTCCCCCGTATTTTTTAAACCAGCACCGGGCTCCACTAGCTGGACAGATAATGCCACAGCCGGGGGTCACTTTTATACAGTGCCTTGCGGCCGTGGCATCAAATATCCAACTAGTCACCCCTGGCCGGGGTACCCTGGGGGAGTGGGGACACCTTCAATCAAGGGGTCCCCCCCCCAGCCACCCAAGGGCCAGGGGTGAAGCCCAAGGCTGTCCCCCCCATCCAATGGGCTGCGGATGGGGGGCTGATAGCCTTTGTTCAAAGTGAATGATATTGTTTTTAGTAGCAGTACTACAAGGCCCAGCAAGCCTCCCCCACAAGCTGGTACTTGGAGAACCACAAGTACCAGCATGCGGCGGAAAAACGGGCCCACTGGTACCTGTAGTACTACTACTAAAAAAATTCCCCAATAAAGACAACACACACACACCTTGAAAGTATAACTTTAATACATCCATCCACACCTCCATATACACATACTTACCTTATGTTCCCACGCAGATCGGTCCTCTTCTCCAGTAGAATCCATGGTGTACCTGTTGAAAAAATTATACTCACATAATCCAGTGTTTTAGGCTCCTCAGTAAATCCTTTTGTAATCCACGTACTTGTAAAAATAAAAAAACGGATACCCGACCTCGCACTGAAAGGGGACCCATGTTTTCACTAGAGATGAGCGGGTTCGGTTTCTTTGAATCCGAACCCGCACGAACTTCACTTTTTTTTTCACGGGTCCGAGCGACTCGGATCTTCCCGCCTTGCTCGGTTAACCCGAGCGCGCCCGAACGTCATCATGACGCTGTCGGATTCTCGCGAGACTCGGATTCTATATAAGGAGCCGCGCGTCGCCGCCATTTTCACACGTGCATTGAGATTGTTAGGGAGAGGACGTGGCTGGCGTCCTCTCCATTTAGATTAGATTTAGAAGAGAGAGAGAGAGAGAGATTGCTGTGATACTGTAGATTAGAAGAGAGTGCAGAGTGCAGACAGAGTTTAGTGACTGACGACCACAGTGACCAGTGACCACCAGAGACAGTGCAGTTGTTTGTTTTATTTAATATATCCGTTCTCTGCCTGAAAAAAACGATACACAGTCACACAGTGACTCAGTCTGTGTGCACTGCTCAGCCCAGTGTGCTGCACATCAATGTATTGTATATAAAGCTTATAATTGTGGGGGAGACTGGGGAGCACTGCAGGTTGTTATAGCAGGAGCCAGGAGTACATGATAAATAATATTATATTAAAATTAAACAGTGCACACTTTTGCTGCAGGAGTGCCACTGCCAGTGTGACTAGTGGTGACCAGTGCCTGACCACCAGTATATTAGTAGTATTGTATACTATCTCTTTATCAACCAGTCTATATTAGCAGCAGACACAGTACAGTGCGGTAGTTCACGGCTGTGGCTACCTCTGTGTCGGCACTCGGCAGGCAGTCCGTCCATCCATAATTGTATTATATACCACCTAACCGTGGTTTTTTTTTTCTTTCTTTATACCGTCGTCATAGTCATACTAGTTGTTACGAGTATACTACTATCTCTTTATCAACCAGTGTACAGTGCGGTAGTTCACGGCTGTGGCTACCTCTGTGTCGGAACTCGGCAGGCAGTCCGTCCATCCATAATTGTATTATAATATATACCACCTAACCGTGGTTTTTTTTTCGTTCTTTATACCGTCGTCATACTAGTTGTTACGAGTATACTACTATCTCTTTATCAACCAGTGTACAGTGCGGTAGTTCACGGCTGTGGCTACCTCTGTGTCGGAACTCGGCAGGCAGTCCGTCCATCCATAATTGTATTATAATATATACCACCTAACCGTGGTTTTTTTTTTCGTTCTTTATACCGTCGTCATACTAGTTGTTACGAGTATACTACTATCTCTTTATCAACCAGTGTACAGTGCGGTAGTTCACGGCTGTGGCTACCTCTGTGTCGGCACTCGGCAGGCAGTCCGTCCAACCATAATTGTATTATATACCACCTAACCGTGGTTTTTTTTTCATTCTTTATACCGTCGTCATACTAGTTGTTACGAGTATACTACTATCTCTTTATCAACCAGTGTACAGTGCGGTAGTTCACGGCTGTGGCTACCTCTGTGTCGGCACTCGGCAGGCAGTCCGTCCAACCATAATTGTATTATATACCACCTAACCGTGGTTTTTTTTTCATTCTTTATACCGTCGTCATACTAGTTGTTACGAGTATACTACTATCTCTTTATCAACCAGTGTACAGTGCGGTAGTTCACGGCTGTGGCTACCTCTGTGTCGGCACTCGGCAGCCCGTCCATAATTGTATATACCAGTGACCTAACCGTGGTTTTTTTTTCTTTCTTTATACATACATACTAGTTACGAGTATACTATCTCTTTATCAACCAGTCTATATATTAGCAGCAGACACAGTACAGTGCGGTAGTTCACGGCTGTGGCTACCTCTGTGTCGGCACTCGGCAGCCCGTCCATAATTGTATATACCACCTAACCGTGGTTTTTTTTTCTTTCTTTATACATACATACTAGTTACGAGTATACTATCTCTTTATCAACCAGTCTATATATTAGCAGCAGACACAGTACAGTGCGGTAGTTCACGGCTGTGGCTACCTCTGTGTCGGCACTCCGCAGCCCGTCCATAATTGTATATACCAGTGACCTAACCGTGGTTTTTTTTTCTTTCTTTATACATACATACTAGTTACGAGTATACTATCTCTTTATCAACCAGTCTATATATTAGCAGCAGACACAGTACAGTGCGGTAGTTCACGGCTGTGGCTACCTCTGTGTCGGCACTCGGCAGCCCGTCCATAATTGTATATACCAGTGACCTAACCGTGGTTTTTTTTTCTTTCTTTATACATACATACTAGTTACGAGTATACTATCTCTTTATCAACCAGTCTATATATTAGCAGCAGACACAGTACAGTGCGGTAGTTCACGGCTGTGGCTACCTCTGTGTCGGCACTCGGCAGCCCGTCCATAATTGTATATACCAGTGACCTAACCGTGGTTTTTTTTTCTTTCTTTATACATACATACTAGTTACGAGTATACTATCTCTTTATCAACCAGTCTATATATTAGCAGCAGACACAGTACAGTGCGGTAGTTCACGGCTGTGGCTACCTCTGTGTCGGCACTCGGCAGCCCGTCCATAATTGTATATACCACCTAACTGCGTTTTTATTTTTTCTTTCTTTATACATACATACTAGTTACGAGTATACTATCTCTTTATCAACCAGTCTATATATTAGCAGCAGACACAGTACAGTGCGGTAGTTCACGGCTGTGGCTACCTCTGTGTCGGCACTCCGCAGCCCGTCCATAATTGTATATACCAGTGACCTAACCGTGGTTTTTTTTTCTTTCTTTATACATACATACTAGTTACGAGTATACTATCTCTTTATCAACCAGTCTATATATTAGCAGCAGACACAGTACAGTGCGGTAGTTCACGGCTGTGGCTACCTCTGTGTCGGCACCCGGCAGCCCGTCCATAATTGTATACTAGTATCCAATCCATCCATCTGCATTGTTTACCTGAGGTGCCTTTTAGTTGTGCCTATTAAAATATGGAGAACAAAAATGTTGAGGTTCCAAAATTAGGGAAAGATCAAGATCCACTTCCACCTCGTGCTGAAGCTGCTGCCACTAGTCATGGCCGAGACGATGAAATGCCAGCAACGTCGTCTGCCAAGGCCGATGCCCAATGGCATAGTACAGAGCATGTCAAAACCAAAACACCAAATATCAGTAAAAAAAGGACTCCAAAACCTAAAATAAAATTGTCGGAGGAGAAGCGTAAACTTGCCAATATGCCATTTACCACACGGAGTGGCAAGGAACGGCTGAGGCCCTGGCCTATGTTCATGGCTAGTGGTTCAGCTTCACATGAGGATGGAAGCACTCAGCCTCTCGCTAGAAAACTGAAAAGACTCAAGCTGGCAAAAGCACCGCAAAGAACTGTGCGTTCTTTGAAATCCCAAATCCACAAGGAGAGTCCAATTGTGTCGGTTGCGATGCCTGACCTTCCCAACACTGGACGTGAAGAGCATGCGCCTTCCACCATTTGCACGCCCCCTGCAAGTGCTGGAAGGAGCACCCGCAGTCCAGTTCCTGATAGTCAGATTGAAGATGTCAGTGTTGAAGTACACCAGGATGAGGAGGATATGGGTGTTGCTGGCGCTGGGGAGGAAATTGACCAGGAGGATTCTGATGGTGAGGTGGTTTGTTTAAGTCAGGCACCCGGGGAGACACCTGTTGTCCGTGGGAGGAATATGGCCGTTGACATGCCAGGTGAAAATACCAAAAAAATCAGCTCTTCGGTGTGGAGGTATTTCACCAGAAATGCGGACAACAGGTGTCAAGCCGTGTGTTCCCTTTGTCAAGCTGTAATAAGTAGGGGTAAGGACGTTAACCACCTCGGAACATCCTCCCTTATACGTCACCTGCAGCGCATTCATAATAAGTCAGTGACAAGTTCAAAAACTTTGGGTGACAGCGGAAGCAGTCCACTGACCAGTAAATCCCTTCCTCTTGTAACCAAGCTCACGCAAACCACCCCACCAACTCCCTCAGTGTCAATTTCCTCCTTCCCCAGGAATGCCAATAGTCCTGCAGGCCATGTCACTGGCAATTCTGACGAGTCCTCTCCTGCCTGGGATTCCTCCGATGCATCCTTGCGTGTAACGCCTACTGCTGCTGGCGCTGCTGTTGTTGCCGCTGGGAGTCGATGGTCATCCCAGAGGGGAAGTCGTAAGCCCACTTGTACTACTTCCAGTAAGCAATTGACTGTTCAACAGTCCTTTGCGAGGAAGATGAAATATCACAGCAGTCATCCTACTGCAAAGCGGATAACTGAGTCCTTGACAACTATGTTGGTGTTAGACGTGCGTCCGGTATCCGCCGTTAGTTCACAGGGAACTAGACAATTTATTGAGGCAGTGTGCCCCCATTACCAAATACCATCTAGGTTCCACTTCTCTAGGCAGGCGATACCGAGAATGTACACGGACGTCAGAAAAAGACTCACCAGTCTCCTAAAAAATGCAGTTGTACCCAATGTCCACTTAACCACGGACATGTGGACAAGTGGAGCAGGGCAGGGTCAGGACTATATGACTGTGACAGCCCACTGGGTAGATGTATGGACTCCCGCCGCAAGAACAGCAGCGGCGGCACCAGTAGCAGCATCTCGCAAACGCCAACTCTTTCCTAGGCAGGCTACGCTTTGTATCACCGCTTTCCAGAATACGCACACAGCTGAAAACCTCTTACGGCAACTGAGGAAGATCATCGCGGAATGGCTTACCCCAATTGGACTCTCCTGTGGATTTGTGGCATCGGACAACGCCAGCAATATTGTGTGTGCATTAAATATGGGCAAATTCCAGCACGTCCCATGTTTTGCACATACCTTGAATTTGGTGGTGCAGAATTTTTTAAAAAACGACAGGGGCGTGCAAGAGATGCTGTCGGTGGCAGAAAAATTGCGGGACACTTCGGCGTACAGGCACCACGTACAGAAGACTGGAGCACCACCAAAAACTACTGAACCTGCCCTGCCATCATCTGAAGCAAGAAGTTGTAACGAGGTGGAATTCAACCCTCTATATGCTTCAGAGGTTGGAGGAGCAGCAAAAGGCCATTCAAGCCTATACAATTGAGCACGATATAGGAGATGGAATGCACCTGTCTCAAGTGCAGTTGGAGAATGATTTCAACGTTGTGCAAGGTTCTGATGCCCGTTGAACTTGCCACACGTGAAGTCAGTTCAGACACTGCCAGCCTGAGTCAGGTCATTCCCCTCATCAGGCTTTTGCAGAAGAAGCTGAGGCATTGAAGAAGGAGCTAAAAGGGAGCGATTCCGCTAGGCATGTGGGACTTGTGGATGCAGCCCTTAATTCGCTTAACAAGGATTCACGGGTGGTCAATCTGTTGAAATCAGAGCACTACATTTTGGCCACCGTGCTCGATCCTAGATTTAAAGCCTACCTTGGATCTCTCTTTCCGGCAGACACAGGTCTGCTGGGGTTGAAAGACCTGCTGGTGACAAAATTGTCAAGTCAAGCGGAACGCGACCTGTCAACATCTCCTCCTTCACATTCTCCCGCAACTGGGGGTGCGAGGAAAAGGCTCAGAATTCCGAGCCCACCCGCTGGCGGTGATGCAGGGCAGTCTGGAGCGACTGCTGATGCTGACATCTGGTCCGGACTGAAGGACCTGACAACGATTACGGACATGTCGTCTACTGTCACTGCATATGATTCTCTCAACATTGATAGAATGGTGGAGGATTATATGAGTGACCGCATCCAAGTAGGCACGTCACACAGTCCGTACTTATACTGGCAGGAAAAAGAGGCAATTTGGGAGGCCCTTGCACAAACCTGGCTTTATTCTACCTAAGTTGCCCTCCCACAAGTGTGTACTCCGAAAGAGTGTTTAGTGCCGCCGCTCACCTTGTCAGCAATCGGCGTACGAGGTTACATCCAGAAAATGTGGAGAAGATGATGTTCATTAATAAAATGAATTATAATCAATTCCTCCGCGGAGACATTGACCAGCAGCAATTGCCTCCACAAAGTACACAGGGAGCTGAGATGGTGGATTCCAGTGGGACGAATTGATAATCTGTGAGGAGGGGGATGTACACGGTGATATATCGGAGGGTGAGATGAGGTGGACATCTTGCCTCTGTAGAGCCAGTTTGTGCAAGGAGAGATTAATTGCTTCTTTTTTGGGGGGGGTCCAAACCAACCCGTCATATCAGTCACAGTCGTGTGGCAGACCCTGTCACTGAAATGATGGGTTGGTTAAAGTGTGCATGTCCTGTTTTGTTTATACAACATAAGGGTGGGTGGGAGGGCCCAAGGATAATTCCATCTTGCACCTCTTTTTTCTTTTCTTTTTCTTTGCATCATGTGCTGATTGGGGAGGGTTTTTTGGAAGGGACATCCTGCGTGACACTGCAGTGCCACTCCTAAATGCGGCCCGGTGTTTGTGTCGGCCACTAGGGTCGCTAATCTTACTCACACAGTCAGCTACCTCATTGCGCCTCTTTTTTTCTTTGCGTCATGTGCTGTTTGGGGAGGGTTTTTTGGAAGGGACATCCTGCGTGACACTGCAGTGCCACTCCTAGATGGGCCCGGTGTTTGTGTCGGCCACTAGGGTCGCTAATCTTACTCACACAGCTACCTCATTGCTGCCTCTTTTTTTCTTTGCGTCATGTGCTGTTTGGGGAGGGTTTTTTGGAAGGACATCCTGCGTGACACTGCAGTGCCACTCCTAGATAGGGCCCGGTGTTTGTGTCGGCCACTAGGGTCGCTAATCTTACTCACACAGTCAGCTACCTCATTGCGCCTCTTTTTTTCTTTGCGTCATGTGCTGTTTGGGGAGGGTTTTTTGGAAGGGCCATCCTGCGTGACACTGCAGTGCCACTCCTAGATGGCCCGGTGTTTGTGTCGGCCACTAGGGTCGCTAATCTTACTCACACCAGTCAGCTACCTCATTGCGCCTCTTTTTTTCTTTGCGTCATGTGCTGTTTGGGGAGGGTTTTTTGGAAGGGCCATCCTGCGTGACACTGCAGTGCCAACTCCTAGATGGGCCCGGTGTTTGTGTCGGCCACTAGGGTCGCTAATCTTACTCACACAGCTACCTCATTGCGCCTCTTTTTTTCTTTGCGTCATGTGCTGTTTGGGGAGGGTTTTTTTGGAAGGGACATCCTGCGTGACACTGCAGTGCCACTCCTAGATGGGCCCGGTGTTTGTGTCGGCCACTAGGGTCGCTTATCTTACTCACACAGAGCGACCTCGGTGCAAATTTTAGGACTAAAAATAATATTGTGAGGTGTGAGGTATTCAGAATAGACTGAAAATGAGTGTAAATTATGGTTTTTGAGGTTAATAATACTTTGGGATCAAAATGACCCCCAAATTCCATGATTTTTAGCTGTTTTTTAGAGTTTTTGGAAAAAACACCCGAATCCAAAACACACCCGAATCCGACAAAAATAATTCGGTGAGGTTTTGCCAAAACGCGTTCGAACCCAAAACACGGCCGCGGAACCGACCCAAAACCAAAACACAAAACCCGAAAAATTTCAGGCGCTCATATCTAGTTTTTCACATGGGTCCCCTTTCCCCGAATGCCTGGAACCCCCTCTGACTTAAGTCCAAGAAGGTTCCATCAGCCAATCAGGGAGCGCCACATTGTGGCACCCTCCTGATCGGCTGTGTGCTCCTGTACTGTCTGACAGGTGGCACACGGCAGTGTTACAATGTAAGCGCTATGCGCTCCATGTAACCAATGGTGGGAACTTTCAGGTCAGTGGTGAGGTCACTTTCGGTCAACCGCTGACCTGAAAGTTCCCACCATTGGTTACAATGGAGCGCATAGGCGCTACATTGTAACACTGCCGTGTGCCGCCTGTCCGACAGTACAGGAGCACACAGCCGATCAGGAGGGTGCCACAACGTGGCGCTCCCTGATTGGCTGAAGAAACCCACTTAGACATCAGTCAGAGGGGGTTTCTGGCATTCGGGGAAAGGGGTCCCATGTGAAAACATGGGTCCCCTTTCAGTTCGTGGTCGGGTGTCCCGTTTTTTTACTTTTACAAGTACGTGGATTACAAATGGATTATCCGAGGAGCCCTCTACACTGGATTTGGTGAGTAGGATTTTTTCAACAGGTACACCATGGATTCTACTGGAGAAGAGGACCGACCCTCGTGTGAACATAAGGTAAGTATGTGTATATGGTGGTGTGTATGTATGTATTAAAGTTATACTTTCAAGGTGTGTGTGTATTGTCTTTATTGGGGTATTTTTTTCGTAGTAGTACTACAGGTACCAGCGGGCCTGGTTTTCCGCCGCATGCTGGTACTTGTGGTTCTCCAAGTACCAGCTTGCGGGGGAGGCTTGCTGGGACTTGTAGTACTGCTACTAAAAACAATATTCATTACTTTGAACAAAGGCTATCAGCCCCCCATCCGCAGCCCATTGGATGGGGGGGACAGCCTCGGGCTTCACCCCTGGCCCTTGGGTGGCTGGGGGGGGGACCCCTTGATTGAAGGGGTCCCCACTCCCCCAGGGTACCCCGGCCAGGGGTGACTAGTTTGATATTTGATGCCACGGCCGCAAGGCACTGTATAAAAGTGACCCCCGGCAGTGGCATTATCTGTCCAGCTAGTGGAGCCCGGTGTTGGTTTCAAAAATACGGGGGACCCCTACGCTTTTTGTCCCCCGTATTTTTGGAACCAGGACCAGGCACAGAGCCCGGTGCTGGTTGCTTAAATATGGGGGAACCCCTGTCAATTTTTTTCCCATATTTTTGCAACCAGGGCCGGCTCAAAGAGCCCGAGGCTGGTTTGGTTAAGGAGGGGGGACCCCACGCAATTTAAAAAAAAAAAAATTATAACATTTCCCACCCCTTCCCACTGATAAACATGCACGGATCTCATGGATCCGTGCATGCCATTGCCTATACAAACACGGGATAAAAAAGCAGGTCTGGTTTTTTTAGCACTTTTTCACGATTTGTATTTTAGCACGGCAGTGTTTGGCTATTGTCGGCAGTGTTTGTGTTTTGCACTTTTTAGTAAATGACCGATTTCTAGCAAATTGCAGGCGTATTTGACCGATGGTGTATTGATTCGTGATTTTTTCCAAGGACTTCCAAAATATTACGAATGCCCTCATCACTGCCGTGATTTTTGCTTAGTAAATTACCGAGATGAAACTTTGAAGAAAAAACGGCATCTCGGTCAAAATCGGGACCTTAGTAAATATACCCCATTGTGTCTTATAGCGTCAATAAGAAAATTAACTTTCCCCCAATGTAGGCTGTATCTGCGATGAGTAAAGAAGTGAAATTATCACAAAAACATGGAGCTGGGGCCGTTCTTTGCATGCATGATCATAAATCATGTCTGTGCGGTGGCCATTGCCAGGTAACATTCCCGGAGGAAACCTCTCCTGGTAATTTTTGCAAAATAGCAGCCCATAGTCTATTACAAGATAATGCCACCCAGGGGTTTATTTACTAAAGTCCCGATTTTGTCCGAGTTTTTTTTTTCTCAAAGTGTCAACACGGGAATTTACTAAGCACAAATCTCGGCAGTGTTGGGGCTATTCATAATGTTTTTCACGGCAGAGGTCAGAAATATGAATGAATAGACCATCGGTCAAACGCGGCTGTTTGTTCATACAACACAGTAAGAATTTGTATTCTCAATCAATGCCGGCAACAGCCAAACACTACCGGTAAAGCATAGACTTCGTAAAAAAAAAGCAGCAAAAAAAAATAGACCTGCTTTTTCCTGGCGTGTTTGGATAGTCATGCACGGATCAGTGAGATCCGTGCATGCTTATCTGTGGGAAAGGGTCTGTTTTCCTTAAAAAAAAAAAATTGGGTGGGGCCACCCCTCCTAAGCATGACCGGCCTCGGGCTCTTTGAGCCGGCCATGGTTGTAAAAATACAGGGGGGGGGAAATGCGTAGGGTCCCCCCATATTTAAACAACCAGCACCGGGCTCTGCATCCGGTCCTGGTACAAAAAATACGGGGGACAAAAGATGTAGGGGTCCCCCGTATTTTTTAAACCAGTACCGGGCTCCACTAGCCAGAGAGATAATGCCACAGCCGGGGGACACTTTTATATAGGTCCCTGCGGCCGTGGCATTACCCCCCCAACTAGTCACCTCTGGCCGCGGTACCCTGGAGGAGTGGGGACCCCTTAAATCAAGAGGTCCCCCCTCCAGTCACCCAAGGGCCAGGGGTGAAGCCCAAGGCTGTCGCTCCCAGCCCTGGGTGGTGGATGGGGGGCTGATAAGCCTTTGTGTAAAAAAAAATTGAGTATTTTTTTGTCGTAGAACTACAAGTCCCAGCAAGCCTCCCCGCAAGCTGGTACTTGGAGCACCAGAAGTACCAGCATGCGGGGAAACAACAAGCCCACTGGTACCTGTAGTTCTACTACAACAAAAATACCCAGATAAAAACACAACACACACACCGTGAAAGTAAAGCTTTAATTAACATACATGCACACTTACACACACATACTTACCTAGTGGCCCACAGAGATCCTCGGTCCCCTTGTCCAGTAGAATCCACGGTGGACCTGTCAAAAAATGCCCAAAATACTCACCTATCAGGTGAAGTTGAGTCCTCTTCGGTCCATGTGGCATCCGGGGAGTTAAAAAGGGAGTTAAAAAAACAAAACGTATAAAACCCGCACCCAAGCACTAAAGGGGTTCCATGTATACACAATGACTACTGTCACTGGAGATCCCGACAGCCAATCAGGGAGTGCCATGTCATGGTGCTCTCCCGATTGGATTTGTGCTCCTGGCCTGTCAATTAGGCGGAGCACAGCGGCTAGAATGGAGGATCGCGATCCTCCATTGTAGCCTATGTTGGGAACTTTGCGGTCTGCGGTTAACTGCAAAGTTAATTGTGGTCAGTTTCTGACAGTTTCACGAGGGGGGGGGGGGGGGGGGGGCTCAAAGGCTTTTGTCAGAAATGGAGATATCGGAAATATCTGTTGCAGTGCCACCTTCATACATTCGGGGCATCCTTAATATTTGTGGCTATTCCCCAAAAACTAGTGATTTCGGAAAACATCCCATTTATATTCACTGTGTGGTCATAAAATACAGTATATATATTTTCTTTAGTGAACACCAGAGGGTAGTGTAACCACATAACAATCTAAAGAAAAAAAAACATTCTGAAAGCTTATGCTGTTTACAGTGGTTCTCAAATCAAGTACTAGGGACACACAGCAGCACTGCAAGTATGGCGGTACAATTGGGTACGCTGTACTGTTAAGAATTTATCCACCGGTACACTGTGCCACTTGCCGCCACCTTCTCCATTTGCACCCGCTGAGATTTTGTTACCAGTGGGACCATTTTGATGTGTCGCCCTTTTCCATGAGTCAACCATGTCAATGTCGACTAATAGTGGTCGGCCTATTGACTGTCGACCTCAGTCAGGTCGACCCATTGATCCATAATGTACAGGAAAAAATAAAATCTTCATGAAAAAATGCCATTAAAGACCTACTGTACTTACATCCTACTATTCCCCTAAATGTGCAATATCCACCCCTAAAGCACATATCAATTAGCCGTAGGGCTACAATAGGCTTGCTGCAGTGGTCAGAGCTATTCAGTTGCAGCCCACAGAAAGCCAGCAGGCTGCACTTACTGCAGGTTTCTCCTGAGGTGCAAGATGATGTGAACAGAAATCCGCAGTGAGTAGGGCTTTTTGCCCTTGCAGCAGCAACCACGAGCACTTTAAACCATAGCTTTGGGCACAACCCAACGGTGGGAGGAAATATGCTTATAATTGAATAGCTCTAAGCTAACCTCCCATACCATGGCTAATTAGATACTTTATGCCCATTATATATTTTAGTATACAACATAAATCTGTTTTTGCCATTTGGCTGCTGAACTGGGTGCAGTACATCACTAATCAACAAGTAACCTCCCAAATTCTCCATCTCAGAGGAGAAAAGTGTAGCATCTCCCCTACCCCAGCATCCGGACTATAGATCTACACTAAAAAGGTCTACAGTCAATAGGTAGACCACTGATGGTAGACATGCATTAGGTCAACATGGTCAAAATGTCGACATTTAAAAAGGTAGACTGTTCAAAAAGTTGACAGGGTCAACGTTCCGACATGACAATGGTCAACACACACGTGGTAGACACAAGTTGTTTTTTTCAACTTTTTCATAGTTTACCATCCATGTGGACTATGATTGGGAATAGTAACCTTGCCCAGAGAGGGGACGTGGTACACTAATGGGGCTTGTTTGTGGCAGAAAAGTGACAAAACACCCAAAAAATAAATAAAAATGTCTCCCTTTTTTGTGTTGACTTAACTTACATGTCGACCTTTTGACCCTGTCGACCTAAGGCTTGTCTACCATTACTGTAGACCTTTTTAGTGTAGATCTAATAATCTGCACCCCCCAGCGCGCCCCACACATACATACATACATACATACATACATACATACCTGCTGCTATATTGATAAACATTTATATGTTTCCGGGTTTTAATGTATGACAAAGAACAAATATAGGTGTGACATAAAATCCAGTGCCTCTTAATACTGAATACATCCTTAGTAAATTAATTCACTAATAGGTGACAAATGAAATATATAGTTCAAGATGACGCAATGACATACCCTCCAACATGACCCGCCCCACTAGGTACAAAATGCTCTGTTTCTTGACTTCCCTCTTCATTTATTATTGCCATCACCTGTGAAGAAACAGCTTTCTTATCATTTAACTAGTTCAACACAAGTGATGGAAATCATAAATTAAGAGGGAAGTCCAGAAACAGAGCATTTTGTACCTAGTGGGGCGGGTCATGTTGGAGGGTCTGCAATGATCGGTGCTGGTAATTGCTATTACTATATAGAATGCTTTTAATCCAATCTACTCATTTACTTAACATCCCGATTCAGCCCAAAAGGGGACTACTAGATTATATAAAGTACACATTCTACCTGTATTGTATGACAATAGACAGCATAGTATCAGCAATTCCCATATGTGTGAAGAGGTGGAGAATCCTGGGTGGGGTGACAGGTGGTTTCAGCAATTATATAGTTTGTCTAAGGGTGGATAGAAAACTGAATATATCAATGTGTTTTGTCATAACTGTGTGACCTACATTGCTTCTAGCAGACAGCTATCATATATCACCAGCTTTGTACAGGTTACTTGAGGCTGACAATATATGGAGCCAGAAATGTTAACTAGTTTTGTCAGTACATGTCACACACCTCCCAACATGACCCTCTCCTGGAGGGACACAATGCTCAGATTCTGGACTTTTCTCTTAATTTATGATTGCCGGCACCTGTTTTGAACAGGTTAATGGATAAGAAAGGCGTGTCACCACAGGTGATGGCAATCATACATTAACCACTTAACCGACGATTTATTTCACAGAAAACCGCTCCGAAATGGGCTTTTTTTCTATGAGTGAATTAAGTGAAGAACATGACTTTAAACCTATCCCAAATGATTTTAGTAAAAAAAAAAAAAAAGGAAAAAGTTTTTTTTTAATTTTCTTCTTCAAACATCAAAACATTGATCGGGAACATCGCGATCATCGGAACATCGGGAACATTGCGACTATCGCGGCTTTCATTTTGAAAGCCGGGACAGCCTGCAGGTATGCAGGGGAGGTCTGGGGGTGGCTTGGGAGGGTTCATTTACTCTCCCCAGCGGCTGCCATTGTCTGCAGCCGCTGGAGGGGGGGGGAGATACTGCCATGCTGATCGATCAGCAGTGATCGGCAGCACTGTAGACACAGGGGGAGAGTGCAGGGAGGCAGAGGGACCCCTGACAGCAGCAGTGGAGGGATGTTTATCTTCCCTGCCGCTGCTAAAACTCTCTATCTGACTGGTCGCATCCTGTGCGACCAGGTCAGATAGAGCACTTGCAGGCATGGTCGCATCTGATGCGACCAGGCCAGGCAAGTGGTTAAGAGGGAAGTCCAGGAGCAGAGCACGTTGCCCATAGCAATCAATCAGATTCTAGCTATTATCTTGTAGAAGGTGCTAGATAAATAAATAGAATATGATTGGTTGTTATGGGCAACATCAACTCCTCCATAAACTGCACTTTAGTAAATATACCTCTAATAACTAGAGATGTGCGCCGACCTGCATGTTTTGGTTTTGCATCTGTATTAACTTTGTGTTTTAGTTTTGCCAAAAATGTATACAAACTGGTAACAATCCAAAATGTGGGCCTTTGTTTTCTTCTTACAGTATTATTAACCTCAATAACCTTAATTTCTAGTAATTTATACTCAATTTTGACCACCTCACAATATTCTTCACCAATATTTGCCAAGGCTGGCTGGCTAAACTAAGCAACAGCACAAACATCTGGCCTGTATATCTATTTAAAAATACAGTATGCAAAGACTGTAAAAATTAGTAAAGCAGACTGTCTCCAATGTTCCCCAAAAATACAACATGAAAGTTAGGAGATGACTGGCTGGTGCGTTAGATCACCTTCCACTTTATCACTTTACCTAGAGCGCAGGTTCTCAAACTCGGTCCTCAGGACCACACACAGTGCATGTTTTGCAGGTAACCCAGCAGGAGCACAGGTGTATTAATTACTCACTGACACATTTTAAAAGGTCCACAGGTGGAGCTAATTATTTCACTTGCGATTCTGTGAGGAGACCTGCAAAACATGCACTGTGTGGGGTCCTGAGGACCGAGTTTGAGAACCTGTGCCCTAGAGTGACCATATTATCCATACTTGCCTACCTGACCCTCTCCATGAGGGAGAAAATGCTCTGTTCCTGGACTTTCCTGGTAATGTATGATTGCCATCACCTGTGGTGAAACACCTTTCTTCTCAATTAACTAGCTGACCACAGGTGATGGCAATCATACATTACCAGGAAAGTCCAGGAACAGAGCATTTTGTCCCTCATGGAGAGGGTCAGGTAGGCAAGTATGATATTATCCCTTTTACCTGGGATGCTCATGGATTACACAAATTCTGTGGCTGGCTAACTTCAAGCCTACATTTCATCTGGTTTTAATCAGCCACAGAATTTGTGTAATCCATGGGTGTCCCAGGTAAAAGGGATAATGTGGTCACCCTACTTCCCCATATGCCATACTTGCCTACTTTTGAAAAAGCAGTTCAGGGAGACTGAAAGTAACACCTATCAGTGCGGACGTGTACTGCTACATCTGAGAGGCATTTCATGAAAATTACTTACATCCAAATGTAAATGAGCCCCAAAGTTAGTAAGATCTATTTGTTGAAGAAAAGACACTGATATTTTGCAGAATTTGCTTGGGTATTGGGGGTCATTCCGAGTTGTTCGCTCGTTATTTTTTTGTCGCAACGGAGCGATTAGTCGCTAATGCGCATGTGCAATGTCCGCAGTGCGACTGCGCCAAGTAAATTTGCTATGCAGTTAGGTATTTTACTCACAGCATTACGAGGTTTTTTCTTAGTTCTGGAGATCTTAATGTGATTGACAGGAAGTGGGTGTTTCTGGGCGGAAACTGGCCGTTTTATGGGTGTGTGCGAAAAAACGCTACCGTTTCTGGGAAAAACGCGGGAGTGGCTGGAGAAACGGAGGAGTGTCTGGGCGAACGCTGGGTGTGTTTGTGACGTCAAACCAGGAACGAAACTGACTGAACTGATCGCAGATGCCGAGTAAGTCTGGAGCTGCTCAGAAACTGCTAAGAAGTGTCTATTCGCAATTCTGCTAATCTTTCGTTCGCAATTTTGATAAGCTAAGATTCACTCCCAGTAGGCGGCGGCTTAGCGTGTGCAAAGCTGCTAAAAGCAGCTAGCGAGCAACTCGGAATGACCCCCATTGTGTTTTACAAGAGGCTCTATATACTGTAAGTGGCCACGAGAAACCTTATTTAAATTAAAACACATGTAGCCATAGGGATCATTGGGGCAGATGTATTAACCTGGTGAAGGCATAAGGAAGTGAAAAACCAGTGATATGTGCAAGGTGATAAAGGCACCAGCCAATCAGATCCTAACTGTTAATTTACATATTGGAGCTGATTGGCTGGTGCGTGTATCACCTTGCACATATCACTGGTTTATCACTTCCTTATGCCTTCTCCAGGTTAATACATCTGCCCCATTGTGCCTTATAACCAATGCAGGGAAATGGCGCTGATGTTGCCATTTGAATGCACAGTATGTATCTTTGATTTCTTTTTTGCCCCCAAGAATGTAATGGGGTTAAGGTGCAATCAGGGAGATTGCTGCTCTATTAAGGAAGTGAGGGAGATTGCTGCTATTACAGGGAGTCTCCTGCAGAATGAGGGAGGGTAGGCAACTATGCCTAATGCATCTGCCCCTGTATTTTGAAAAGTAGAGCTAACCAACAATTTTAACCATCATTATCTTTGTCAGTGACCAAGAATTAGTAAACAAAAAAACCCAAAAAAACTACATTTCTTCAGAAGCATTTAGGCTGTAGACCCAGGGCCAGATAAAACAATGGGGCTCATGGAGCTGCAGCTCCTGGCCCACTCTCCAAAACAGGCCCACAGAATCTGCAGATATCTTTACTGCTCGTGTCATTAGGTCACGGCCCTTTGTGGTATTATGCCCGCGACATACTAGCCTGTTGGGAGGGGACAAGTCCCACTGGCAGCAGTGGCAGGTACTCCAATGGTGGGAAGGGAAAAGGAGCTTCATCACCATGCTTTCTTCCCAGTAAGAGCCTTGGGGGCAGGACAGGAAATCAGTCGAGCAGTGAGTACTGCAATGGAACTGTAGCTCTGTACTTGCATCCTCCACATTTACTGCAGACACTCTGACATTGGGCAAGACAGAACTTCAGTGATTTACAAATAAATACATTTTTACTTTTTATAAGAACGTATCCTGCTAAATTCTTCACATTTATTTTAATCTATTAGACACTGTTGGTTGCTAGTACCCCTATCCCTTTTCCTATATATATATATATATATATATACTGTATATATAGTCCATGGATGAGTCCGGCACTCAGCTTCCCCGTAGGGGTATGTGCTCCGGTGCCCTCCCAGGGGGGTGAACCCCAATATATAACCAACAATATAGGCGGCACTCGGAGACTTGCACAAAATGGGTGAAAAAACAGCCAGGTGAGTTTATTCAGGTCAACGTTTCGGGGGACGTACCCCCTTCCTCAGGACACAACACACTAATGTGCAACACAGTGATACAAACTTAAATAACTACTTACCAGGACCCCAGCCGCCCCACGGTGTCAGCGCGATCCCGGCGCACGCGACCCGCACTTCCGGTCGCGTCTTTCACCCAGCACAGGAAGTGACGTCATCGCGCCTCCGAGAGCCGCCTCCACCGTAGCTGCGTACACAGAGGGACTGGTAAACATAGGAGCAGAGTGCACAACTCGTATTCGGTGCGCTCGCTGCTGCCAGGTGTAAACATGACATATTAACATATAAAAAACACATGTGAATGACCTGCACAAAACAGTAGTGACAATATGCTCAATAAAAACTTACAAAGTGATTAATTACGACACACCCCGGAACTCTCCGTGTGTGATGAATGATCAAAGTGCATAATATATAAAGTGCCTATTAAGTAAATACACATCAAAAAAATATATAAAAAGATATAAAAAGGTATATAAAAAACTACATGGCTAAACATCTGGACAGTCTTGCTACCTCTGTAGTATGTGCAAAAATCATTATGTATCTATAAATAACTTGCACCAGCATAACTGACTGTGCCTGAAACAATATGTAACTGACTGAAAGAAGTATCTCTAACACTTTTAGTCGGCCTGTCAGTGTAAGTCCTTAATGTTCGCGCTTCTGGTGTAGCATGGCATGATCTTGCTGCATTTAAGGGAGGTTAGGCTGGGGTCCGTGGCTATGATGGGCCACATTTGTTTCATCTGTTTACTTCTGACCCCACTAGCAGTGTTGAATTCATTGACCCACGTGACCCTCTCATCTGTGGATGTCATGCCATCCTGTTGGAGTAGCTCCATTCTACTGGTGGACATCACCTTAGTGCGAGCTTGTGTCAGAATGCTAGATGGATAGCCTCGTTGTGCAAATTTGTTGGACATGGCATCAAGCTGGATCTCCAGGTCCTCGGGTTCGCTGGTGATCCTGCGCACCCGGAGGAACTGTGAGTATGGTAGACCTCTTACCAGCGATCTAGGATGGAAACTGTCGTATCGCAACAAAATGTTGCGGTCAGTGGGTTTACTATACAGTGATGTCTGTATATGTCCATGATGAATTTTAATTTTGATATCCAAAAAACATATTTCCGTGGGATGAACGGATAGAGCTAGCTTAACGGGGCTAGGTGACCTGTTGTGGTCTTCAATCAATCTGACCAAAGTTGGTTCATCATGGGTCCAGAACAGCAACAGGTCATCTATGTAGCGATAATAAAGTGCTATGTGCTCTGATACAGAGGGGTCCTCAAAAAACAACGCCCGCTCGACCTCCCACATGTAGGCGTTAGCCAGAGACGGGCCACTGCCGACCCCATGGCACAGCCTGTGTTTTGTTTAAAAAACTGGCCATTAAAAAGAAAATAATTATGGGTCAGAGTGAATTCCAACAATGTGATAAACAGGTCAACATCCGGCCCTGTGTATGCTGGGTTATGTGTGATCAGCCGCCTAACTGCTGATATACCTGCCTGGTGCGGAATGCAGGTATAAAGGCTGGCTACATCCAGTGTGGCTAAGATGGTGCCCTCATGTACTTGCCCCACGACCAGTAGTTTCCTCAATAGCATATTGGAATCCTTAAGATGGGTAAACGTGGCTTGCACACAAGGTTGCAAGTATGCATCCAAGAAGATGGCAATGGATTCACACAGCGACCCCCTGGCCGAAATAATCGGTCTACCAGGGGGGTGCTGGGCATCCTTGTGTACCTTTGGGATGGCGTAAAATATAGGAGTAACCGGGTGCACACACACTAATTTGTTGTGAATCTCTTGTGTGATCAAGCCTTCAAGTAGAGCCTCTGCTAAGATGTTATCTAATGAGGATTTGTAAACAACAGTGGGATCATTATCCAGTAAACTATATGTGTCGCTGTCTGCGAGCAAACGGTTACATTCAGCGATGTAATCTGATGTATATAGGATCACAATCCCACCCCCTTTGTCCGCTCCCCTGATGATTATGTCCTGTCTGTTTGCCAGGGACCTGAGGGCGGACTGTTCGTCAATATTGAGGTTATTGTAAACCTGCGGGGAAGGGGCATTCTGTAGATTGTCCATCATACGGGTGAAGGTTCTGATGGATGCATTTTGGGACACCGGATCAAATTTAGATGCAGTTCCTAGTTTGCGTATCTGTGATGGAAGGTCCTTGACTGCAGTGTGGTCCGGTTTCTTTTCAAAATGTTCTTTTAATTTTAATGTCCTGTTGAGCTTGAACGTCTCAATTTTCCATTTGAATTTGTCCGGGACTTTGGTGGGGACATATGACAGACCTTTAGACAGCACGGCGATCTCAGCAGGGGTTAAATTTACAGAAGACAAGTTGAAGATTAGGTCCGTTTCGACCTGGGCGGTCTTCCTCCCCGTTTGCCGCCTCGACTGGCCCCCCCGTCTGGTGGGTGTTTTCGTCTGCCGGACGTGATTGCCCGGGTCTGTGCCCCTAAAGGGGCCCCCTGAGTAGAAGGGGTGTGGTCTGATGCAAATGCCTCTTCGGTCTCACTGGCAGAGGTGCTGTATTGTGCCCTCTGTGTCCTGCGCCTGCGTGGTCCCGAATAATTTCTCTGTGCAGGGGGACCCGTACTGTTGGCCAACCAGGTATACACCCGATGTTGCTCGTAATCAGCTTGAACTTTGCGTAGCTTGTCTTTTTTATAATTTGACTAGCTCCGTTCTATGTGATTCAAGTTGAGTCTTGAGTTTGTCCAGCCAGTTAACAGATTTATCAGCAGTGAGGGCACTCAGGTGACTTTCCTCAAATGTCCTGAGTTTCTCCCTGGTGTCATTGACCTCCCGAGTTGACTCCTCAATGACCAACAGCATGAGGTCCATGGCACACTTATTTAAGACCGATATCCACCTCTTACAGAAATTGATGTTATGCCGTCCAATCGTAGGAGTATTCTGGACTCGGAACCCCCTGGGGATCTGTTTGTTACGGTAATAATCCGAGAGGGTCTGGCCATGATACATGAAGTCAATCTCTCTTTTCCGCAGTTTGAACAACTCTCGATATAGGTCATCGTTGGAGGAACCCGTGCTTTCATCAAACCCCGGTTCTTTCAAAAGGATTTGTTCCGCTTCCACATCAGAGAAACTTAATGTGTCATAAGTGTCGCATTGTAGAATGTATGACAGTGTATCACCGGGATCCGGTTCAACCGTCGACATCTTGTTCTGAGTCAGATGCGGTGTATATACAGAGTGCAAAATCCTGCTGATGTGCAAAAACGGCCAATAAAGTGCAGCGGTGCTGATGCAAAATTGCTGTGCAAAATAGTGCAAAAAATCCCCACCGTGTGTGAGCAATGGGCTGTGGTCCTGAGCACAGCAGTAAACACAAATGGAGGTGCCTTGACTAAAGAGAGTCTGTCTGGCATTGAAATCAGACCCGCAGCATACAGTCCATGGATGAGTCCGGCACTCAGCTTCCCCGTAGGGGTATGTGCTCCGGTGCCCTCCCAGGGGGGTGAACCCCAATATATAACCAACAATATAGGCAGCACTCGGAGACTTGCACAAAATGGGTGAAAAAACAGCCAGGTGAGTTTATTCAGGTCAACGTTTCGGGGGACGTACCCCCTTCCTCAGGACACAACACACTAATGTGCAACACAGTGATAAAAACTTAAATAACTACTTACCAGGACCCCAGCCGCCCCACGGTGTCAGCGCGATCCCGGCGCACGTGACCCGCACTTCCGGTCGCGGCTCTCACCCAGCACAGGAAGTGACGTCATCGCGCCGCCGAGAGCCGCCTCCACCGTAGCTGCGTACACAGAGGGACTGGTAACCATGGGAGCAGAGTGAACAACTCGTATTCGGTGCGCTCGCTGCTGCCAGGTGTAAACATGACATATTAACATATAAAAAACACATGTGAATGACCTGCACAAAACAGTAGTGACAATATGCTCAATAAAAACTTACAAAGTGATTAATTACGACACACCCCGGATCTCTCCGTGTGTGATGAATGATCAAAGTGCATAATATATAAAGTGCCTATTAAGTAAATACACATCAAAAAAATATATAAAAAGACATAAAAAGGTATATAAAAAACTACATGGCTAAACATCTGGACAGTCTTGCTACCTCTGTAGTATGTGCAAAAATCACTATGTATCTATAAATAACTTGCACCAGCATAACTGACTGTGCCTGAAACAATATGTAACTGACTGAAAGAAGTATCTCTAACACTTTTAGTCGGCCTGTCAGTGTATCTGTATCGATTAATTGTTTAATAGAGGTTCTTCTAAGTGGAAGACATAAAGCATAGAACAAGATGTGTTGGAAATATGTATCCAACACAGTGCATTATATTATATTGTGTCGCCAAAGGTATCATAGGAAGCACTGTAGACTTAAATATTCATTCAAGCCTCGGGGATGAATGGTGTCGAGTTTATAGATCCATCTTGCCTCAAGTTTTAATAATTTGGTGGCACGGTCGCCACCTCTTATTGTGGCTGGGATGTGGTCCACGATTTTATAACGCACTGATGCCAAAGAATGTCGCATCTGTGCGAAGTGGCGTGCCACGGGTTGGTCACTTTTCCCTGATTGCAGAGCTGCCCTGATGGATGACCTGTGTTGGGCCATCCTTTCTTTAAAGTGGCACTGCGTTTTGCCGACATAGTATAGGCTACAAGGGCAGATTAACACATAAATTACAAACGTGGAACTGCAGGTAAGGGGCCATCGAATGGATATCTTTTTACCTGTATGCGGGTGAGTGATGAAATCACCCGTGAGCATGTAGCTGCATGTAGTGCAGCCTAGGCACTTGAAACAAACATTTTTGCGGCTAAGAAAATGTGCAGTGGGTAAGGGTTTATTAAAACCCGTTACATCATTTTTGACTACTAAGTCCTTAATGTTCGCGCTTCTGGTGTAGCATGGCATGATCTTGCTGCATTTAAGGGAGGTTAGGCTGGGGTCTGTGGCTATGATGGGCCACATTTGTTTCATCTGTTTACTTCTGACCCCACTAGCAGTGTTGAATTCATTGACCCACGTGACCCTCTCATCTGTGGATGTCATGCCATTCTGTTGGAGTAGCTCCATTCTACTGGTGAACATCACCTTAGCGCGAGCTTGTGTCAGAATGCTAGATGGATAGCCTCGTTGTGCAAATTTGTTGGACATGGCATCATCATGGACATATACAGACATCACTGTATAGTAAACCCACTGACCGCAACACTTTGTTGCGATACGACAGTTTCCATCCTAGATCGCTGGTAAGAGGTCTACCATACTCACAGTTCCTCCGGGTGCGCAGGATCACCAGCGAACCCGAGGACCTGGAGATCCAGCTTGATGCCATGTCCAACAAATTTGCACAACGAGGCTATCCATCTAGCATTCTGACACAAGCTCGCACTAAGGTGATGTCCACCAGTAGAATGGAGCTACTCCAACAGGATGGCATGACATCCACAGATGAGAGGGTCACGTGGGTCAATGAATTCAACACTGCTAGTGGGGTCAGAAGTAAACAGATGAAACAAATGTGGCCCATCATAGCCACGGACCCCAGCCTAACCTCCCTTAAATGCAGCAAGATCATGCCATGCTACACCAGAAGCGCGAACATTAAGGACTTAGTAGTCAAAAATGATGTAACGGGTTTTAATAAACCCTTACCCACTGCACATTTTCTTAGCCGCAAAATGGTTGTTTCAAGTGCCTAGGCTGCACTACATGCAGCTACATGCTCACGGGTGATTTCATCACTCACCCGCATACAGGTAAAAAGATATCCATTCGATGGCCCCTTACCTGCAGTTCCACGTTTGTAATTTATGTGTTAATCTGCCCTTGTAGCCTATACTATGTCGGCAAAACGCAGTGCCACTTTAAAGAAAGGATGGCCCAACACAGGTCATCCATCAGGGCAGCTCTGCAATCAGGGAAAAGTGACCAACCCGTGGCACGCCACTTCGCACAGATGCGACATTCTTTGGCATCAGTGCGTTATAAAATCGAGGACCACATCCCAGCCACAATAAGAGGTGGCGATCGTGCCACCAAATTATTAAAACTTGAGGCAAGATGGATCTATAAACTCGACACCATTCATCCCCGAGGCTTGAATGAATATTTAAGTCTACAGTGCTTCTTATGATACCTTTGGCGACACAATATAATATAATGCACTGTGTTGGATACATATTTCCAACACATCTTGTTCTATGCTTTATGTCTTCCACTTAGAAGAACCTCTATTAAACAATTAATCGATACAGATACACTGACAGGCCGACTAAAAGTGTTAGAGATACTTCTTTCAGTCAGTTACATATTGTTTCAGGCACAGTCAGTTATGCTGGTGCAAGTTATTTATAGATACATAGTGATTTTTGCACATACTACAGAGGTAGCAAGACTGTCCAGATGTTTAGCCATGTAGTTTTTTATATACCTTTTTATATCTTTTTATATATTTTTTTGATGTGTATTTACTTAATAGGCACTTTATATATTATGCACTTTGATCATTCATCACACACGGAGAGATCCGGGGTGTGTCGTAATTAATCACTTTGTAAGTTTTTATTGAGCATATTGTCACTACTGTTTTGTGCAGGTCATTCACATGTGTTTTTTTTATATGTTAATATGTCATGTTTACACCTGGCAGCAGCGAGCGCACCGAATACGAGTTGTGCACTCTGCTCCCATGGTTACCAGTCCCTCTGTGTACGCAGCTACGGTGGAGGCGGCTCTCGGCGGCGCAATGACGTCACTTCCTGTGCTGGGTGAGAGCCGCGACCGTAAGTGCGGGTCGCGTGCGCCGGGATCGCGCTGACACCGTGGGGCGGCTGGGGTCCTGGTAAGTAGTTATTTAAGTTTGTATCACTGTGTTGCACATTAGTGTGTTGTGTCCTGAGGAAGGGGGTACGTCCCCCGAAACGTTGACCTGAATAAACTCACCTGGCTGTTTTTTCACCCATTTTGTGCAAGTCTCCGAGTGCCGCCTATATTGTTGGTTATATATTGGGGTTCACCCCCCTGGGAGGGCACCGGAGCACATACCCCTACGGGGAAGCTGAGTGCCGGACTCATCCATGGACTGTATGCTGCGGGTCTGATTTCAATGCCAGACAGACTCTCTTTAGTCAAGGCACCTCCATTTGTGTTTACTGCTGTGCTCAGGACCACAGCCCATTGCTCACACACGGTGGGGATTTTTTGCACTATTTTGCACAGCAATTTTGCACCAGCACCGCTGCACTTTATTGGCCGTTTTTGCACATCAGCAGGATTTTGCACTCTGTATATACACCGCATCTGACTCAGAACAAGATGTCGACGGTTGAACCGGATCCCGGTGATACACTGTCATACATTCTACAATGCGACACTTATGACACATTAAGTTTCTCTGATGTGGAAGCGGAACAAATCCTTTTGAAAGAACCGGGGTTTGATGAAAGCACGGGTTCCTCCAACGATGACCTATATCGAGAGTTGTTCAAACTGCGGAAAAGAGAGATTGACTTCATGTATCATGGCCAGACCCTCTCGGATTATTACCGTAACAAACAGATCCCCAGGGGGTTCCGAGTCCAGAATACTCCTACGATTGGACGGCATAACATCAATTTCTGTAAGAGGTGGATATCGGTCTTAAATAAGTGTGCCATGGACCTCATGCTGTTGGTCATTGAGGAGTCAACTCGGGAGGTCAATGACACCAGGGAGAAACTCAGGACATTTGAGGAAAGTCACCTGAGTGCCCTCACTGCTGATAAATCTGTTAACTGGCTGGACAAACTCAAGACTCAACTTGAATCACATAGAACGGAGCTAGTCAAATTATAAAAAAGACAAGCTACGCAAAGTTCAAGATGATTACGAGCAACATCGGGTGTATACCTGGTTGGCCAACAGTACGGGTCCCCCTGCACAGAGAAATTATTTGGGACCACGCAGGCGCAGGACACAGAGGGCACAATACAGCACCTCTGCCAGTGAGACCGAAGAGGCATTTGCATCAGACCACACCCCTTCTACTCAGGGGGCCCCTTTAGGGGCACAGACCCGGGCAATCACGTCCGGCAGACGAAAACACCCACCAGACGGGGGGGCCAGTCGAGGCGGCAAACGGGGAGGAAGACCGCCCAGGTCGAAACGGACCTAATCTTCAACTTGTCTTCTGTAAATTTAACCCCTGCTGAGATCGCCGTGCTGTCTAAAGGTCTGTCATATGTCCCCACCAAAGTCCCGGACAAATTCAAATGGAAAATTGAGACGTTCAAGCTCAACAGGACATTAAAATTAAAAGAACATTTTGAAAAGAAACCGGACCACACTGCAGTCAAGGACCTTCCATCACAGATACGCAAACTAGGAACTGCATCTAAATTCGATCCGGTGTCCCAAAATGCATCCATCAGAACCTTCACCCGCATGATGGACAATCTACAGAATGCCCCTTCCCCGCAGGTTTACAATAACCTCAATATTGACGAACAGTCCGCCCTCAGGTCCCTGGCAAACAGACAGGACATAATCATCAGGGGAGCGGACAAAGGGGGTGGGATTGTGATCCTAGATACATCAGATTACATCGCTGAATGTAACCGTTTGCTCGCAGACAGCGACACATATAGTTTACTGGATAATGATCCCACTGTTGTTTACAAATCCTCATTAGATAACATTTTAGCAGAGGCTCTACTTGAAGGCTTGATCACACAAGAGATTCACAACAAATTAGTGTGTGTGCACCCGGTTACTCCTATATTTTACGCCATCCCAAAGGTACACAAGGATGCCCAGCACCTCCCTGGTAGACCGATTATTTCGGCCAGGGGGTCGCTGTGTGAATCCATTGCCATCTTCTTGGATGCATACTTGCAACCTTGTGTGCAAGCCACGTTTACCCATCTTAAGGATTCCAATATGCTATTGAGGAAACTACTGGTCGTGGGGCAAGTACATGAGGGCACCATCTTAGCCACACTGGATGTAGCCAGCCTTTATACCTGCATTCCGCACCAGGCAGGTATATCAGCAGTTAGGCGGCTGATCACACATAACCCAGCATACACAGGGCCGGATGTTGACCTGTTTATCACATTGTTGGAATTCACTCTGACCCATAATTATTTTCTTTTTAATGGCCAGTTTTTTAAACAAAACACAGGCTGTGCCATGGGGTCGGCAGTGGCCCCGTCTCTGGCTAACGCCTACATGTGGGAGGTCGAGCAGGCGTTGTTTTTTGAGGACCCCTCTGTATCAGAGCACATAGCACTTTATTATCGCTACATAGATGACCTGTTGCTGTTCTGGACCCATGATGAACCAACTTTGGTCAGATTGATTGAAGACCACAACAGGTCACCTAGCCCCGTTAAGCTAGCTCTATCCGTTCATCCCACGGAAATATGTTTTTTGGATATCAAAATTAAAATTCATCATGGACATATACAGACATCACTGTATAGTAAACCCACTGACCGCAACATTTTGTTGCGATACGACAGTTTCCATCCTAGATCGCTGGTAAGAGGTCTACCATACTCACAGTTCCTCCGGGTGCGCAGGATCACCAGCGAACCCGAGGACCTGGAGATCCAGCTTGATGCCATGTCCAACAAATTTGCACAACGAGGCTATCCATCTAGCATTCTGACACAAGCTCGCACTAAGGTGATGTCCACCAGTAGAATGGAGCTACTCCAACAGGATGGCATGACATCCACAGATGAGAGGGTCACGTGGGTCAATGAATTCAACACTGCTAGTGGGGTCAGAAGTAAACAGATGAAACAAATGTGGCCCATCATAGCCACGGACCCCAGCCTAACCTCCCTTAAATGCAGCAAGATCATGCCATGCTACACCAGAAGCGCGAACATTAAGGACTTAGTAGTCAAAAATGATGTAACGGGTTTTAATAAACCCTTACCCACTGCACATTTTCTTAGCCGCAAAAATGGTTGTTTCAAGTGCCTAGGCTGCACTACATGCAGCTACATGCTCACGGGTGATTTCATCACTCACCCGCATACAGGTAAAAAGATATCCATTCGATGGCCCCTTACCTGCAGTTCCACGTTTGTAATTTATGTGTTAATCTGCCCTTGTAGCCTATACTATGTCGGCAAAACGCAGTGCCACTTTAAAGAAAGGATGGCCCAACACAGGTCATCCATCAGGGCAGCTCTGCAATCAGGGAAAAGTGACCAACCCGTGGCACGCCACTTCGCACAGATGTGACATTCTTTGGCATCAGTGCGTTATAAAATCGTGGACCACATCCCAGCCACAATAAGAGGTGGCGATCGTGCCACCAAATTATTAAAACTTGAGGCAAGATGGATCTATAAACTCGACACCATTCATCCCCGAGGCTTGAATGAATATTTAAGTCTACAGTGCTTCTTATGATACCTTTGGCGACACAATATAATATAATGCACTGTGTTGGATACATATTTCCAACACATCTTGTTCTATGCTTTATGTCTTCCACTTAGAAGAACCTCTATTAAACAATTAATCGATACAGATACACTGACAGGCCGACTAAAAGTGTTAGAGATACTTCTTTCAGTCAGTTACATATTGTTTCAGGCACAGTCAGTTATGCTGGTGCAAGTTATTTATAGATACATAGTGATTTTTGCACATACTACAGAGGTAGCAAGACTGTCCAGATGTTTAGCCATGTAGTTTTTTATATACCTTTTTATATCTTTTTATATATTTTTTTGATGTGTATTTACTTAATAGGCACTTTATATATTATGCACTTTGATCATTCATCACACACGGAGAGATCCGGGGTGTGTCGTAATTAATCACTTTGTAAGTTTTTATTGAGCATATTGTCACTACTGTTTTGTGCAGGTCATTCACATGTGTTTTTTATATGTTAATATGTCATGTTTACACCTGGCAGCAGCGAGCGCACCGAATACGAGTTGTGCACTCTGCTCCCATGGTTACCAGTCCCTCTGTGTACGCAGCTACGGTGGAGGCGGCTCTCGGCGGCGCAATGACGTCACTTCCTGTGCTGGGTGAGATCCGCGACCGGAAGTGCGGGTCGCGTGCGCCGGGATCGCGCTGACACCGTGGGGCGGCTGGGGTCCTGGTAAGTAGTTATTTAAGTTTGTATCACTGTGTTGCACATTAGTGTGTTGTGTCCTGAGGAAGAGGGTACGTCCCCCGAAACGTTGACCTGAATAAACTCACCTGGCTGTTTTTTCACCCATTTTGTGCAAGTCTCCGAGTGCCGCCTATATTGTTGGTTATATACTGTATATATATATATATATATATATATATATACAGTATATATATATATATATATAATTCCAAAGTCATACCGGCACTCCTAATAGGGTAAACGGATTCCTTTGCTGCGGTGCCCTCCAGGTCAACAGGTGACAAACATAGAGAGTGGAAATTGGTGGCACTCAAGCAGGCTTAATCAATGTGAAGATAAAATTTCCTTTATTCGCCTACATGTTTCGGGGAAAATCACCCCGTCCTCAGGGCTCAGACAACAATAAAAGCATGTACATATAACACTTAAATACATCACAGACAAACGACATTAGTGCAGAGATTGTACTCACCTGTCCTCACGGCGCTGCCGCCCGCCCGCACATGCTGCACACTTCCGTGTCGCTGAGCGATGACGTCACGGTGCGCCGCGGGGCAGGGAGATCGTCATGGAGACCAACAGTAAACAATTACAAGCGTCCAGAGAACCTGTACAAAAAACATAATGCAGTGAAAGACAACACATTTAAAATACATGTAAATCATCGCTTAGGGAGGGATCTTAACAAAACCTAACTTAAATAAAGTTAATAACTCAATAGTGACATATTGCATTCCTCTGTTATTAAACAGACAAGATGTTAATAGTGAGCAGGTAGCAATTAACCGGCTCCACTATAGGAGTTATATGACCCTAAAGGAAACATTGGAGACCCAGATTTTCGTTAAGGCCACCAGGGGATAATGTTCCCAACTTAAAAATCCAACGGGACTCTTTCTGTAAAAGTAATCTATCCCTATTGCCACCCCTCAATGAAATGGGGGTATGGTCAATAAGGATAGCCCGAATGCTGGCCACCCCATGTTTAGCTGTCAAACAATGACGTGCAAAAGGCTGATCACTTGTGCCCTTCTCAAACGCTTTTTTGATGGCACTCCTATGAAGTGCCATCCTTTCCCTAAACTGTCGTATGGTTTTGCCTACATAGGCTAGACCACAGGGACACGTAAGTAAATATATTACGTGAGTAGTAGTGCACGTAAGGCGATGTCTAATAGGGATCTTCTGGCCTGTTTGGGGATGGTTAAATGTAGTGCCAGTTTGTAAGGTATTGCATGTGGCGCATCCAAGGCACCTATAGCACCCCATCTTAGGTCTAAGAAAATGGGCTTGATTACATTTAGCCATATTAGTGACATCAAGGCGAACAATATGGTCCCCTATATTGTTGCCCCTGGTATGGCTGGGTAACAGTCTAGTATTGGATAGACTACTCAGAGCAGTTTCTGTTTGTATAATAGGCCACAATTGTTTGGCCTTGCTCACTATTCGTTTTGAACTCGTAGTGAATCTGCTCACCCATGGTAGTCTATCCACTGCTGAATACTGGTCGGACCTGGGGTTTAATAGTTGTTGCCTAGGGATACGGAGGACTGCCTCCTTTGATTTCTCAAGTTCTCTGATGGGATACCCCCTTTGTGCAAATCTCAGTAGCATTTCATTGAGGGCCCTATTGGTTTCCTGAGGATCTGACGTGATACGCCGCACTCGCAAGAATTGCGAGTACGGCAATCCTTTCTTAAGTGCCAATGGGTGGAAACTTTGATAATTCAAAAACGTATTTCTGTCGGTGTTCTTAACGAAAAGTGAGGTACTAAGCTGACCAGAACTAAGGGTAATGGAAACGTCCAAGTAATTGATTTGCTTATCATCAATCACGTATGTAAATTTTACTACATGTTCTGAAGCATTGTGTTGCTCCCACAGCCTAGTGAGATCTTCCCTAGAACCACCCCAACAGACCAGGAGGTCATCAATGTAACGCCTGTAATAAACCACATGGGACTTAACAGAAGGGTCAAGGTAAAACATAGTATTTTCAAGCTGGTACATAAAGGCATTAGCGTACGATGGGGCCACATCGGACCCCATCGCACACCCAGAAGACTGTAAAAAGAACTCCCCATTAAAAACAAAATAATTTCTCTTCAGGACCAAATTCAATAAATGTAAGAAAAAGGACACTTCTGGGCCCTGATATAAAGCATTACCTTCAATAAGCGCTCTTACTGCCTCTACACCTGCATCATGTGGAATGCAGGTGTAGAGGCTGGTCACGTCAGCACTACACAGCAGAGTATTAACCGGTATTGCCTCTATTTGCTGTAGTTGCAGCAAGAGTGACGATGTATCCTTTAGAAAGGAGGGCAGAGCTTGGACACAGGGATTGAGGAAGGCATCCAGGTAGACCGCTATGGGCTGATATAACGAACCTCTTGCCGACACAATAGGTCGACCTGGAGGGTTCTCCAGGGTCTTGTGTACTTTGGGCAAGGTATAAAAAAGCGGTACTACCGGGAAGTCTACCATGAGGGCAGTACAAACATCTTGTGATATAATACCCAAAGCGCTAGAATCCTTTAAATAAATGTCCAGCTCTTTTTTAAACTCCTTAGTCGGATCTTTGTTAAGACGGGAATAAACAGACGAATCCCTTAATTGACGCTCACATTCAGCAATATAATCCCCAATGTCTTGAACAACTATAGACCCACCCTTATCCGCCTTACGGATTATGATGTCATTTCTAATAGACAGATTTTTTAATGTAGTGCGTTCTTCAAAGGTGAGATTTGGGTATATTGGCTCATTCATAGCCTGCACACCTTCTTGCTCTACCATACGAATAAATGTCCTAATGGACGAATTCTGACTTGGGGGGTCAAATTGAGATTTGGGGGCTATTTTTAAAAGCTGTGTCGGTATTTCTAAAGGGGCCACCTCCCGAGGTGTCTGTCGTGAGGCTCTGCTATTAAAGTATTCCTTACGCTTCAACGTCCTGTTTAGCCGATAGATATCCGCCTTCCATTCCAATGGATCTGGGGTCGTTGTGGGGACAAAGGAAAGTCCTTTAGCCAAAAGGCCATATTCTTGATCGGAGAGAGGGGTTGATGAAAGGTTGAAGACAAGCTCCTTTAGTGACGTGGCGGTCTTAGCTCGTACGATCCTTTGGTTTTGTTTGGACCTCCTCGTCCTCTGCCGCGACCGCTTGTAGGGTTGCGATTGGGGCGTCCTTGGACCCCCTTCTGGGTCTGTCCTAAAGGGACCACTCTCTCAGTAGATGTTGATGGTGCCAAGGTCATATCCGAATCACTAGCCGAAGATGACATACCAGGTTGTTCCCTGCGTCGCCAATTCTGCTGTCGGCGTCTAGAGGAGATTTGTTGCTGATTGGATCTTGAACTGCCCAGCCAGGGATAAACCTGCCTTTGAGCATAGTCTCTTTGGACTTTGGCAAGTTTATCTTTTTTGAACCATATGAGGTCCTGACAATATTTTTCCATCTGGGTGTTCAGTTTATTCATCCAATCAGTCTGTGTATCCGCACATATGGTAGTCTTATGTTGTAGCTCAAAGGACTGGATCTGCTCTTTAACCAGGTTTAGCTCCCGGGTAGATTCCTCCACTACCAGCAGAATAAGGTCCATCGAGCACTTATTCAAAATTGCCACCCACCGGCGACAAAATTGTGCACTGAAGCGGCCTATCGTCGGCGAGTTGGATATCCTAAAGCCACGGGGAATTAAGTTACTCCGGTAATAGTCGGATAATGTAATACCGTGATACATAAAATCACATTCCCTTTGCTTTAGTTTAATCCATTGTCGGTACAACTCCTCATTAGTATTAGGCACTGTCTCATCAACCAACCTCCTTTCCACAAGGATTGCATTAGCCTCTGCATCAGAGAAACTTAAACGTTCACGTGCATCCTGATGCACTAAGTCAAGTGTGGCATCCATATCAGAATTATGCTCCATGGTGCCACTCGCAGCTTAATCGTATAGGGAGCCACTGATATAAAGTAGGGATTATAAGCACAGCCCCCCACCAGCGATGATTAGATTTTAAAAGGCTGCCAGTGAGTACAGCCAAAGCCAATGTCAATGTCCTGAGAAGTTTACATATTACCGGGTGCCATGCAAGGAGAGACCACACAGTGGAAGTCAAACCATAAACAATTCCAAAGTCATACCGGCACTCCTAATAGGGTAAACGGATTCCTTTGCTGCGGTGCCCTCCAGGTCAACAGGTGACAAACATAGAGAGTGGAAATTGGTGGCACTCAAGCAGGCTTAATCAATGTGAAGATAAAATTTCCTTTATTCGCCTACATGTTTCGGGGAAAATCACCCCGTCCTCAGGGCTCAGACAACAATAAAAGCATGTACATATAACACTTAAATACATCACAGACAAACGACATTAGTGCAGAGATTGTACTCACCTGTCCTCACGGCGCTGCCGCCCGCCCGCACATGCTGCACACTTCCGTGTCGCTGAGCGATGACGTCACGGTGCGCCGCGGGGCAGGGAGATCGTCATGGAGACCAACAGTAAACAATTACAAGCGTCCAGAGAGCCTGCACAAAAAACATAATGCAGTGCCCATAATGCAGAGCCCTGAGGACGGGGTGATTTTCCCCGAAACATGTAGGCGAATAAAGGAAATTTTATCTTCACATTGATTAAGCCTGCTTGAGTGCCACCAATTTCCACTCTCTATGTTTGTCACCTGTTGACCTGGAGGGCACCGCAAGAGAAAGGAATCCGTTTACCCTATTAGGAGTGCCGGTATGACTTTGGAATTGTTTATGGTTTGACTTCCACTGTGTGGTCTCTCCTTGCATGGCACCCGGTAATATGTAAACTTCTCAGGACATTGACATTGGCTTTGGCTGTACTCACTGGCAGCCTTTTAAAATCTAATCATCGCTGGTGGGGGGCTGTGCTTATAATCCCTACTTTATATCAGTGGCTCCCTATACGATTAAGCTGCGAGTGGCACCATGGAGCATAATTCTGATATGGATGCCACACTTGACTTAGTGCATCAGGATGCACGTGAACGTTTAAGTTTCTCTGATGCAGAGGCTAATGCAATCCTTGTGGAAAGGAGGTTGGTTGATGAGACAGTGCCTAATACTAATGAGGAGTTGTACCGACAATGGATTAAACTAAAGCAAAGGGAATGTGATTTTATGTATCACGGTATTACATTATCCGACTATTACCGGAGTAACTTAATTCCCCGTGGCTTTAGGATATCCAACTCGCCGACGATAGGCCGCTTCAGTGCACAGTTTTGTCGCCGGTGGGTGGCAATTTTGAATAAGTGCTCGATGGACCTTATTCTGCTGGTAGTGGAGGAATCTACCCGGGAGCTAAACCTGGTTAAAGAGCAGATCCAGTCCTTTGAGCTACAACATAAGACTACCATATGTGCGGATACACAGACTGATTGGATGAATAAACTGAACACCCAGATGGAAAAATATTGTCAGGACCTCATACGGTTCAAAAAAGATAAACTTGCCAAAGTCCAAAGAGACTATGCTCAAAGGCAGGTTTATCCCTGGCTGGGCAGTTCAAGATCCAATCAGCAACAAATCTCCTCTAGACGCCGACAGCAGAATTGGCGACGCAGGGAACAACCTGGTATGTCATCTTCGGCTAGTGATTCGGATATGACCTCGGCACCATCAACATCTACTGAGAGAGTGGTCCCTTTAGGACAGACCCAGAAGGGTGTCCAAGGACGCCCCAATCGCAACCCTACAAGCGGTCGCGGCAGAGGACGAGGAGGTCCAAACAAAACCAAAGGATCGTACGAGCTAAGACCGCCACGTCACTAAAGGAGCTTGTCTTCAACCTTTCATCAACCCCTCTCTCCGATCAAGAATATGGCCTTTTGGCTAAAGGACTTTCCTTTGTCCCCACAACGACCCCAGATCCATTGGAATGGAAGGCGGATATCTATCGGCTAAACAGGACGTTGAAGCGTAAGGAATACTTTAATAGCAGAGCCTCACGACAGACACCTCGGGAGGTGGCCCCTTTGGAAATACCGACACAGCTTTTAAAAATAGCCCCAAATCTCAATTTGACCCCCCAAGTCAGAATTCGTCCATTAGGACATTTATTCGTATGGTAGAGCAAGAAGGTGTGCAGGCTATGAATGAGCCAATATACCCAAATCTCACCTTTGAAGAACGCACTACATTAAAAAATCTGTCTATTAGAAATGACATCATAATCCGTAAGGCGGATAAGGGTGGGTCTATAGTTGTTCAAGACATTGGGGATTATATTGCTGAATGTGAGCGTCAATTAAGGGATTCGTCTGTTTATTCCCGTCTTAACAAAGATCCGACTAAGGAGTTTAAAAAAGAGCTGGACATTTATTTAAAGGATTCTAGCGCTTTGGGTATTATATCACAAGATGTTTGTACTGCCCTCATGGTAGACTTCCCGGTAGTACCGCTTTTTTATACCTTGCCCAAAGTACACAAGACCCTGGAGAACCCTCCAGGTCGACCTATTGTGTCGGCAAGAGGTTCGTTATATCAGCCCATAGCGGTCTACCTGGATGCCTTCCTCAATCCCTGTGTCCAAGCTCTGCCCTCCTTTCTAAAGGATACATCGTCACTCTTGCTGCAACTACAGCAAATAGAGGCAATACCGGTTAATACTCTGCTGTGTAGTGCTGACGTGACCAGCCTCTACACCTGCATTCCACATGATGCAGGTGTAGAGGCAGTAAGAGCGCTTATTGAAGGTAATGCTTTATATCAGGGCCCAGAAGTGTCCTTTTTCTTACATTTATTGAATTTGGTCCTGAAGAGAAATTATTTTGTTTTTAATGGGGAGTTCTTTTTACAGTCTTCTGGGTGTGCGATGGGGTCCGCTGTGGCCCCATCGTACGCTAATGCCTTTATGTACCAGCTTGAAAATACTATGTTTTACCTTGACCCTTCTGTTAAGTCCCATGTGGTTTATTACAGGCGTTACATTGATGACCTCCTGGTCTGTTGGGGTGGTTCTAGGGAAGATCTCACTAGGCTGTGGGAGCAACACAATGCTTCAGAACATGTAGTAAAATTTACATACGTGATTGATGATAAGCAAATCAATTACTTGGACGTTTACCTTAGTTCTGGTCAGCTTAGTACCTCACTTTTCGTTAAGAACACCGACAGAAATACGTTTTTGAATTATCAAAGTTTCCACCCATTGGCACTTAAGAAAGGATTGCCGTACTCGCAATTCTTGCGAGTGCGGCGTATCACGTCAGATCCTCAGGAAACCAATAGGGCCCTCAATGAAATGCTACTGAGATTTGCACAAAGGGGGTATCCCATCAGAGAACTTGAGAAATCAAAGGAGGCAGTCCTCCGTATCCCTAGGCAACAACTATTAAACCCCAGGTCCGACCAGTATTCAGCAGTGGATAGACTACCATGGGTGAGCAGATTCACTACGAGTTCAAAACGAATAGTGAGCAAGGCCAAACAATTGTGGCCTATTATACAAACAGAAACTGCTCTGAGTAGTCTATCCAATACTAGACTGTTACCCAGCCATACCAGGGGCAACAATATAGGGGACCATATTGTTCGCCTTGATGTCACTAATATGGCTAAATGTAATCAAGCCCATTTTCTTAGACCTAAGATGGGGTGCTATAGGTGCCTTGGATGCGCCACATGCAATACCTTACAAACTGGCACTACATTTAACCATCCCCAAACAGGCCAGAAGATCCCTATTAGACATCGCCTTACGTGCACTACTACTCACGTAATATATTTACTTACGTGTCCCTGTGGTCTAGCCTATGTAGGCAAAACCATACGACAGTTTAGGGAAAGGATGGCACTTCATAGGAGTGCCATCAAAAAAGCGTTTGAGAAGGGCACAAGTGATCAGCCTTTTGCACGTCATTGTTTGACAGCTAAACATGGGGTGGCCAGCATTCGGGCTATCCTTATTGACCATACCCCCATTTCATTGAGGGGTGGCAATAGGGATAGATTACTTTTACAGAAAGAGTCCCGTTGGATTTTTAAGTTGGGAACATTATCCCCTGGTGGCCTTAACGAAAATCTGGGTCTCCAATGTTTCCTTTAGGGTCATATAACTCCTATAGTGGAGCCGGTTAATTGCTACCTGCTCACTATTAACATCTTGTCTGTTTAATAACAGAGGAATGCAATATGTCACTATTGAGTTATTAACTTTATTTAAGTTAGGTTTTGTTAAGATCCCTCCCTAAGCGATGATTTACATGTATTTTAAATGTGTTGTCTTTCACTGCATTATGTTTTTTGTACAGGCTCTCTGGACGCTTGTAATTGTTTACTGTTGGTCTCCATGACGATCTCCCTGCCCCGCGGCGCACCGTGACGTCATCGCTCAGCGACACGGAAGTGTGCAGCATGTGCGGGCGGGCGGCAGCGCCGTGAGGACAGGTGAGTACAATCTCTGCACTAATGTCGTTTGTCTGTGATGTATTTAAGTGTTATATGTACATGCTTTTATTGTTGTCTGAGCCCTGAGGACGGGGTGATTTTCCCCGAAACATGTAGGCGAATAAAGGAAATTTTATCTTCACATTGATTAAGCCTGCTTGAGTGCCACCAATTTCCACTCTCTCTCTCTCTATATATATATATATATATATACTGTATATATTAGAGATGTGCAGCGGGCATTTTTCAGGTTTTATGTTTTGGTTTTGGATTCGGTTCCGCGGTCGTGTTTTGGATTCGGACACGTTTTGACAAAACCTCCCTTAAGAATTTTTGTCGGATTCGGGTGTGTTTTGGATTCGGGTGTTTTTTTTCGAAAACTCCTCAAAAACAGCTTATATCATAGAATTTGGGGGTAATTTTGATCCTATAGTATTAACATCAATAACCATAATTTCCACTCATTTCCAGTCTATTCTGAACACCTCACAATATTATTTTTAGTCCTAAAATTTGCACCGAGGTCGCTGGATGAATAAGCTAAGCGACCCAAGTGGGCGGCACAAACACCTGGCCCATCTAGGAGTGGCACTGCAGTGTCAGACAGGATGGCACTTAAAAAAATAGTCCCCAAACAGCACATGATGCAAAGATAAATAAAAAAAAGAGGTGCAAGATGGAATTGTCCTTGGGCCCTCCCGGGCCCTCCCACCCACCCTTATGTTGCATAAACAGAGTCGGTATCAGTATCAACTTGCATTATCTGGGCAAGTGTACGCTTCTTTGGGTATGTATGTAGGTGGGTTAGTAGAGAAAGTAGTGGGAGCTGAATGCTGCAACCCCTCTACAGATTTTCTCAAAAACCACGTCTCTTTCTCATTATGGGATATCCTTGATGAAATCTGGGATATCATTCCCCTTAAAGAATCCACCCATGGGGGTTAAGATTCAGAAGGCTGGGAAAGCACATTGCAGTCCTGATTACATGAAATAGACTCCTCTGGAGAAGATACACACTCTGCAGCACATGATACAGAGCCCTTAGACATGGTAATGTGGATATATTATATACACTCACACACACACATACAGGAAAATGTCAAGCACAGTTTCCCCCAGAGTACCTTCAGAGAGTCACAGAGTATAAGGAGCCAGCCACACAATGCCCCTGTGGACAGTTATTATGATAAGCCCGGCGCTAACTAATCAACCTTAATAGGTTGAATATTACTAACTACATTCTCCCCCCCCTGTCTATAACTCTCTGGTACCACAGTAACTGAAGTTATGTGGGGTTCAGCGCTTCCTGTCAGCGTCCTGTTCAGTGTTCTGCATGGAGAAAATGGCACTGGTGAGTGCTGGATCCGCTCTGATGAGAAGCCCCACCCCCTGTAATGGCGCGTGGCTTCCCGCGCAATGATTATACTGGTCTGAGGTCTCATGGTACTAACAGCGGGATTAGCCCCTGTTAGCTATACACACCTGCGTTAGGGTGATCTTGCTGGCCCAGGACGCCCCTCAGCAGCATCTACATACACGTGTTGCTGAGCCTGTATGGAGCACAGCCTGCCAGAGCTGCGCTCCCACCCTTGTGCCGCCATTCCTGCCGGCAACCGGCTAACCAGGCCATCGGCACTGTACTCACCACTCTTCTTTCTTCTGGCTCTGTTAGGGGGTGGCGGCCGTGCTGCGGGAGTGAACGGTCGTCTCGTGGGCTTGCGATCAGCACCCTCAGGAGTTCAGTGTCCTGCCAGCAGAGATAGAAAACCATACCTTCTAGAGTTGGTTCCTACTCCCCCCCCTATGTCCCACAAAGCAGGGAGGCTGTTGCCAGCAGCCTCCCTGTACCTAACACTCTTAGAAAAAAAATAAAACTAGAAAAACTCCTAAGAGCTCCCCTAGCTGTGACCGGCTCCTCCGGGCACATTTTCTAAACTGAGTCTGGTAGGAGGGGCATAGAGGGAGGAGCCAGCCCACACTATTATGCTCTTAAAGTGCCAGTGGCTCCAAAAGGACCCATCTATACCCCATGGTACTAAATGAAACCCCAGCATCCTCTAGGACGTAAGAGAAACATTAATTTTATTATATTAATAAACCATAGTTTGTGTTTTTTTGTGTTGTGTTGTTTTTTTTTCGACAGGTGGTGTATGCTTCATATTAGCAAACGGGAGGGAAATTGAGGTGGGTGAAGGAAGGTGGGTAGCTATGCCAACCATCATGCTAGTCACACCCCATGGCACAGACCACACCTCCATATCAGTAGTCACACCCCCACTGTGCTGTTCACACCCCCTGCGGCAGCGTACAATAGGCCCTTTATACATTTCAGTTCCAGGCCCATCTGGACCTTAATCTGGCACTGTGTAGACGGTAGACCAGTGTCTGAAGTGCCCAGGAGAAGGTAGTCTTGGTGCACAAAGAATGTGACTACTAGGGTTAAGCTTCTTGTATTCATTGATCATCCTCTACTGGTCAGAAATTTATTTAGTTTTGAAGTGGGTACAGATAGAATCACCTACATTATGAACAATCAGATTGAAGTAGCATAGATTATTTCAGGGTATGATTGTACCGTTATTGTAGAAGGTAGTATCTGTGATAAAAGCACAGGAGAAGTTGCAAATGGGAGCTAAGTGACAGAAACTAATTGGCATACCCTCCAACTGTACCTTTTTGGCAGGTACAGTACCTTTTTTTATGGTCTGTACCGATTTTTGGCTCTCCAAACTTCCACTGAAAGTATTGGAAAAGGGGCGTGGCTATGCCCCCTTTGCCCATGGCGATGCTTCCTTTACCCGTGGCCATGCCCCCTTTCCTAATTTGTACCGATTTTAAGTGTAAAATGTTGGAGGGTATGTCGCAGCACCTGTGAGAGGCTGATATACAGTAAAGTGTTTCAGTTGCTAGTGTCAATCTCTCAATTCACTACATGGGGAGCAGGCAGCAAAACCTTTGAGAGACACTGGGGTAAAATAGGATTTTAATTACCTACCGGTAAATCCTTTTCTCGTAGTCTGTAGAGGATGCTGGTGTCCACATTAGTACCATGGGGTATAGACTGTTCCACTAGGAGCCACTAGCACTTTAAGAGTTTAATAGTGTGGGCTGGCTCTGCCCTCTATGCCCCTCCTACCAGACTCAGTCTAGAAACTGTGCCCGAGGAGACTGACAACTTTGAGAGAAGGATTTTACACAGATAGTGGCGAGATTCACACCAGCTCACACATACAAGGCTAACCAGCTTGAAAACTCAGCAACGGCTGAACAATGGCCCTCATTCCGAGTTGTTCGCTCGCAAGGCGATTTTAGCAGAGTTACACACGCTAAGCCGCCGCCTACTGGGAGTGAATCTTAGCTTCTTAAAATTGCGAACGATGTATTCGCAATATTGCAATTACAAACTACTTAGCAGTTTCAGAGTAGCTTCAGACTTACTCGGCATCTGCGATCAGTTCAGTGCTTGTTGTTCCTGGTTTGACGTCACAAACACACCCAGCGTTCGCACAGACACTCCTCCGTTTCTCCAGCCACTCCCGCGTTTTTTCCGGAAACGGTAGCGTTTTTATCCACACGCCCATAAAACGCCGTGTTTCCGCCCAGTAACACCCATTTCCTGTCAATCACACTACGATCGCCGGAGCGAAGAAAAAGCCGTGAGTAAAAATACTATCTTCATAGCAAAATTACTTGGCGCAGTCGCAGTGCGAACATTGCGCATGTGTACTAAGCAGAAAAACGCTGCGATGCGAAGAAAAATACAGAGCGAACGACTCGGAGTGAGGGCCAATATTACTTAACCAAGAACAAAGCAGTACTGAACTAAGTAACCACTTCAGGGTCACGAAGCGCTGGGCGCGCGCCCAGCATCCTCTACGGACTATGAGAAAAAATTTACCGGTAGGTAATTAAAATCCTATTTTCTCTTACGTCCTAGAGCAGAGGTTCTCAAACTCGGTCCTCGGGGGCCCACACAGTGCATGTTTTGCAGGTCTCCTCACAGAATCGCAAGTGAAATAATTAGCTCCACCTGTGGACCTTTTAAAATGTGTCAGTGAGTAATTAATACACCTGTGCACCTGCTGGGTTACCTGCAAAACATGCACTGTGTGGGCTCCCGAAGACCGAGTTTGAGAACCTCTGTCCTAGAGGATGCTGGGGTCCACATTAGTACAATGGGAATGTACCAAAGCTCCCAGTACGGGAGGGAGAGCGCGGAGGCTCCTGCAGAACTGATTGACCAAACTTCAGGTCCTCAGCGGCCAAAGTATCGAACTTGTAAAACTTAGCAAATGTGTTCGACCCTGACCAAGTAGCCGCTCGGCAAAGTTGTAAAGCCGAGACACCCCGGGCTGCCGCCCAGGAAGAACCCACCTTACGAGTAGAGTGGGCCTTAACAGATATTGGGCACGGCAATCCTGCCGTAGAATATGCGTGCTGAATAGTGAACCTGACCCAGCGAGAAATCGCAGAATCGCAAGTGAAATAATTAGCTCCACCTGTGGACCTTTTAAAATGTGTCAGTGAGTAATTAATACACCTGTGCACCTGCTGGGTTACCTGCAAAACATGCACTGTGTGGGCTCCCGAAGACCGAGTTTGAAAACCTCTGTACTAGAGGATGCTGGGGTCCACATTAGTACAATGGGGATGTACCAAAGCTCCCAGTACGGGAGGGAGAGCGCGGAGGCTCCTGCAGAACTGATTGACCAAACTTCAGGTCCTCAGCGGCCAAAGTATCGAACTTGTAGAACTTAGCAAATGTGTTCGACCCTGACCAAGTAGCCGCTCGGCAAAGTTGTAAAGCCGAGACACCCCGGGCAGCCGCCCAGGAAGAACCCACCTTACGAGTAGAGTGGGCCTTAACAGATATTGGGCACGGCAATCCTGCCGTAGAATATGCGTGCTGAATAGTGAACCTGACCCAGCGAGAAATCGACTGCTTAGAAGAAGGACACCCAAGTTTCTTGGGATCATGGAGTATATATCAAAATAGATATAGACAGGCGCACATATGGGCGGTTTCTGTTAGGAGCTGTACTGGGAGATAGTCAGTCTCCCCAAGAAATAGATAACAGTAAAATGAAAAACAGCACTAAATATATATAATTAAAAACAATTTAATCCACATTTGTAAAAAACTGTTGTAAATAAGAAACATATCTGTTAAAAAAACACACACAGGTAATGAATGAATCTTAGGACTTATCCACCAATAAGTGCACTTCTTTGGGAAGCAATGTCCAATGTTTATGTGGTAATTACTCACATATGGCCATGTTTTATCAGCAGTAAGGGTATTCAAGCTGTAAGGTGTTTCCAAACTGTGTTCCAAATAGGGGAGTCCAGGTAATTAAGCTCGTTCAGCGACGGTAGTGGCAATGTTGGATCCTGGTTCACAGATTTCTTTCGCTGGTGTTGCTGTGTAGCTGGAAGTTTCCAATTGAATGGACGGTGCTAGGTGGAGCAGTCCAGTACCTGGTGTTTGAAAAACTGACGCGTTTCGCCGCTCTTGATATATTGGTTGATATGAAAAGCCGACACAACCTTTGGAAGGAACTGCTGACACGTCCTGAGCTCAGCTCTATCTTCATGGAAGATTAAGTAGGGGCTTTTACAGGGCAAAGCCCCCCATTCTGACACACGTTGAGCAGAAGCTAAGGCCAACAAAGTGACAGCCTTCCACGTGAGAAACTTGACCTCAGCCTCCTGTAAAGGCTCAAACCAATCCGATTGCAGGAAATGCAACACCACGTTAAGATCCCAGGGTGCCGTCAGGGCCATAAAGTGAGGCTGGATATGCAGAACCCCTTTCAAAAAAGTGTGAACCTCAGGGAGTGCAGTCAATTGTTTCTGGAAGAGAATGGATAAAGCCGAAATCTGGACCTTTGTGGATCCCAAACGCAGGCCCATATCCACATCTGCTTGCAGGAAGAGGAGAAACCATCCAAGTTGAAACTCCACCGTAGGAAACCTCTTGGATTCACACCAAGACACATATTTTTTCCAAATGCGATGGTAATGTTTAGACGTTACTCCTTTCCTAGCCTGTATCAGGGTAGGAATAACCTTGCTCGGAATACCCTTCCAGGCTAAAATCTGGTGTTCAACCTCCATGCCGTCAAACGTAGCCGCGGTAAGTCTTGATAAGCGAATGGCCCCTGTTGCAGAAGATCCTCGCGAAGAGGAAGAGGCCTCGGATCTTCCAGCAGTAAGTCCAGAAGATCCGCGTACCAAGCTCTCCTTGGCCAGTCCGGAGCAATGAGAATTGCCTGAACCCTTGTTCTCTTTATGAGTTTTAGAACTCTTGGAATGAGAGGAAGTGGAGGGAACACATACACTGACTTGAACATCCACGGTGTTACCAGGGCATCCACTGCCACTGCTTGTGGGTCTCTCGACCTAGAACAGTACCTCCAAAGCTTCTTGTTGAGATGTGAAGCCATCATGTCTATTTTAGGCACACCCCAAAGACTGGTCACCTCTGTGAACACCTCCGGATGGAGGCCCCATTCTCCTGGAAGGAAGATTGCTGACAGCGTCATACTGCGTGCTTTTCTGCCCAGAGGAGGATTTTTGTTACCTCTGACACTGCAGCCCTGCTCTTCGTTCCGCCTTGTCGGTTTATGTAGGCCACTGTCGTTACATTGTCCGACTGCACTTGAATGGCCTGATCTTGCAGAAGTGGTGCTGCGTGTAGAAGACCGTTGTACATGGCTCTTAGCTCCAGGATTTTTATTGGAAGAAGGGATTCCTGACTTGACCACCTTCCTTGGAAGGTTTCCCCTTGGGTGACTGCGCCCCAACCTCTGAGACTTGCATCCGTGTTTAAAAGGATCCAGTTCTGAACCCTGAACCTGCGGCCCTCCAGAAGATGAGGCAGTTGCATCCACCAGAGAAGTGAAACCCTTGCTTTCGGTGACAGACGTATCCTATGGTGCATGTGCAGGTGAGATCCCGACCACTCGTCTAGGAGATCCAGTTGGAATGGCCGAGCATGAAATCTTCCATACTGTAGAGCCTCGTAAGATGCAACCATCTTCCCCAGAAGGCGAATGCACTGATGAAGCGATACCCGGGCTAGTTTCAGGACATCCCAGACCATTGTTTGAATCACCAACGATTTCTTCTCCGGTAGCAACACCCTCTGCACCTCCGTGTCGAGGATCATTCTCAGGAAAGACAATCTCCTTGTCGGCTCCAAATGTGACTTCGGAAGGTTCAGGATCCACCCGTGCTCCCTGAGTAGATGGGTCGTGAGAGCAAGGGACTGTAACAACTTCTTCCTGGATGATGCTTTTATCAGCAGGTCATCCAGATATGGAATTATGTTCACCCACTGTCTGCAGAGGAGAACCATCATCTCTGCCATGACCTTGGCGAACACCCTCGGTGCCGTGAAGAGGCTGAATGGCAGTGCCTGGAACTGATAGTGACAGTCCAACAGTGCAAATCTGAAATAAACCCGGTGTGGCGGCCAAAATGTAATGTGGAGGTACGCATCCTTGATATCCAGGGATACCAGTAACTCTACCTCCTCCAGACCTGAAATCACCGCTCTCAGAGATTCCATTTTGAATTTGATCTCTCTCAGATAAGGGTTTAACGATTTCAAGTTCAAAATCAGTCTGACCGAACCATCCGGTTTCGGTACCACGAAAAGGTTTGATTAATAAACCTTGGTTTGCATATGAGGCGGAACTGGGACAATGACCTGTGACTTTTCCAATTTTTGGATGGCTTCCTGTAGGATAGCCCTGTCTGCCAGCAAAACTGGCAAGCCTGATTTGAAGAATCGGTGCGGCAGAAGTTCTTGAAACTCCAGTCTGTACCCCTGGGACACAATATACTATACCCAGGGATCCAGGCCGGACGACACCCAGACGTGGCTGAAACGTCTGAGCCTCGCACCCACCAGCCCATCTTCCAGGCTTTTCGGATCACGGTCATGCTGAGGATTTTGAGGAACAGAAGCCGGTTTCTGGTCCTGGGAGCCTGCAGGTGCAGGCTTTTTGGATTTTGTATGACCCCCTCTAAAGAAGGTGGTAGGAGGTTTGGACTTTTTTGTCTTAGCGGTCCGAAAGGACTGCGATGCTGATGAAGAAAAGGGTTTCTTCATAGAAGGCGTAGCTGAGGGAGGAAAAGGTGATTTACCCGCGGTTGCCATGGAAATCCACGCATCCAATGCTTCCCCAAATAGAGCCTGAACTGTGTAGGGTAGGTTCTCCACACTTCTCCTGGATTCCGTGTCTGCAGACCATTGGCATAGCCAGAGACCCCTGCAAGCTGAGACAGACTTGGAGGATACCCTTACAGTCAGCATACCCAGGTCCTTCATGGATTCCACCATGAACCCCCGCAGAATCCTGTATGTTACGTAAAAATAATTAAATGTCACTTCTATCCATTGAATCCAAATCCTCTAGTAACGTGCCTGACCACTTTACTATAGGTTTAGAAATCCATGCACAGGCAATAGTGGGCCTCAACGCCACCCCTGAAGCAGTGTATATGGATTTGAGCGTAGTGTCAATCTTACGATCAGCCAGTTCTTTTAACGCGGTAGACCCAGGGACAGGTAAAACTACCTTCTTTGACAGTTTGGAAACAGATGCATCAACTGTGGGTGGGTTTTCCCCTCAGGGAAGGGAAAAGCAACCAGAATCCTTTTGGGGGAATTTTTTCTCTGGGTTTTCCCAGGATTTTTCAAATAAAGCATTTAATTCTTTTGACGCAGGGAAGGTTAGGGAGGCTTTCTTATTGTCTGTGAAGTAAGCCTCCTCAACCTGCTCAGGTGGTATGTCAGTAATGTGTAACACATCCGTAATGGCCTCAATCATGAGCTGCACCCCCTCAGCACATCCCCATCACTGTCTGCCGTGTCAGAGTCGGTATCCGTGTCATCGTGCATAATCTGGACATGTGCACGTTTCTGTGGGTATATGCTAGGGGATTTTGAAGGAATAGGGACAGAACCCAACCAAACTGCCATAGACTTCTTTAAAACCTGAGTTTCAGTCTCAGTATGAGCTACCCTAGTAAAGATCTGAGAGATCATTCCCTTAATAGAGGTCAACCACTCAGGCTCAGTAATAGTGATCTGAGAAATTACATTCCTGTGTACAAGTAATGGATTCCTCTGGAGAAGAAATGTCCTCAGCAGCATAAGACACAGAGTCCCTAGACATGGCTATGTGAGAAAACAACCCCCCCCCCCCCCCCACACACACACACAGTAAAATGTCAGACACAGTTTTCCCCCCAAGTATGCCACAGAGAAACACAGAGCTTGGAGCCAACCCACACACAGCGCTTCCCTAAGTAGATATAATGCAATACCTGGCGCTGACTGTGTACCTTAATAGACTACACAGTATTTTCAAAGCCTACCCTCCTTCTACAACCCCCTGGTACCGCACAGGATAGCTGGAGTTGCATGGAGGGACAGCTCTCCCTGTCAGCGTCTCTGTACTGGATCTGCAGGCAGGAAAATGGCGCTGAATGCTGCTGGGTCCTCTCTGAGGAGAAGCTCTGTCCCTGAACATGGCGCTGCTTCCCGCTCTTCACTTCTTTATACTGGCCTGAGGAATGGTGCTGGCAGCGTTACCGAGGTCCCTGACAGCCTTGGTGACCAGTACAGGGTATAGGTGCTGGCTCAGGGCGCCCCTCAAAGCGCTGCACTGTGTACCGCTGAGCCTCCAGAGCGCAGTTAGTACTGCGCTCCCACCCTGTTGCCGCGATCTTCACACCGGCTCCCCACTTGCTGTGAGGGCCAGTGACTCACTCACCACTGGAATCTTCTGGCTGTTAGGGGGTGGCAGCATGCTGCGGGAGTGAGCGGTCGCCTCAGGAGCTCAGTGTCCTGTCAGCGGAGATAGTGGCCATTAACCTCTCAGGGTTGGACACTACTCCGCCCTAAGTCCCACAAAGCAGGGAGGCTGTTGCCAGCAGCCTCCCTGTGCCTAACTCTATTAAAAACAACAAAACTAGAAAAACTCCTATGGAGCTCCCCTAGCTGTGACGGGCTCCTCCTTGCACATTTTCTAAACTGAGTCTGGTAGGAGGGGCATAGAGGGAGGAGCCATCCCACACTATTAAACTCTTAAAGTGTTAATGGCTCCTAGTAGACCCGTCCATACCCCATCAGTGACGTGTGGTGGGGTGAGGCAGGTGAGGCAGAGCCTTTCCTGTCATGCTAACATTTGTGCCAGAGTTTTCACTGTATAAAGTATATGAAAAATACAAAGAATTTGTTTGAAATATCTTGTTTGTATTATTCTAATCATTTTCATAGACAAAACTCTGAAGTAAAAAGTCTATGGCAGGTGAGGCAGTGCCTCACCTGGCTAACTTTTCCACACATCTCTGATCAAAACTCTGCAAATTTGCAGGAGTTTATACTGCTGTACCTGTGTATAATGCCCAGATGTACGCTTTGGCTCATATATTGCATGTAAATCTGGCTCTGGGGCTAACCAGTGCCTCCTGAGCCATTTAGCTCACCGCACATCCCTGTACCCCATAGTACTAATGTGGACCCCAGCATCCTCTAGGACGTAAGAGAAAATACTTCTATATATTTTTGACTAATTTGTGCGACACTGTAACCGCAGTGTGTGATATAAAAAATAATATATATATTTTGATTTAAATTAATATTTTGTGCTGTGTAATTCCAGTATACATCCAGGGACTGCAGCGGCTTGGTCCATCTAGGGGTGTTCTGTCAGCCCACCCAAAATAAAATATATGTTTTTTTTATATTTTGTGCTGTATCCTCCCAGAATGCATCCAGGCGTGCTCCGTCCATTTCAGGGTGTGGTGTCTTTAGCTCATATTCTTATTATAATTTATTGTCCTACAGTATTTTCATAACTCTTCTTATCAGCACATTGTAATTAATTCAAATTAATATGATTAATAATAATTATAAATTAGCTAAATTTAAATTAAATTAATATAAAAAAAACATCCACACTCATATACAGAACTTTCTGCATATCGAAGATATCTTGGAGGAAATGAAGAATTTGATTCTAATAAATGAAATTAAATAAACTAAATTCAAATAAATAAAAATAAATTAAATATAAAATATTGTCTTTTTTTCATTCTTCTTTGCCTTAATCATCTTTTTGTGAACTGAAATCTTGAGCCTTGCCTAATGCATCTTTTTTTTAAATACATTCTTTTTTTATATATTTTGTCCTCCCAGTATATACATCCAAGGGCTGTTGCTGCTCCGTCCAGCTACCTCGGTGCAACCTTTTGGCCTAAACTGGCTAAAAATGAGATTTATGGTAAGAACTTACCGTTCTTAAATCTCTTTCTGCGAGGTACACTGGGCTCCACAGGGAATGACACTGGGGTGTAGAGTAGGATTTTGATCCGAGGCACCAACAGGTTCAAAGCTTTGACCTTCTTCCCAGAATGCCTAGCGCCGCCTCCTTTATAACCCGGCCTCCGTGCACAGGAACTCAGTTTTGTTAACCAGTCCAATGCAGTAGCAGGCAAAAGAGACGACAACTGTTAGTAGCCACATACACCACACTCTCGCGAAAGGAGAAGGTGTCAGCGGCTAATGCCATACCAACCCAAAGAAGCTAAGTGCGTCAGGGTGGACGCCCTGAGGAGCCCAGTGTACCTCGCAGAGATTTAACAACGGTAAGTTCTTACCATAAATCTCGTTTTCTGCAGCGGGGTACACTGGGCTCCACAGGAAAAGACATTGGGGATGTCCTAAAGCAGTTCCTTATGGGAGGGGACGCACTGTAGCGGGCACAAGAACCCGGCCTCCAAAGGAAGCATCCTGGGAGGCGGAAGTTTTCGAAGGCATAGAACCTTATGAACGTGTTCACTGAGGACCACGTAGCCGCCTTGCACAATTGTTCAAGGGTCGCACCATGGCGGGCAGCCCAAGAAGGTCCAACCGACGGAGTAGAATGGGCCTTTATGGTAGCAGGAGCTGGAAGGCCAGCCTGTGCATAAGCATGTGCAATCACCATTCTAATCCATCTGAAAACCAAACAGAACAAAGAGAAAATCCGACTTCCTGATGGAGGCAGTTCTCTTCATGTAGATACGGAGAGCCCGTACCACATCCAAAGACCGCTCTTTGGAAGACAAAAAGGGAGAGTCAAAGGCCGGAACCAAAATCTCCTGATTAAGGTGGAAAGAAGACACCACCTTAGGTAAATACCCGGGACGTGTTCTAAGAACCGCCCGATCACAGTGAAAATCAGATATGGGGAACCACAAGACAAGGCACCCAAATCCGACACCAGTCTAGCAGAGGGAATAGCCAGCAGAAACTATACCTTAAGAGAAAGCCACTTAAGACCCTTGCAACGCCTCCAAAACCACCGACAATGCCCAAGGGGCCACAGGAATCCGCAACACACCCTGAGTAAACGTATGTACATCAGTCGCAATTTTTCTCTGGAACCAAGCCAACAAGGCAGAAATATGAACCTTGATGGAGGCCAGACGAAGGCCAAAGTCCAGGCCCTGTTTTAGAAAGGCCAAAAGTTTGGCCGTACTAAACTTGTAAGATTGTTAGATGCGCACAAAGCAAAGTAAGAATTCCAGACCCTCTGGTAAATCCGAGCAGAAGCCGGCCTTCAACATAGTTTGAATGACCGCCTCATAAAATCCTTTGGCCCTCAAGACGGAACCTTCAAGAGCCACGCCATCAAAGCCAACCGGGCTAAATCCTGATATACACAGGGGCCCTGAACGAGAACATCTGGGCGCTGTGGAAGTAGAAGGGGATGCTCTATGGAGAGACCCTAAAGGTCTGAGAACCAAGGCCATCTGGGCCACACGGGAGCGATCAGAAGTAGGATTCCTCCTTCTTGCTTGAACTTCCTTATTACTCTGGGCAGGCGTGACACCGGAGGCAACACGTATGGCAGCTGAAAGTTCCATGGAATTGCCAGTGCATCCACGAACGCTGCTTGAGGATCCCTTGTCCTTGCTCTGAAGACCGGAACCTTGTGATTGTGTTGAGACACCATAAGGTCCACATCTGGAAGGCCCTACCTGTCCACGATGAGTTGAAACACCTCTGGTTGGAGGCTCCACTCTCCGGCGTGTACGTCCTGACGACTGAGAAAGTCAGCTTCCCAGTTTAGGACCCCCGGAATGAATACTGCCGATATGGCTGGCAGATGGCGTTCCGCCGACTGAAGAATCCGTGATACTTCCCTCATTGCCATGCGGCTTCGAGTGCCGCCTTGATGATTGATGTAAGCCACCGTGGTGGCATTGTCCGACTGTACTTGAACAGTTCTGTTCTGTATTAAATGCTGGGCCAAGTTCAATTAGTTGAACACCGCCCGCAATTCCAGAATGTTTATCGGGAGGAGAGACTCCTCCTTGGTCCACCAACCCTGAAGGGAGTGTTGCTCCAACACCGCGCCCCAACCTCTCAGACTGGCATCCGTCATCAGAAGGACACAGTTGGAGATCCAGAAGGGACAACCCCTGCTCAATCGTTGGACCTGAAGCCACCAGCCCAGTGCCAGGTGGACCTCCGGAGACAATGAGATAATTTGAGACCTGATCCGGTGAGGCAGGCCATCCCCTTTGGCAAGAATCAGCTTCTGCAGAGGGCGGGAATGGAATTGAGCATACTCCACCATGTCGAAATCCGACACCATAAGACCTAGCACTTGTATCGCCGAATGTATCGACACTTCTTGACGAGATAGGAAGCATCAAATCCTGTCCTGAAGCTTCAGGACTTACTCCTGAGACAAGAACAACCACTGGTTGTAAGTGTCCAACAACGTTCCCAGGTGCACCATGCTCTGAGCAGGGACCAGGGAAGATTTCTTCCAGTTGATGAGCCACCCATGGGCTTGCAGAAACTGGATGGTCAGATCCAGATGGCATAGGAGAATTTCTGGGGAATTTGCCAGGATCAACAAGTTGTCCAAGTATGGTAGGATCCTGACCCCTTGACGGCGAAGGACCGCCGTCATTACCGCTATGACCTTGGTGAAGACTCGCGGAGCCGTGGTCAAACCAAAAGGTAACGCCCGAAATTGGTAATGGAGGGTGCCAACCGCAAACCGCAGGTATTGCTGATGCGACATTGCAATGGGAATATGCAGGTAAGCATCCTGTACGTCCAGGGAGACCATATAATCCCCAGGTTCCAATGCCAGAACAATAGAGCGAAGAGTTTCCATATGAAACTTGGAGACCCTCATAAATTTGTTCAAGGACTTGAGGTTGAGAATGGGCCGGGAGGACCCATTCGGTTTCGGGACTAGGAACAGTGGTGAATAGTACCCCTTGCCTGAGTTAGGGGCACCTGTACTACCACTCCTGTGTCCAGGAGGGACTGTACCACCAAACGAAGAGTTTTTGCCTTCACCTGATCCGAAGGGACGTCTGTGAGGCAAAATCGATGAGGGGGGCGATTTATGAAGGCTACGCCGTAACCTTGAGTGACAACTTCCCGTACCCAGGCGTCGGAAGTGGTCTTCAACCATTCCTGGGTTTACCCTAGAAGTCGGCCTCCCACCCTGGGATCCCCCAGAGGGAGGCCCGCCCCGTCATGCGAAAGGCTTGTCAGTCTAGGAAGCAGGGCAGCCCAGGCTCATTTGAGTTTGGGCTTATTGGTTTGGAAGTGCGAGCACGGCCGTAACTGGGGGGGGCTAAGGGGTCACGTGCCCAAGGCGCCGGACTTCATAGGGCACTGAGAACGCTGATGGCTCCCTTGGCTAGCTACTCTCCCGCCGCGATCTCCTCCTGCTGCCGCAATCTCCTCCCGCCGCGGCCGCCACGTTATGTTAGGGTCCCGCTCCTGCTGCAAGGCTCCGACCGTTCGCGCCTGCCTCTGCCCAACCGCCTACCCATGCCTCCTGCAAACACACCCGGCTGCCAGCCTGCCAGAGCCTTCCATACAGAAGGCGGCCATCCAGAGGTTTTGAAGACAGCAGGTGACAAAGTTCTTCAGGCAAGTGGGCAATGTGAGAAGGAGACCAGGCAGGAGAAGCAGCCTTTTAAGTTAAGACCTTTTGGCCTGTCGACCTAGAACATGTCGACCTTCTGACCCTGTCGACCTAGTCACTGTAGACCTAAAGTGGTCTACATAAACATTGTCGACCTAGACACTGTCGATCTTCAGACCAGATCCCGTCTATATCCAGATAGCCAGATAAACTGAATGATTACATTTATCCAGCTGTCAGTCTGTCCTTGGAACTATTAGCTTTGCGGGCTACCTGATACCCAGGTTTTGTTATAGGCCCCAAATCTCTATGGCAAGCATAGTTATTCTAGTGGTTAGCAGTTAGGGATGAGAGACAGCTTTTTGTTTGGTATGCTCGTTGCTAAGTTGCACAGGCCAAAGTCAATTCTCTAAGGGGGTAATTCAGACTGCATCGCTGCAGCGGCAGCGATCACAGTCTGAATTACTATGCGCAGTACTATGCGGCGGGTGCACTGCGCATGTGCAGCCAGTGAGATGTGAAAGCATCTCACTGGTGCAATCGCCTTGGTCTGATTGACAGGCAGAGGCGGCCGCAGGGCGGGAGGGGGCATGCCAATGGTGTTAGAACGCTGTTGGCGGGGCACAGTCTGGACAATGGAGGCGTGTCCGGACCGTTGGGTGGGCGGGCAGCGGTGGCTGCGTGATGTCACACGCAGCCGCTGTGACCCAGGATGTGGCAGTTAGTCCCCTGCCAGCGCGCAGGAGCTGCGCTGGCAGGGAGCTACTTGTCAGGTACAAAAGCTACACCGCTGTGAGATGCTTTTGTACCTGTGCGAGGAAGGCAGGGCCTAACATGCCGGGCACACTAGCCCTGTGCTGGGCGTCCCCCGCATGTCAGAGTAACTGATCGTAGATGTGCTAAATTTAGCACATCTACGATCAACTCTGAATTACCCTCTAAATTGCTTTGCTGACAATGAGAGGACGGAGATGAATTAACAAAGTGATTCATGAATCAAATAATGTTGTGTATAGCTGGAGTACTTTAAAGCATGTATCAAGCCCTCTTCTCCATTCCTGCGGGTTAGTAACATCCCAGTACAGAGAATTATTTTGTGCTTGTTTCTAAAATAAAATTTGACAAGTCACAGTTGATTCTAATCCTGTGTGAGTCCACACTCGGTGATCAATAACATCTTGTGGGAATAACGCTGTAAGTGTAACCTCGGCATTAAGGTCTGCCAACAATTCATTAGTGAATTACTGGTTTGTGTTAAGGCACCATCCTTGAAGGTAAATAATATCTGGGAAAGAGAAGTACAATGTCCTAAGTGCATTGTTCACAAAATGTATCTGTTTATTTTTACAGTTTTTACCTTTTCTATTTATTACATTGTTGCATAGAAACTCTATAGTATACAACTCTTCATTCTCAGGTGTAAGTCATTTTGTTCATTAATTGGCAGTTTACTTGGTAATTCTAGCTGGATTCCTCCCGGGATAATTTCCTTTAGAGACAGATAGTGGAGATACAAGGAAAGGATTAAAATGTGAAGTTATTTAAAAATTCCATAATCTTCATCACTATTCTCCCAGAGAGTTTAAGAGACTACGAGGGGATTCAATTGCCAGCGAAGGGTGTGAATTGCTATTGCTGCGTTTAAACGGCGGTAATGGCACAACATCTCACACCCTTCGCCGGTTGGCCAAATGCCAGATTCGCACAAAACTGCTTGCTACTGTATCTCATGGGGCAGCAAACATTTTTATGCGAGATCAGGCTGCCGTACATCGTGGCTACTGTCTCACTGCCGCAGGCGGGTGAAGGGATTCGCTGGCACAGTAGCACTTGAATTCCCCCTACATACTATTATATTTATTTTCTCCGGAATGTACACTGTAGTAGTAGCAGCAATGTGATGTATTTCCTGGTAAGGCTTAAACAGTTCCAAAATAAATTAAAAGTTTAATATGTGTGCCTCAAGACAAAGAATACCATAGGGTTGGACTGGCCCATAGGGGTACAGGCAGGGACGCATCTAGAGAGGAGGCCCGTGTGAAGGCTCTGTCTGGGGACCCTCCTCTCTAGCTGGCAGCGCTGTAGCTCTGGGTCAGAGTCTAGCGTGGTGGCCATTTTCCAAATGATTTCCTTACTGCGCATGCACAAAACGCTTGGAAAATGGCCGCCACATAATTTTCCTAGTGATTTCTGCAGTGGGACTCCAGAGGGTAAGTATTGAAAAAATGGGTGCAGAGTGTGGGCACTGCTTACACTGCACCATACTTGCCTACCCTCCCGAAAGGCCTGGAGGCTCCCGAAAATCGAGTGGCCCTCCCGGCCCCCCGGAAAGGTGAGCAAGGGTCCCGCTTTTCCTGGCAGCCCCCGCACACCCCCTCAGCCGCCCACAGCAGAGAACAAGTGGGCGATCCGAGGGGGATACGATGATGCAATTTGCGTCATCATAGTTCCGCCCCCCGCTGTACAGTGCCTGTTTTCTCTGCACTGTCTAGCGGAGGCGGGGCTAAGATGACGCGACTATGGAGCCATGCCCCTGGACCGCTCGCTTTCCCCCATCGGCCACGCCCCCTGACCACCCACATCACCGCCGGACACGCCCCCATTAGCCTACCACGCTGCAGCCTCCCGGAGGATGGTGCAGCAAAGTAGGCAAGTAGGCAACTACGCACTGCACCTAGAGCTGGCGGAACCCGCTCAGCAAAGAGATGCAGTGCAGGGAGGCGCATGCCTGGAGAGGCGCTCTCACTGCTCGGCATCCCTTTGCTGTGCGCTGTTGCTGCTGGCTGCGCCTATCATCGTACATGCAGCGGCAGCCAGCCACGTGGCTACCGGCTCTTCAATTCCCCACTCCAGCCATGCCGCTGATGTAATCTCCTCCTGTCCTGTGACAGCGCAGTGGCACTAGCAGTGGGAGGTGTGTGGGTGGCACCAGGGCCGGACTGGCCCACAGGGGAACAGGGGAAACCACCAGTGGGCCCTACTGCCTGTGGGCCCTCCTCCTTCTCTAGGGATCAAGTTCCAGACTATCCTAGTGCACTGGATTTATGCATTATACATATGTTACATTATACTTCACAATAATTAGGTTTATTATATGCTGTATTTACCAAGAGGCACAGAACATGTAATGGTTAACAAAACCTCTGTGGTGGCTGGCCACATCCCCACTGGAACCTGGCTACACCTTTAAGCATGGGCCCCTACAGCAGCATTCCCCCGGTGGGCCCTTCATGCCCTAGTCCGACACTGGGCGGGACTGACGAACAAAGGACAGTCCCGGGAACAGAGAGCAGCAGTTACTGCTGACTGCAGTACTGCCAGGAGCCACTAGATGCCCCCATATTCATGGAGCCATCTCATCACCTGACAGGACACAGGAACAAAAGAGATACTGCCCGTGACCAGTACAGAGTAGCTATGTGAGTATTTTGTATGTGTGATTATCTATCATCTATCTATGTGTCTGTCTTTCTGTCTATTATCTATCTATCATCTATCTATGTGTCTGTTTTTTTTCACTCTGCCTCTCTTTGTTGAAGGGGTCTCTGCCTGCTATAATGTGTACAATGGGGTCCAGGGCTGCCATCAGAAATTGTGAGGCCAGAGACTGGCAAATAGCCAGGGACCCCCTGCTCCCTGTCATTATTTCCCATGTGGGAAGGGAAGGGGGGGGGGGGGGTGAAGCAAGAGCAAGACTGAGAAAATAAAGAGGAGGAATATAAGGAGATGATAGAAAGAAACAGGAGGAATAGGTGGGAGAGAGAGAGTAAGGATAAGGGGAGATTCTGTTTCACTTGATTACTTGTAGGCTGGGCCCCCTTCTCTACCTGGGTCCAGGTCCCCAGTACCGGCAGTCCCCCCCTGATGGCGGCCCTGATGGGGACTCTTGCCTACCGTAATGTGTAATATGGGGACACCTGCCTGCCGTAATGTGTAAAATTGGGACACCTGCCTGCCGTAATGTGTAAAATGGGGACAGCTGCCTGCCGTAATGTGTAAAATTGGGACAGCTGCCTGCTGCAATGTGTAAAAAGGGGACTGTTGCCTGTCGTACTGTGTAAAATGGGGACTCTTACCTGCCGTAATGTGGGGATTTAATGTATCAAGGGCATTGCGGTGTGTGTCATACCATGGTAGATTTTCTTTTTCCTATGGCGGCTGTGATCTGTTGGTGCAAGGTCAAAAACTGGGGTGTAAGGTAGTCTTTTCAGTCAAGGCCACGCCCATTTTACAGTGCTCGAAGTGGGGAACTATACAGTGGTATGGCATACCGCCACTTTGAGCACTGATGGGACACCTATAGTGGGAAGGTTCTCTGTGGGGACACTTTTCATCTGTGGCCCCATCCCCCTAAGCGCGTTACCCATCACCGCTTTCTTACATTACAGAAAGCCCACTGGCACAACTGTTAGAGTGAGAAGAGGCTCCAAGCCCCCACCCAGCAGAAAGGGAGCTCAACCACACACACCAGTGATGCCGTGCACGTCACTACATTAAGTTAAGCACTGCACTCCCAGTTGCCAGCCTGCCATATTTGTTTCAAGACAGATTTGGTATGATTTACCGACATTCAGAAACCAAGCGGTCAGGAGACCGATGGGGAAATCCAGACAGTCGGAGTACCGACAGTGGTGAATCGAGTTCCCTCTGTGCGCTATGGCCCTCATTCCGAGTTGTTTGCTCGCTAGCTGCTTTTAGCAGCCGTGCAAATGCTAAACCGCCGCCCTCTGGGAGTGTATCTTAGCTTAGCAGAAGTGCGAATGAAAGAATCGCACAGCGGCTACAAAATAATTTTGTGCAGCTTTAGAGTAGCTCCAGACCTACTCCTAGCTTGCGATCACTGCAAACTATTTAGTTCCTGTTCTGACGTCACGACCACGCCCTGCGTTCGCCCAGCCACGCCTATGTTTCTCCAGCCACTCCTACGTTTTTATCTGACACGCCTGCGTTTTTACACACACTCCCCGAAAACGGTCAGTTACCTCCCAGAAACACCCACTTCCTGTCAATCACTCTGCGGTCAGCAGTGAGATTGAAAAGCGTCGCTAGACCTTGTGTGAAACTGCAACGGCCGTTGTGAAAGTACGTTGAGCGTGCGCATTGCGCCGCATTCGCATGCGCAGAATTGCAGTTTTTTTGCCTGATCGCTGCACAGCGACCGAAAACAGCTAGCGATCAACTCGGAATGAGGGCCTATGTGCGGTGTAATGTGAACAAGATTGTGCTACTGTATGGAGCAATTTGAACTGGTACTATTGTGTGACCACGCCCCACCTGTTTTTTTGCGGCATGCGATTTCAGCGTGCATTAAGTATGGGAGAGAGGGTGTAAATTTATAGTTTGCAGGAGGGCGCCGAACACCCTTGCACCGGTCCTGACTGCACCTATTATAAATACGAAAGTGTGTACAAGGGACCCCCCCCCCCACCCCCCGTGCACTTGAATTATACATTATACATATATTACTGTATACCGCACAGGACCATGGTGTACAGTATTTTGGAGGTAATTCAGAGTTCATTGCAGCAGCAAATTTATTAGCAGTTGGGCAAAACCATGTGCACTGCAGGGGGGGGGGGGGGGCAGATATAACATTTGCAGAGAGAGTTAGATTTGGGTGGGTTATTTTGTTTCTGTGCAGGGTAAATACTGGCTGCTTTATTTTTACACTGCAATTTAGATTTCAGATTGTTATATCTGCCTCCCCTGCAGTGCACATGGTTTTGCCCAACTGCTAACAAAATTCCTGCTGCGATCAACTTGGAATTACCCCCATGGTTTTGCCCAACTGCTAACAAATTTGCTGCTGCGATCAACTCTGAATTAGGCCCTTTGTACAGTGCATTGCTGTTATTAATCTGATACATTATCATGTATGCACTAGCAGTATTTACTATATATATTTATCAAAGGGCCCAGACCATACTTACCTACATTGTAAGTCTCCTCTCCGGGAGAAGCCCGGAGAGGAGACGCAGCAGGTGTCTTCGGGGGGCGGGGGCCGGACTGTGACATCACTAAGTCCCGCCCCCGCATCGGGAAATGCCGCGATTCGCGGGTCCGCGGGAAGGGGGCGGGGCTAAAATGGCGCAATTTGCATCATTTTAACCCCTTCTCCACCCGACGGACCCGCGAATGCGGGAGGTTATCTCCATCCTGCTCGCATCACTAAGATGCGAGCAGGATGCGGGAAACCTGCCCACTCTTCCGGGGGTGCGGGGGGCTACCCCAAAAAACGGGTACAGGTAAGTATGGCCCAGACCATACACTCACTAATGGTTAGCCAAGTACATCTGTGGCAGCTGGCCACACCCCCTCTGGAGACTTGCCACAGTGCTAAACATGGGCCCCTACCATTGCATCCCCCCTTGGTGGGCCCTTCATGCCTCAGTCCGACATTGTGTTATATAGATAGCACTAGCCAATGATAAATTGATTATTTTAGATGTTCTTGCATAATGTGTCTGGTCAAAAATGTGTACATAAAAAACAGAAGGCAAAATTTTATTTTCCGTACTGTAAATGTTTTTTATTTGTATGTTTAGTCTTGCTTTCTGGGATGGAGGGAGTGGGATTGTTATTGTTTTCTATATACAGTATACCTGAAAACCTATTTAGTGATTTACCCTGTACAGCATCAGCATATTGGTTTAGTAGCCTGTAGAACATCGCCATGTTGGTTTATTAACCTATACAGCATCACCAGCCTGCAGAGTGTCAGCATATTGGTCTATTGCAGAACATGTGAACCAACCTGTAGCACTTTTGTCATAATCCAGCAGCTCCTTGTCTGGTACATTTCTCATAGGTATAGATAGTCCATTGGTGTATGTAATCCCTGCTATAGAGTTTATACAGTATATGGTATTGATCCATTCTGAGCATTACATCCTACAATTGCAAGCCTAGTTTTCTGCATGGTGCCGTGCTTACGTAACATTAACAAATGTAAGTGGTTAATTATGTAAATGGGAGCTGAAATAGGAAAGTAGATCATGTTCTGGAATTAGGACAGTCCAGCTCTCTGCCGGATGTGCAACAATTCAGTCACTTGGGTGTCCAGGCACGTACTGATGTACTGTCCTACAAAGCTGGCTGCACTCACACTTGTTAGCTGTCCCAGAGGTTTGTGATAGTTTACAAGTACAGATATTGTGAGCCACATTCCACCCTTTTAAACCACTGAAATTGATTCATAATAAGAGCTTTCATGTAGAAGGGAATGAAGTAGAACTCAACAAAGCAACCAACGTCTGGGGCCTTCCTTGTAAATGTGTCAGGGGGAAGGCATTAACAATCTGTCCAAGTAAATAAGTAGGACAAAGAGAAAGGAAGTGAGCGGAACCTACAGCGACCCTAATACATCAGAGACAACAAGTCCCTTACAAAAGGTCAGTTATATATTATATTCAATGGTATAACTCCAGGATAAAGTGCTTTCCGTATCTGCTGTATATACTAGTCATCCTAGTGTAATAACCAAACATATCAAATATCTGGGCTATGGATTGGATAACTAAGCTACAGTATATGAATTACTTTCATCTTTCTAGCAGCATATCTGCACTATAGGTACCACCTGTGTTTGTGTAACTCAGAACAGCATTACTGTACAACGTGCACAGAACAGCCAAGTCTTGCAGAACTCATGTGTTCTAATGAATGTTGTGAATGTGAAGTACTAAAGCAGAGCTTACATTCTGTACATACACTTTACACTTTCAGCAGCAGGAACTGGGGGAATGGGCTAAGCAGAAATAATGCTGATTAATGAATCAAACCCAGCATTTCACTATACGTGCACCTTGCTCATAGCTGTATACTTGTCTAAAGAAGTATTTCATGTACAGTAGATGCTGCACCAGGCAATCAGCATGTCACACCATACAAGATCAAGCCATACTGTAAAGCTAAACATGTACGTACAAAGAAAGTGCAGATATGAGATGTAAAATAGGGCCTACTGTCTAATTTAAATATAGATAGATAGATAGATAGATAGATAGATAGATAGATAGATAGATAGATAGATAGATAGATAGATAGATAGATAGATAGATGTGAGTACATATATCAAAGTTAAAGGTTGTAAGTGTATATTATGGAATAAATCTTTATGTCACTGTATGAAATGTATTTTATACATTTAAAAAAAAAACGATATTAAAATGACCCTGTGTTTTTGTTTTCTCTGTTTCATGGTAAAAAAACGAGATTTATGGTAAGAACTTACTGTTGTTAAATCTCTTTCTGCGAGGTACACTGGGTTCCACAGGGAATAACATCGGGGGTGTAGAGTAAGATCTTGATCCGAGGCACCAACAGGCTAAAAGCTTTGACTGTTCCCAGAATGCATAGCGCTGCTTCCTCTATAACCCCGCCTCCGTGCACAGGAGCTCAGTTTTGTTAACCAGTCCAATGCAGTAGCAGGTAAAAGAAACGATAACCGTTAGTAGCCACACAAACCACATTCTCACGACAGGAGAAGGTGTCAGCAGCTAATGCCATACAAACCCAAAGAAGCTAAGTGCGTCAGGGTGGGCGCCCTGTGGAAAACAGTGTACCTCACAGAAAGAGATTTAACTATGGTAAGTCTACCATAAATCTCGTTTTCTGCAGCGGGGTACACTGGGTTCTACAGGGAATAACATCGGGGATGTCCTAAAGCAGTTCCTCATGGGAGGGGACGCACTGCAGCGGGCACAAGAACCCGGCGTCCAAAGGAAGCATCCTGGGAGGTGGCAGTATCGAAGGCATAGGACCTTATGAACGTGTTCACTGAGGACTACGTAGCCACCTTGCACAATTGTTCAAGGGTCGCACCACGGCGGACCGCCCAAGAAGGTCCAACAGACCGAGTAGAATGGGCTTTGATGGTAGCAGGAGCTGGAAGGCCAGCCTGTACATAAGCATATCACCATTCTAATCCATCTGACCAAGGTCTGCTTGTTAGCAGGACAGCCCTGGGGGACCCTCTTACTCAGGGGCGTTTTAAGAGAGGAGGAGGCCCGTGTTCAGCCTCCTCCATTCGGGCCCCCTCCTCTCTGCCCGGAGCGCTGTAGAGTCTGAGCACTAGAGGGCTCAGACTCTACTGCGCATGCGCAGATCTCCGGGAAAATTTTCCCTGAGATTTCTCTACTGCCCATGCGCAGAATTCTGTGAAAATGGCCGCTGAGCCATTTTCACTGTGTTCTAATAGCGCTGCCGGCGCTGGACTTTGGAGGGGTGAGTATTTTAAAAATGGGTGCAGTGTGTGCGGTGGGGGCTCCCTCTGTACTCAGGGGCCCATGTGCACCGCACACACTGCACCCATTATAGAAACGCCAGTTCTCTTACCTCCTCCCTAAGTGCGGCCACGCAATCCTGGAGAACTTTGGTGGTGTGTGTGACTGACTGATGAAAACCAGAGCCTCCGCTGTAAGTACCCGGCAACCAGGTCGCGGGAGTATACTGCGCCGCTGGGGGAGGTGATGGAGCTGCAGCAGTTGATGTCTGACTGACATCTAACACTAACAGTGTCTCTGCTGCAACCCTTGAAGTCTTTAAATTTCACTTAAAAAAGCTCTTCTGAGGGCTACCTAAGCAGCCCTGCCTGTTGTGTGCCTGCACTGCATGGCACCAACTATAAGGCGGGGTTATAGAGGAGGTGGCGCTATGCATTCTGGGAACAGTCAAAGCTTTTGGCCTGTTGGTGCCTCGGATTAAGATCCTACTCTACACCCCCAATGTTATTCCCTGTGGAACCCAGTGTACCCCGCTGCAGAAAAAAAGGTTTCAATGGGTTTTTATGTGACAAATTTGTAAAAATAAATATTAATTCAGTTGCATTTATTATAAAATTGTAACATGCAGATTTCCTGAAGTTTAGTTTAGAAGTTTCACTTACTGTAGGACACGGGCAGGACACGGGCTGGTGCTTTAATGGATGATCACAAGCTTAAGGGTAAATTCACTAAGATGGGAGTTCTATTTAAAATGGGTTGTTGCCCATAGCAACCAATCAGATTCCTGGTATTATCTTCTAGAACAGGGATGGGGAACCTTCAGCTCTCCAGCTGTTGTTGATCTACACATCCCAGCATGCCCTGCAACAGTTTTAGCATGGCCAAATAGCAAAACTGTAGCAAGGCATGCTGGTATGTGTATTTCAAAAACAGCTGGAGGGCCAAAAGGTTCCCCATCCCTGTTCTAGAAGGTGCTAGATAAATGAGAAGAAGAATGTGATTGGTTGCTATTGGCAACATCCGATCTTAAATAGAACTCCCATCTTAGTAAATATACCTCCTATTGTCTGGTCTCCCTGGAGCCAGGTGAGATTTTTTGTTTTACAGTTTATTAGCCACCTGTCAATGAGGAAGGTCAGCAGTGATATTGGTAATTTGTACATCTTATGAATGAAAAAAGAGTTTATGATTTTGGGTGCTAAATTATAGTAGCAGGAGGGGTGAAATGATAAACCATGAGCTTAACGTGTTAACATTGTGTGAAAAGTCTCTGTAACGTTAGCTACTGTATCTTTGTACACTTATACCTTACAAATAGAGCATGAGAAGTCACAAATACTGTGGAATATTGTGGAACTCTTTCCTGTGAATATGTGAATAAATACCATAGAGTATATACGGACTGCCCAATGGCAGAACATTTTAATAGATACGTTGTTAGAATACTAACAGTGTAAATAAGGCAGCAGCTGTGACTCATATACTATAATCTGACAGTTTCCTGTAACATTGTTTATATATATTACAGGGTAAGTAATATTTGTAAGCACACCTGTTTAAAATTGGCAGCTGTAGTTGAAGAACCAGTTCAATCTCGGAAGTGTTACATCTAGAAAGAGGACCAATTCAGTTGTGGGTTATTGTGAGGTGGGTACTGTCAGAGCAGTGGCACATAACCTATTTTGCTGCGCAGGAAAATTAGTGATTTGGTGTACTGTACTTCTTGGCAATGTGCACAGTCACAAACCACGGGTACACATTGTTGTGAATTGAATTGCCTAACAGACTGGGGATGCAAGTAGACAAGAAGCCAGTGGCATATCTATAATGGGTGCAGGGTGGCCAACACTGCACATCCTGCACCCATTTTTCAATACTTACCCACCTGAAGTCCAGCGCTGCACAAATCACCGGGAAAATGGCCACAGTGACATTTCACAGACTTTTTGCACATGCGCAGTAAAAAAAATCACAGGAAAATGTCCACCGCACCATTTTCCCGGGAAAGCTGCGCATGCGCACTAGACTCTGGCACAGCACTAGGTTCTACTACAGAGCTCAGAATCTACTGTGCTGCCGGCTAGAAAGAAGGGGGCCCAGACAAAGACTGCACACGGGCCCCCTCCTCTCCTAGTACACCCCTGCAAAGATATACATACTCAGCATCTGGTAACTGACAAATCCTGAAAACATGCTACAGATACAATGCATTTCTAGCATTTTCTGTATTAAGGGGGGTACACATGTAGCGATTTGGGCTCAGCGCGATGTGTGCTGAGCCCGGTGTCTGTACACATGCAGCGATGTGCGCTAGGCCGATCCTAACTAGACCGCAAGGCTCAATGAGAGCCTTGCGATCTAGCCAGATCTTGACTGTATGCAGTCACTGTTTCTGGGCCAGCGATAGCGACGCGTGGGGCAGCGCAACGGTGGCATCTAGTCAGATTGCTTAGAAATTAAGCAACAATCGCTATGTGTGTACCCCCTTTAGTTATTTTCAAACAACACATTTATATAGTCACATTTTAATTAGGTCCAGTGCTTTATAGTGATTGAATGACTTTGTGATCAAGGACATATCTATAATGGTGTGCATGGGACAGGAGAGGCCCTGCCCCCAGTACCCCACTGTGTGTCATGCAGCCTCATCCCCTATATTTACTGCTTGTGCTGTCATATTTAGAGTAATTGTAAAGTGGTCTGTGAGGCAATTACCACAGGACTGTCTTTACAACTGTACTCACATCTGTGGCAAACGGGCACTCTCAGTGCGGCTAGTAATTGTAATCATTTTTATAGTCAAAACTCTGGTGTAAAAAGTCTATGACAGATGAGGCAGTGCCTCCCCTGCCTTTTACCTTTTTCTCTGATCAAAACCCATTACATTTCCAGCTGTACATACTGCTGTACCTGTGTATAATGCCCACATGAACCCTGGGGCTCATATATTGTGTGTAAATCTGGCTCTGGAACTAGCCAGTGCCTCCTGAGCCACTTAGCTCACCACACATCCCTGGGCAGAAGGTATAGGAGGAGGGGAAGGGGATCTGCTGCATATGGGCCCCCCATGCATTAATATGCCTTGTATGAGACGTTTCCAAACACCAACACATATAATAGGGTTGCCAACTTCCTTAATCCTAAAATATCTGAAGTTGTGATGCCAGATATCACAACAGCACTAAGTTACTCACATGTAGCCCTTTATTAAACAGCTATATTGAAGGGTGCTGGACAACATTATTAACAGTCATTTTGGATAGTAATAGCCTAATCTGAGCTGCAGTGACAATATATCTTCAAACTAGAAAGGCACACTAAACAATTAGAGGACTGTGTGGTTTCCATTGTGTGGAAATATAAGATCTTGAAAGTGTATCATAGTGATTTTGGCCCTCATTCTGAGTTGTTTGCTCGCTAGCTGCTTTTAGCAGCATTGCACACGCTAGGCCGCTGCCCTCTGGGAGTGTATCTTAGTTTATCAGAATAGCGAACGAAAGATTAGCAGAATTGCTACTAAATAATTCCTTGCAGTTTCTCAGTAGCTCCAGACCTACTCCTAGATTGCGATCACCTCAGTCCGTTTAGTTCCTGGTTTGACGTCACAAACACGCCCTGCGTTTGGCCAGCCACTCCCCCGTTTCTCCAGACACTCCCGCATTTTTCCCTGACACGCCTGCGTTTTTTACCACACTCCCGGAAAACGCTCAGTTACCACCCACAAACGCCCCTTTCCTGTCAATCATTCACCGATCAGCAGAGCGACTGAAAAGCGCCGCAGAATCTACAGCAAATCTGCTAAGTTTTTAGTTAAATAACTAAGCGCATGCGCCTGCGCATTTTGCAACAAATTGCAGCATAGCGAAAATCGGCAACGAGCGTACAACTCGGAATGACCACCCTTATTACTTAGTAACAAAGAAGAAATTAGCCACATGGCTATTTATTTGTTTTCTCTGTGCACTTGATAGATACATATTAACTGTTTTTCAGTGTCAGGTCTGCAGATTCTATATTGGCTTATAAGTATTTTTTATTGTGTATGTTTGTTATTTTTGTGATTAGGAATTTTTATATAATAATAAATAAATATATATATTGCATGTTACTTTCAGGGACAGCACTTCTTTTTTTGGTTTTGTGTATCTTCAGGAAACCTTTACAATGGGTCCTCAAGGGACAGATTATATTAAGGTGTGTTGTTTAAAAGTGTACAATCGTTTTATTGACTTGTCACTGTAATGAACCAGATGTCACTGTCTATTCTGACTGTCAGTGCAACTGGGAACATTCCAGTTGTAAAAGAATCATGATCCATACCCAAGTTACTCTGGTGAAATGCAAATGTTCAATGTCTGACAACACCGACATGAAAATCTCCATATACCTATAGCTGAAGATACAATATACATATGACTTTCATTTATTCATTTTCTTTCACTCTTAAAAAAGAGAGCTCGAAGCTTGATTATGTACCTGACACAAATAAATTTCTCTAACGTCCTAGAGGATGCTGGGACTCCGTAAGGACCATGGGGAATAGACGGGCTCCGCAGGAGACATGGGCACTTTAAGAAAGACTTTAGACTCTGGGTGTGCACTGGCTCCTCCCTCTATGCCCCTCCTCAAGACCTCAGTTTTAGACTGTGCCCAGAGGAAGATGGGTGCACTGCAGGGAGCTCTCCTGAGTTTCCTGCTAAGAAAGCATTTTGTTAGGTTTTTTTCTTATTTTCAGGGAGCTCTGCTGGCAACAGACTCCCTGCATCGAGGGACTGAGGAGAGAGGAGCAGACCTACTTAAATGATAGGCTCTGCTTCTCGGCTACTGGACACCATTAGCTCCAGAGGGAGTGGAACACAGGTTCGTCCTGGGCGTTCATCCCAGAGCCGCGCCGCCGTTCTCCTCACAAAGCCGGAAGACACGAAGAAAGAAGTCTACTGCGGCGGCAGAAGCCCTCGGGTGCTTCACTGAGGTAACGCACAGCACTGCAGCTGTGCGTCATTGCTCCCATACACCTCACACACTCCTGTCACTGTAAGGGTGCAGGGCGCAGGGGGGGCGCCCTGGGCAGCAATAGAATACCTCTCCTATGGCAAATGACTATATACATGTACAGGTGGGCACTGTACATGTATATAAAAGAGCCCCCGCCATATTTTATTAAGTTTGAGCGGGACAGAAGCCCGCCGCCGAGGGGGGCGGGGCTTCTCCCTCAGCACTCACCAGCGCCATTTTCTCTCCACAGCACCGCTGAGAGGAAGCTCCCCGGACTCTCCCCTGCTTGACACACGGTGAAAGAGGGTTTTAAAGTAGAGGGGGGGCACATAATTGGCGATTATACATTACAGCAGCGCTATTGGGTAAACATTCTGTGTTTTTCTCCGGGGTCATATAGCGCTGGGGTGTGTGCTGGCATACTCTCTCTCTGTCTCTCCAAAGGGCTTAAAGGGGAACCTGTCTTCAGAAAAGAGTTTCCCTGTGTGTGTGGAGTGTGTCGGTACGCGTGTGTCGACATGTTTGACGATGAAGGCTCGCCTAAGGAGGAGGGGGAGTGCATGATTGTCAGGTCGCCGTCGGCAACGCCGACACCGGACTGGATGGATATGTGGAATGTCTTGAATGCTAATGTAAATTTATTGCATAAGAGATTAGACAAGACTGAGGCTAGGGATCAGTCAGGTAGTCAGACCATGCCTGTCCCAGTGGCACCGGGACCTTCTGGGTCTCAGAAACGCACATTATTCCAGATCACTGACACAGATACCGACACGGATTCAGATTCCAGTGTCGACTATGAGGATGCAAAATTACAGCCAAAAGTGGCTAAAGGTATTCGTTACATGATCATTGCTATTAAAGAGGTTTTGCATATTACTGAGGAACCCCCTGTCCCTGACACGAGGGTACACATGTATAAAGAGAAAGCCTGAGATCACCTTTCCGTCCTCATTTGAGCTAAGCGAATTGTGCGAAAAGGCTTGGGAATCTCCAGACAGGAGACTACAAGTTCCCAAAAGGATTCTTATGGCATATCCCTTCCCACAAAAGGACAGGATACGATGGGAATCTTCGCCTAAAGTAGACAAGGCGTTGACACGCTTATTCAAGAAGGTGGCACTGCCTTCCCAGGATATTGCTACCCTCAAGGATCCTGCGGATCGTAAGCAGGAAGTTACCATGAAGTACATTTACACACATTCTGGTACTATTGTTAGGCCGGCTATGGCATCGGCCTGGGTGTGTAGTGCTGACGCAGCATGGACAGATTCCTTGTCTACGGAGATTGAGACCCTAGATAAGGATACCATTCTAATGACCCTAGAGCATATCAAGGATGCTGCGTTATATATGAGGGATGCTCAAAGAGACATTTGTTTACTAAGCTCCAGAATAAATGCTATGTCTATTTCTGCTAGGCGACTCTTGTGGACCCGACAGTGGACGGGGGATGCCGACTCAAAGCGGCATATGGAGTCGTTGCCTTACAAGGGGGAGGAGTTGTTTGGAGACGGCCTCTCGGACCTTGTCTCTACTGCTACGGCTGGTAAATCGAATTTTTTACCTTATGTTCCCCCACAACATACTAAGAAGGCACCTCATTACCAAATGCAGTCCTTTCGTTCAAATAAAAGCAAAAAGGTACCGGGATCGTCCTTTCTTGCCAGAGGTAAAGGCAAGGGAAAAAAGCTGCACACAGCTAGTTCCCAGGAGCAGAAGTCCCCCCCTACGTCTGCAAAAACCACCCCATGACGCTAGGGCTTCCCTGGGGGGGCCAGATCAAGTGGGGGCACGTCTTCGATTTTTTAGCCACGTCTGGGTTCACTCACAGGTGAATCCCTGGGCAATAGAGATTGTTTCTCAGGTATACAGGCTGGAATTCGAAGAGATGCCTCCTCGCCGGTTTTTCAAATTGGCTCTGCCAGCTTCTCCGTCAGAAAGGGAGTTAGTGTTAACTGCAATTCAGAAATTGTACCTGTAACAGGTGATAGTCAAGGTTCCTCTTCTCCAGCAAGGAAAGGGGCATTACTCAACCCTGTTTGTGGTTCCGAAACCGGACGGTTCGGTCAGACCCATTTTGAATCTGAAATCCCTGAACCTGTACTTGAAAAAGTTTAAGTTCAAGATGAAATTGCTCAGAGCGGTCATCGCCAGCCTGGAAGGGGGGTATAGGATGGTTTCCCTGGACATAAAGGATGCTTACCTTCATGTTCCGATTTTTGTTCCTGAGATTTGCGGTACAGGACTGTCATTACCAATTTCAGACGTTGCCGTTTGGGCTTTCCACGGCCCCAAGAATTTTCACCAAGGTAATGGCGGAAATGATGGTGCTCCTGCGCAAGCAGGGTGTCACAATTATCCCATACTTGGACGATTTCCTCATAAAGGCGAGATCTCGAGAGAAGTTACTGGACAGCGTGTCACTGTCAGTGAGGACATTGCAAAAAAAAATATGTTTCTTGGTGTGAGGCCAGGAATGCTCCTACGGAAGAATTCCATCTAGGCCGTTTTCTTCACTTCCTACAAACTGGAGTATAATATTCCGAAGTCCCAGCTGGTTCCTACAAGGCGTCTGACCTTTTTGGGCCTGATTCTGGACACAGAACAGAAAAAGGTTTTTCTTCCGATGGAAAAGGCTCAGGAGCTCATAGCTCTGGATAGGAACCTATTAAAGCCAAAAAAAGGTTTCAGTGCTTCACTGCACCCGTGTCCTGGGGAAGATGGTGGCATCGTACGAGGCCATCCCCTTCGGCAGGTTCCATGCGAGGACTTTTCAATGGGACCTACTGGACAAATGGTCCGGGTCTCATTTACAAATGCATCAAAGGATCACCCTGTCTCCCAGAGCCAGGATATCTCTCCTGTGGTGGCTGCACAGTGCTCACCTCCTGGAAGGCCGCAGGTTCGGCATTCAGGACTGGATCCTGGTGACCACGGACACGAGCCTCCGTGGTTGGGGAGCAGTCACGCAGGGAAGAAATTTCCAAGGACTTTGGTCAAGTCAAGAGACTTGTCTTCACATCAACATCCTGGAACTAAGGGCCATAAACAATGCCCTACGTCAAGCGGAGATCTTACTTCGCAATCGACCAGTTCTGATCCAGTCAGACAACATCACCGCAGTAGCTCATGTAAACCGCCAAGGCGGCACAAGGAGCAGAGTGGCAATGGCGGAAGCCACCAGAATTCTTCGCTGGGCGGAGAATCATGTAAGCGCTCTGTCAGCAGTGTTCATTCCGGGAGTGGACAACTGGGAAGCAGACTTCCTCAGCAGACACGATCTGCATCCGGGAGAGTGGGGACTTCATCAGGAAGTCTTTGCGCACATTGCAAGTCGGTGGGGACTACCCCAAATAGACATGATGGCATCCCGTCTCAACAAAAAGCTACAAAGGTATTGCGCCAGGACAAGAAACCCTCAGGCGGTAGCTGTGGACGCCCTAGTGACACCGTGTGTGTTCCAGTCGGTTTATGTGTTTCCTCCTCTTCCTCTCATACCCAAGGTGTTGAGGATAATAAGAAGAAGAGGAGTGAGAAGCTCACAGAAGATCCGTGGCCTCTTCCTCTAAGGCAGGACCTGTTACAACAAGGTCCCTGTCTGTTCCAAGACTTACCGCGGCTGCGTTTGACGGCATGGCAGTTGAACGCCGAATCCTAGCGGAAAAAGGTATTCCGGATGAGGTCATTCCTACGCTAATATAGGCTAGGAAGGACGTGACGTCTAAACATTATCACCGAATATGGCGAAAATATGTTTCTTGGTGTGAGGCCAGGAATGCTCCTACGGAAGAATTCCATCTAGGCCGTTTTCTTCACTTCCTACAAACTGGAGTGAATTTGGGCCTAAAATTAGGCTACATTAAAGTTCAGATTTCGGCCTTATCCATTTTCTTTCAAAAGGAATTGGCCTCTTTACCTGAAGTACAGACTGTTGTGAAGGGAGTATTGCATATTCAGCCTCCTTTTGTACCTCCGGTGGCGCCTTGGGACCTTAACGTGGTGTTAAGTTTCCTTAAGTCACATTGGTTTGGACCACTTAAAACAGTGGAGTTGAAATATCTCACTTGGAAGGTGGTCATGTTGTTAGCCTTGGCTTCGGCTAGGCGAGTTTCGGAATTGGCGGCTTTATCACATAAAAGCCCCTATCTGGTTTTCCATATGGATAGAGCGGAGTTGCGGAACCGTCCTCAATTCCTACCTAAGGTGGTCTCATCCTTTCATATGAACCAACCTATTGTCGTGCCTGTGGCTACACGTGACTTGGAGGATTCCGAGTCCCTTGATGTGGTCAGGGCTTTGAAAATTTACGTGGCCAGAACGGCTAGGATCAGAAAAACAGAAGCACTGTTTGTCCTGTATGCAGCCAACAAGGTTGGTGGCCCTGCTTCAAAGCAGACTATTGCTCGCTGGATCTGTGACACGATTCAGCAGGCACATTCTACGGCAGGATTGCCGTTACCGAAATTGGTTAAGGCCCATTCCACTAGGAAGGTAGGCTCGTCTTGGGCGGCTGCCCGAGGGGTCTCGGCACTACAGCTGTGCTGAGCTGCTACTTGGTCGGGGTCACACACTTTTGCAAAGTTCTATAAGTTTGATACCCTGGCTGAGGAGGACCTCCTGTTTGCTCAATCGGTGCTGCAGAGTCATCCGCACTCTCCCGCCCATTTGGGAGCTTTGGTATAATACCCAAGGTCCTTACGGAGTCCCAGCATCCTCTAGGACGTTAGAGAAAATAAGATTTTACACTTACCGGTAAATCTATTTCTCGGAGTCCGTAGAGGATGCTGGGCGCCCGTCCCAAGTGCGGACTTCTTCTGCAAGACTTGTATATAGTTATTGCTTACATAAGGGTTATATTATAGTTCATCGGTTTGGACCGAGACTATGTTGTTTGTTCATACTGTTAACTGGGTAGTTTATCACAAGTTATACGGTGTGATTGGTGTGGCTGGTAGGACTCTTGCCCTTGGATTAACAAAAATCCTTTTCTCGTACTGTCCATCTCCTCTGGGCACAGTTTCTCTAACTGAGGTCTGGAGGAGGGGCATAGAGGGAGGAGCCAGTGCACACCCAGAGTCTAAAGTCTTTCTTAAAGTGCCTATGTCTCCTGCGGAGCCCGTCTATTCCCCATGGTCCTTACGGAGTCCCAGCATCCTCTACGGACTACGAGAAATAGATTTACCGGTAAGTGTAAAATCTTATTATTACATGTAATCAGCTGAGTGGCTGAGTTCAGTTCAATGCCATTTGGCGTCTGGTAAAGAGTTATCACTGTGTATTAGGGCCATTTCTGTTATTCTTCTGTATTACATCATGGAAGTAGGATATAGTAATATCAAATTATCATGCAGACAAAATGTCCTATTTTTTCAGAGAATGGGATGAGGGGAAAGCAAAAGAGGATAGAAGGAAGACGTGGGAGAGACAGGACAGGGAGACAAAATACATTCATACTGTATGTAGCATGTAGCTAAGACGCAACAGAAGAGCATTGGTGACTATGGGGTCTTTATACTAAGCCTTAGATGGAGATAAAGTCAACATAGATAAAGTACCAGCCAATCCGCTCCTAACTGATATGTCACAGGCTGTTTGAAAAATGACAGTTAGAACCTGATTGGTTGTGTCAAAGTCTAAAAATATCATGATTCACATGCCTTGTACTAACCGCTCATGCACATGCCCGCTGCTCGTACACTCAGTCTGCTGTGCGTGCACATATCCGCAATTTGCGTAAGATCGCTCCGGCGATCACGCGTGTGGTATGCGCATTTACGGTAGAGTTTGTGAGCGTGTAGCGGGCGACTCGATCATAGCATATTTAACCCATATAGTGTGTTTTATAGTTAATATTCCCCTAGACAACGTCAGCAAGTATGTTTAGTTTAAACGGTTCTTGGACAGAGAGATTCCTCTTTACATGATAGGAAGGGTCAGATAAAGGTTGAAAGGTGGTGTCTAGTATCCAGCTGTAGGGTATTTTAAGGGTAACATTTCGGTGTTAGTTAGGAAAAGATCGCTCACTCCTGCGTATAGTTAAGTACAAAAGTAGTCTATGGACATTAATTGTATTTTGCTGTTTATTACACATGCGGGGGGAATCCAGAGGATACCACCCACTACAGCAGTTGGGGAAAGACACAGCCCACCTGTTTAAATCTACCTATGACCTTTGTTATAATGCAGAGACACATTCCTGTGTCCAATGAACGATGAGATTGTAGGAACCATTGTATTGTGAATGTATGCTGAGTATATAAAGACCAGCATTGCCTGGCCAGTCACTCACTCTCTCTGAAAAGTTTTCACATTGAAGGCTGAGGGCTGGATCCAGGACGCGCTTGCGAATCATTCCCACGTGTGTAAGTTTCTCTGTAGCCATTTTGTTATCCTTAGTGTTTGCCATTTATTCTCATTCTGTTTGTTTGCCATTGCTCATGTTATTCTCTGTTATTGTGTTAGATTTTGATGTTAGTTTGTAGTGTATGATATGTATTGTTTAACCTTTTATTAGAATCTATCCACAGTGGCCTTAGAACCATGTGGTTTTCAAATACAAATTAGTGCTGTGTTGTCACTTTCCTGCCAGGGCTTTCAAAGTGGTTTAACCTGTTTAAGGTGTATAAGCATTGTTAAGGTGTATAAGCATTGTTAAGGTGTATGCACTGCTGATACTTTGTATCACCAACGCTACTTAAAGTTTAAAGGTATAGTGCTTTGCTGCTAAGGTTTAAAGTATAAGCATATCCTTACACTGTTTCATTACTTAAGGTTTACTGTGTATCAGTCCGTGAGCGTACGTGTCGCTCGTGCGTCGCGCCCACGGCCTAGCGTCTGCTACGCTAAGTGCGTACCCTTACAGTACTCACTGCGCCAATTGCGTACTTAGTCCATAATAAGTATATAGCTTACGTTTAAAGGTAAAATTTTACATTTTCAATTGGGGGACTCATCCGGACCTCCTCATATCCGCAACCTAGCGGAACCAGGCAGACTTTATCCATCAGCAAAGGGCGGGAAGGTAGTATCCCCTGTTAGCCGTTTGGTGGTTGGGGATACAGTAGTGCTGATCAGATAAGCGTCTGCTCCACTTGGTTTGTAGGGATGCTGGTGGAATCCGGTTCCAGAAGGTAAGAACGTAAAGCTTTGTGTTATTTTTTTAAAATCTGTTTAATTTCTGTTTGGTGCCAACTGCGCACGCAACACATGTAACACACGCACACACCTGTACTCTGCATATCTGACCATATTGTTGCAAAACAAGGTTCAAATGAGTCATATTGTGTATGATTCAGATTGGATTGCTTATCTGTTTAAGTAGGGTTAAAAGTATATTTAAAAGTTGCTGCAAAAGCCTTGATATAGTGTTGTTTTTTTTAAACTCAGGCCTAAAATAACTTCAGGGGCTTGTATGGTGATTTTTTTTGTGACAAAGGAAGCCGCATGGTCTGTCCTCCATTTTGTGTAACCCTCATGGATGTGGAAGGGGGAGGAGCAGCGGCCATTTTTGGAAGGTGAATTTTCTCTGACGTCCTAGTGGATGCTGGGAACTCCGTAAGGACCATGGGGAATAGCGGCTCCGCAGGAGACTGGGCACAAAAGAAAAGCTTTAGGACTACCTGGTGTGCACTGGCTCCTCCCCCTATGACCCTCCTCCAAGCCTCAGTTAGATTTTTGTGCCCGACCGAGCTGGGTGCAATCTAGGAGGCTCTCCTGAGCTTCTTAGGAAAAGTTAGTTTTAGGTTTTTTATTTTCAGTGAGACCTGCTGGCAACAGGCTCACTGCATCGAGGGACTAAGGGGAGAAGAAGCGAACCTGCCTGCTTGCAGCCAGCTTGGGCTTCTTAGGCTACTGGACACCATTAGCTCCAGAGGGACCGAACACAGGCCCAGCCTCGGAGTCCGGTTCCAGAGCCGCGCCGCCGGCCCCCTTACAGAGCGAGAAGCAAGAAGAGGTCCGGAAAATCGGCGGCAGAAGACATCAGTCTTCACCAAGGTAGCGCACAGCACTGCAGCTGTGCGCCATTGCTCCTCATGCACCACACGCTCCGGTCACTGATGGGTGCAGGGCGCTGGGGGGGGGGGGGGGGGCGCCCTGAGCAGCAATATAAACACCTTGGCTGGCTAAAATACATCACATATAACCCCCAGGGCTATATGGATGTATATTAACCCCTTCCAGATTCCTGAAAAAAGCGGGAGAAAAGTCCGCCGAGAAGGGGGCGGAGCCTATCTCCTCAGCACACTGGCGCCATTTTCCCTCACAGCTCCGCTGGAAGGACGTCTCCCTGACTCTCCCCTGCAGTCCTGCACTACAGAAAAGGGTAAAACAAGAGGGGGGGGGCACTAATTAGGCGCAGTATAATATACACAGCAGCTATAAAGGGAAAAACACTCTGTATGGCGTTATCCCAACATATATATAGCGCTCTGGTGTGTGCTGGCATACTCTCCCTCTGTCTCCCCAAAGGGCTAGTGGGGTCCTGTCCTCTATCAGAGCATTCCCTGTGTGTGTGCTGTGTGTCGGTATGACTGTGTCGACATGTATGAAGAGGAAAATGATGTGGAGGCGGAGCAATTGCCTGTAATGGTGATGTCACCCCCTAGGGAGTCGACACCTGAGTGGATGAGCTTATGGAAGGAATTACGTGAAAGTGTCAGCTCTTTACAAAAGACGGTTGATGACATGAGACAGCCGGCTACTCAGCTTGTGCCTGTCCAGGCGTCTCAAAGACCATCAGGGGCTCTAAAACGCCCGCTACCTCAGATGGCAGATACAGACGCCGACACGGATACTGACTCCAGTGTCGACGATGAGGAGACGAATGTGACTTCCAGTAGGGCCACACGTTACATGATTGAGGCAATGAAAAATGTTTTACACATTTCTGATAGTACAAGTACCACTAAAAAGGGTATTATGTTTGGTGAGAAAAAACTGCCTGTAGTTTTTCCTGCATCTGAGGAATTAAATGAAGTGTGTGATGAAGCGTGGGTTTCTCCCGATAAAAAACTGATAATTCCTAAAAAGTTATTGGCATCATAGCCCTTCCCGCCAGAGGATAGGGCACGTTGGGAAACACCCCCTAGGGTGGATAAAGCGCTCACACGCTTGTCAAAACAGGTGGCACTACCGTCTCCTGATACGGCCGCCCTTAAGGAACCTGCTGACAGAAAGCAGGAGAATATCCTAAAATGTATATACACTCACACGGGTGTTATACTGCGACCAGCAATCGCCTCAGCCTGGATGTGCAGTGCTGGGGTGGCTTGGTCGGATTCCCTGACTGAAAATATTGATACCCTGGATAGGGACAGTATATTACTGACTATAGAGCATTTAAAAGATGCATTTTTATATATGCGTGATGCACAGAGGGATATTTGCCGACTGGCATCAAGAGTAAGTGCGCTGTCCATATCTGCCAGAAGAGGGTTATGGACGCGGCAGTGGTCAGGTGATGCTGATTCCAAAAGGCATATGGAAGTATTGCCTTATAAAGGGGAGGAGTTATTTGGGGTAGGTCTATCGGACCTGGTATCCACGGCAACTGCTGGGAAATCCACATTTTTACCCCAGGTAGCCTCTCAACATAAAAAGACGCCGTATTATCAGGCGCAGTCCTTTCGGCCCCATAAGGGCAAGCGGGCGAAAGGCGCCTCATTTCTGCCCCGTGGCAGAGGGAGAGGAAAAAGGCTGCAGCAAACAGCCAGTTCCCAGGAACAGAAGCCCTCTCCCGCTTCTGCCAAGTCCTCAGCATGACGCTGGGGCTCTACAAGCGGACTCAGGCACGGTGGGGGCCCGTCTCAAGAATTTCAGCGCGCAGTGGGCTCACTCACAAGTGGACCCCTGGATCCTTCAGGTGGTATCTCAGGGGTACAAATTGGAATTCGAGATGTCACCCGCTCGCCGTTTCCTAAAGTCTGCCTTACCGACGTCTCCCTCCGACAGTGAGGCGGTATTGGAAGCCATTCACAAGCTGTATTCACAGCAGGTGATAATCAAGGTACCCCTCCTGCAACAGGGAAAGGGGTATTATTCCACGCTGTTTGTGGTACCGAAGCCGGATGGCTCGGTGAGACCTATTTTAAATCTAAAATCTTTGAACACTTACATACAGAGGTTCAAATTCAAGATGGAGTCACTCAGAGCGGTGATCGCGAACCTGGAAGAAGGGGATTATATGGTGTCTCTGGACATCAAGGATGCTTACCTCCATGTCCCAATTTACCCTTCTCACCAAGGGTACCTCAGGTTTGTGGTACAGAACAACCACTATCAGTTTCAGACGCTGCCGTTTGTGGTTGTCCACGGCACCCCGGGTCTTTACCAAAGTAATGGCCGAAATGATGATACTCCTTCGAAGGAAGGGAGTTTTAATTATCCCTTACTTGGACGATCTTCTGATAAGGGCAAGATCCAAGGAACAGTTGGTAGTCGGAGTAGCACTATCTCAAGTAGTGCTGCGGCAGCACGGTTGGATTCTCAATATCCCAAAATCACAGCTGATCCCGACGACACGTCTTCTATTCCTAGGGATGATCCTGGACACAGTCCAGAAAAAGGTGTTTCTCCCGGAAGAGAAAGCCAGAGAGTTATCCGAGCTAGTCAGAAACCTCCTAAAACCAGGCCAAGTATCAGTGCACCAATGCACAAGGGTCCTGAGAAAAATGGTAGCTTCCTACGAAGCAATCCCATTCGGCAGATTCCACGCAAGAACATTCCAGTGGGACCTGCTGGACAAATGGTCCGGATCGCATCTTCAGATGCATCAGCGGATAACCCTGTCCCCAAGGACAAGGGTGTCCCTCCTGTGGTGGTTGCAGAGTGCTCATCTTCTAGAGGGCCGCAGATTCGGCATTCAGGACTGGGTCCTGGTGACCACGGATGCCAGCCTGCGAGGCTGGGGAGCAGTCACACAGGGAAGAAACTTCCAGGGCTTGTAGTCAAGCCTGGAGACATCACTTCACATAAATATCCTGGAGTTAAGAGCCATTTACAATGCTCTAAGCCAAGCAAGACCTCTGCTTCAAGGTCAGCCGGTGCTGATCCAGTCGGACAACATTACGGCAGTCGCCCACGTAAACAGACAGGGCGGCACAAGAAGCAGGAGGGCAATGGCAGAAGCTGCAAGGATTCTTCGCTGGGCGGAAAATCATGTGATAGCACTGTCGGCAATGTTCATTCCGGGAGTGGACAACTGGGAAGCAGACTTCCTCAGCAGGCACGACCTCCACCCGGGAGAGTGGGGACTTCACCCAGAAGTCTTCCACATGATGATAAACCGTTGGGAAAAACCAAAGGTGGACATGATGGCGTCCCACCTCAACAAAAAACTGGACAGGTATTGCGCCAGGTCAAGGGATCCTCAAGCAATAGCTGTGGACGCTCTGGTAACACCGTGGGTGTACCAGTCAGTGTATGTGTTCCCTCCTCTGCCTTTCATACCCAAGGTGCTGAGAATTATACGGCGGGGAGGAGTAAGAACTATTCTCGTGGCTCCGGATTGGCCAAGAAGGACTTGGTACCCGGAACTTCAAGAGATGCTCACAGAGGACCCGTGGCCTCTACCTCTGAGAAGGGACCTGCTCCAGCAGGGACCCTGTCTGTTCCAAGACTTACCGCGGCTGCGTTTGACGGCATGGCGGTTGAACGCCGGATCCTAAAGGAAAAAGGCATTCCAGACGAAGTCATCCCTACTTTGATAAAAGCCAGAAAGGATGTAACCGCAAAGCATTATCACCGCATCTGGCGGAAATATGTTGCGTGGTGCAAGGCCAAAAAGGCCCCGACGGAGGAATTTCAACTGGGTCGATTCCTGCATTTCCTGCAAGCAGGAGTGTCTATGGGCCTAAAATTAGGATCCATTAAGGTCCAGATTTCGGCCCTGTCGATTTTCTTTCAGAGAAAACTGGCTTCAGTGCCTGAAGTCCAGACGTTTGTTAAGGGAGTGCTACATATACAGCCTCCTTTTGTGCCTCCAGTGGCACCCTGGGATCTGAATGTTGTTTTGGGTTTCCTAAAATCACATTGGTTTGAACCACTCAACACTGTGGACTTAAAATATCTCACATGGAAAGTGGTCATGTTGTTGGCCCTAGCTTCAGCCAGGCGTGTGTCCGAATTGGCGGCTTTATCCTGTAAAAGCCCTTACCTGATTTTTCATACGGACAGGGCAGAATTGAGGACTCGTCCTCAATTTCTCCCAAAGGTGGTTTCAGCGTTTCATCTGAACCAGCCTATTGTGGTACCTGCGGCTACTAAGGACTTGGAGGACTCCAAGTTGCTGGACGTTGTCAAGGCCCTGAAAATATATGTTTCCAGGACGGCTGGAGTCAGAAAATCTGGCTCGCTTTTTATCCTGTACGCACCCAACAAGCTGGGTGCTCCTGCTTCTAAGCAGACTATTGCTCGCTGGATTTGTAGTACAATTCAGCTTGCGCATTCTGTGGCAGGCCTGCCACAGCCAAAATCTGTAAAAGCCCACTCCACAAGGAAGGTGGGCTCATCTTGGGCGGCTGCCCGAGGGGTCTCGGCTTTACAACTCTGCCGAGCTGCTACTTGGTCAGGGTCAAATACTTTTGTAAAATTTTACAAATTTGACACTCTGGCTGAGGAGGACCTGGAGTTTTCTCACTCAGTGCTGCAGAGTCATCCGCACTCTCCCGCCCATTTGGGAGCTTTGGTATAATCCCCATGGTCCTTACGGAGTTCCCAGCATCCACTAGGACGTCAGAGAAAATAAGAATTTACTTACCGATAATTCTATTTCTCGTAGTCCGTAGTGGATGCTGGGCGCCCATCCCAAGTGCGGATTATCTGCAATACTTGTACATAGTTATTGTTAGCAAATCGGGTTATTGTTGTTGTGAGCCATCTATCCAGAGGCTCCTCTGTTATCATGCTGTTAACTGGGTTCATATCACAAGTTGTACGGTGTGGTTGGTGTGGCTGGTATGAGTCTTACCCGGGATTCAAAATCCTTCCTTATTGTGTACGCTCGTCCGGGCACAGTATCCTAACTGAGGCTTGGAGGAGGGTCATAGGGGGAGGAGCCAGTGCACACCAGGTAGTCCTAAAGCTTTTCTTTTGTGCCCAGTCTCCTGCGGACTAACCTGTGTAACCAATGGTGGGAACTTTCAGGTCAGCGGTGAGGTCACTTTCGGTCAACCGCTGACCTGAAAGTTCCCAACATTGGTTACAATGGAGCGCATAGGCGCTACATTGTAACACTGCCGTGTGCCGCCTGTCATACAGTACAGGAGCACACAGCCGATCAGGAGGGTGCCACAACGTGGCGCTCCCTGATTGGCTGAAGAAACCCACTTAGACATCAGTCAGAGTGGGTTTCTTGCATTCGGGGAAAGGGGGCCCATGTGAAAACATGGGTCCCCTTTCAGTTCGTGGTCGGGTATCCGTTTTTTTATTTTTTCAAGTACGTGGATTACAAAAGGATTTACCGAGGAGCCTTCAACCATGGATTATGTGAGTATAATTTTTTCTACAGGTACACCATGGATTCTACTGGAGAAGAGGACCGACCTGCGTGGGAACATAAGGTAAGTATGTGTATATGGAGGTGTGGATGGATGTATTAAAGTTATACTTTCAAGGTGTGTGTGTAATGTCTTTATTGGGTATTTTTTTAGTAGTAGTACTACAGGTACCAGCGGGCCCATTTTTCCACCGCATGCTGGTACTTGTGGTTCTCCAAGTACCAGCTTGCGGGGGAGGCTTGCTGGGTCTTGTAGTACTGCTACTAAAAACAATATCAAGCACTTATCACAAAGGCTATCAGCCCCCCATCCGCAGCCCATTGGATGGGGGGACAGCCTCGGGCTTCACCCCTGGCCCTTGGGTGGCTGGGGGAGGGGACCCCTTGATTGAAGGGGTCCCCACTCCCCCAGGGTACCCCGGCCAGGAGTGACTAGTTGGATATTTGATGCCACGGCCGCAAGGCACTGTATAAAAGTGACCCCCGGCTGTGGCATTATCTGTCCAGCTAGTGGAGCCCGGTGCTGGTTTCAAAAATACGGGGGACCCCTACTCTTTTTGTCCCCCGTATTTTTGGAACCAGGACCAGGCGCAGAGCCCGATGCTGGTTGCTTAAATATGGGGGAAACCCTGTCCATTTTTTTCCCATATTTCTGCAACCAGGATCGGCTCAAAGAGCCCGAGGCTGGTTTGCCTTAGGAGGGGGAACCCCACGCAATTTTTTTTTTACATTTAAACTTTATTTATTTTTTAAACAAAGTGCACAATGAAGCCCAGCACGGATCTCTCAGATCCGGCCGAGATTCATTGTATTAGAGTCGGCAGTGTTTTACAAGTCACTCACGTAAAACACTGCCAAAAAAAACGAATGACATCGACATCGGAAAACCCGAAAATGCAGAATACGGCAGTTTAGTAAATTAGTCGTAATCAATTCAAAAAGTTGCATATTTACACTTTCGATGTCATTCGTGATTGAACTTTGACCTCAAACGGGAAAACACGAATCTTAGTAAATTTACCCCATGGTCGACACATGAAAATGGTCGACACATGAAAGGTCAACATATGAAAAGGTCAACATGAGTTTTTTAACTTTTTTTTCTTTTGGGGAACTTTTCCATACTTTACGATCCACATGGACTACAATTGGAACGGTAAAGTGTGCCGAGCGAAGCGGTAGCGGAGCGAAGGCACCAAGCCCGAAGCATGGCGAGCGAAGCGAGCCATGCGAGGGGACGCGGTGCACTAATTGGGGTTCCCAGTCACTTTACGCAAAAAACGACACCAAAAAAAGTAAAAAAAATCATGTCGACCTTTTCATAGGTCGACCTTTCATGTGTCGACCATTTTCATGTGTCGACCATGTGTCCATGTCGACCATGTCAATGTCGACCAATAGTGGTCGACCTAATGACTGTCGACCATAACATGGTTGACCATTCATACCGGAACCCCTGTGTACACGTGTCTCTGGCCGAGTGCGAGACAGCGTACGCAACGCAAAGGCCTACACACGTGGCGTATATTACGCAACATGCGTACGGATACGCCCGCTAAATACAAATTATACAATAGCATTGTTTTAGTTTAGGCGATACGGTAGCCACGCGATAATAGCACAAATTGTTCCGTTTCCAATATTTAGTTTAAATACCTTACTTTACTGTAGTACCTCTGGGGAGAGCTATCAGTTTACGGGAAATGATTTTTTTCTGATCAGAAAACTATAGAATGATAGTGTGGGCTAAAAGGAAAAAAGGTATGATTGTATTGAACTTCGCTTGGTGGTCTTGATGGTCTTGGTGGTCTTGGTGAAGCTTGGTGATCTTGATGAAGCTTGGTGATCTTGATGAAGCTTGGTGAATCTTGGTGAAGCTTGGTGAAGCACGGTCTAGGTGAAAACGTGCGAGCGCGGTTTTGGTGAACACGTGCGACGAAGTGTGATAAAAGTTTTCGTGGTATTACGCTCCGGCTGTTGTGGAGCACAGTAGGAAGACTCCAATGATCCTACCATTTATGGACAACAAGTGTCTATAAGTGGTACGATTGGACCGCACGGTTGTAGGTGTAAACCCATGACGCAACGTGATATGAGGTCGCATATTCATGCGTAAATTGCCCACATACGTGTTGTAGGGAGCACATGCAAGCGTGATTTGTGTAAAATAAAGGTAGGGAATTTTCACTGGTAGGGCCTGCAACGACTATTTGTGTCTACTAAAAGAGGCGGATCCGTGATACTCGGAGCAGAAGAAGCTGGTGGAAGAGCTTGAAGAACTTCCACCGTAGACTTCTGTGTTTGGTGCATTTTAGGAAGTTTTTCTGTGTTAAAAAGGTCCACAATGGAAGCCAAGTGCACAACAGAGGGACGTTTAGCAGTCAGGGTTCAGACTGAAGAGGCTTGCAGACCCCGGGGGTCTGCTCGGTTAGTAATGTGGGGGAAGTATGGTCCCCACACTGAGACCTTTTGTGATGAATGGACACGAATGACTGTGGGGGATAAAGCACCATTTCCTGGGATAGGTAGTTTTGACTCAGAGGTATTGCATAATCTAAGAAGAAGGATATGTCTGATAAAATCCGGGAAGCAACGGATTAGACATTATGATTATTTACAGTTATGGCAACAGGAAGGTGAGATACACAGAGGATTAGCTCAAGCAGCTGGTTCCAACCTGATCAGAAGACTGATGGCAACTGGAGAAACAATGGCTACAGAGAATGGCATACTGGGATATGATGATAATAGTGCACTTAATAAATGTATTAATGATGATAATAGTAAACGTAATGGATGTGTTGATAACTATAGGAGTAAAACTGATAAATGTACAAATTCTAACCCGTGCAAGTTGCACCCCATGTTAAACTTCCCTCAGGATTACAAGCAAGAAAGTGAGCCCAGCACGATGTCGGCACTTTTTCCAGCAGCCACCATACGAGACACCCAGGTGGGCACGGCCCAATCGGTAAAGGCAGTAGTAAAGCCCCTTACGGAGGGTCAGGTGAGGTCGTGTCCACAGGTAAGTACGGTATTGTATGTTATGCACAGACAATTGCACCTCACATTGTAGAGTCAACACAAGATGATGTAGTTGAACTTAATCCTGTCAGGGTGATTGCAGTCCCAAATGGACAGACTGACGCTCTGGGAGTCACTCCCGTCAGGAACATTGCAATGCATTGCCCCTGGTCCCGGACAGAATTAAGGACAATTATGTCTGAATTTCCTGATCCCAGGAAAGATCTAGCCGCATGCCAAAGGTTTATTAAAGAACTAGGAAACACCGCCGAACCCCATAATAAAGATTGGCGGACATTGCTGAGGGTATGTCTACCCTCCAATATTGACCCTGCGAAATTCATCACGGATTGTAAGTTAGACGCAGAAGTACCTCTTACTGAGGAATACAATCAGGACAATGTAAAACGGATCAATCTGCAATTAGGAGTATATTTCCCAACTGTTGTCAAGTGGAACAAAATTTTCTCCATTAGACAAAAAGAAGGTGAAACTGCTTCTGATTATTTCCATCGAGCATTAGAGGAAATGGCTAGATACACTGGGATCGCGGACATTGAGGAAAGTGTACATCATAGAGAAGTAGCGGTGTCCGTATTAATGGAAGGTTTAAAAGAAGTGTTGAGAACAGGGGTACAGACCACTCAACCTAACTGGAGAGGTATCTCGGTGGCTGCATTAAGGGAGTCCGCTATCGAGCATGACCGTAATATCCAAAGAACCAGGGAAGCACAGGGAGAGCGATTGATGGTGATGAGCATCCAAGCACTAGAAGAGGCATCAAATCGACCAAAACCCCAGGCCCCTGGCACATGGAGGAAGCCAAGGGTTTGTTATCTGTGTAAAAGGGAAGGGCATTATGCCAGCAACTGTAACAGCACACATAAAGTCAGACCTCCTAGACAAGAACACGAGCAAAGTTATGACACACGTAATTGTAATCAGGGATCATATAGGAAAAATTTTGGGCCGCACCTGTAATTTGCAGCCAGTGAAGTTGATTGTTAGCCTTGGTAGCAAGCCTGAGGTTACAATCGATGTAATTGGTAGGTCATTCCTTGTAGACACAAGGGCGGCCAGGTAAACTCTGTGATTATCTTTAAATGTTTCCTTTTCATCTCTGACGTTCACCAGCAGAACTACAGCTCAAACGTCACATGTCTACTTGGTCTTTTCGGAGGTCTACCCAACCCCAGTATATCTTACCAGCATCGTTATATCTGGCCAAACGCAAAGGTTGGAGAGTGGAAATGCTGGTGGGGGAGACTGTGCAGAGATGCCGATGGACATGTTGGTGTGACAGCCTGATGGTGAACGGAAATCTGACAATGTTTTTTTTCTATTGTTCTCTCTCTTTTTGTTCTTTCATGTTTTACGGACGGTATGTCACACAACAGCTAGACAAATGGTAATGCAAGATTTATGCTCCTTACAGAAAGATCGCTGATTCGGAAAGAATATTGTATCACCGGAGTGTTCGTTTTGGGAAGACTGAGACAGCACTGTTGAGACGACATCTGAGCAAGAAGAGCAACAAGACTATAGGACAATTATCGTAACATTTTTCTTTCCCTTCAATTATTTTCGGTACCCCCATTACAACTTTTTCTTTCTCCTCCTGTAAGATGGACTTACCCCAAGAGACTGCATTCCGTGTTTTCCTGTTGACCCTGTTGTTGACCAGAGCAGTCTGTTTCAGTGAGAGTACCAGTGAGGTCGAGAAAGGATCTGGAATGGGTTCTGATGACCAGGATGGATTCGTAGAATTCCAAGAGCAACACAATCACCGAGTAAAGGCGAGTATCAGAAAACGATCTGGTAGCCATGACACTAAGAGACATTGTGAAGGATTGTTAGCTGAAGAGAATTGTATCTGTAGGAATTGTGACAACATAGTTGAGGACGGGTGCATCCAGAGATGTCAGTCCAGCATTAATATCAATATGGACCGTCATCCATTGAGTGACTATCACTCATTAGTGGGTAAGGTTTTAAACCAAACAGAATGCTGGGTGTGCTCACAAGTACCTCAAGGTCATAGAAAGTCAGGACTAGTACCATACTCTTTAACGATAGATGAGGTACTTGAGTTAAGGGGTGGGAGACCGGTGGACAAGAAATTTAATATTTCTAGGCCTCCTAGTTTGAAGCTCCACCAATACCATGTGGATAGGTCCCTCATATGTTTTAACATTTCCAATCCCCGAAAGCCGGGAAATTGGGAGGTGACATGGAACAACCAAACCAAGACATTCTCACACAGAGCCGATAGAATGCCCGTAGACTCAGAGCTTATACGCCAAATAGCCAACAGTGGGAGATATTTTCAGTATAGATACACTCTAGGAAGTAGGCCCATGCGAGTTGGAGAAGTATCACCAGGATACTGTGCACATATCATACAACCCGATACGTGTACTAGACAGATGAGAGAGTTAGGGATAGGATTTTTCACATGGAAGGTTTGTAATATGGTGATGTAATTTTATGTCCCATATGTCCTCCCCGATGATGCATATTTCATATGTGGGAGGAAGGCGTATAAGTGGCTTGCCCCAAACTCAGAGGGATTGTGTTGCATTGGAAGAGTGTTGCCGGAAGTAATGACCATTACCCATGATAAAATTAAAGAGGTTCACCGCAATGCTCAAGCTCCTTACACTCACACTCATTACGAACACATTGTAAAGAAGACACCTTATAGATAGGACAGAGCATGCAGCCTCTGATTTGATCCACGAATCCACCGGGATTCAACTCCTACTCACGCTAGATATCACCCGTACCGCCAGAGGACCTATAAATTTTAGGTATATAACTGCGCTAGCGAACCTGATAGACAATATCACCGAGATGTATGATGACAACTTCAGGTATACTGGAAGAGAATTGCAAGCTTACAAAACGGAACTGATCCAGCACAGGATGGTTCTCAATTACATCACAGCGGTGACAGGCGGGTATTGTGTCACCCTAGCAACTCAGTATGGTGTAAAGTGCTGTACATATATCACAAACAGCACTGAGGACCCAACCGAGGTCATAGATCAAAAGATGGACGATATCTTGCAATTGAAGTGGAAGTTCCGAAGGAGGCACAACCTTACCCTTACTTCTGTGAGTGATGAACTGACCGGCTGGGTTTCATGGTTGAACCCACGCAATTGGTTCTCAGGCTTAGGAGAATGGGCTCAAAATGTTATCGTTACTGTAGGGAAATTTCTCTTATGTATCCTAGGAGTTGTCATAATGATTGGTTTGATATTCAGATGTGTTCGGATTTTAATGCATTGCAAGCGCAGTACCAAATTGATGAGTTTGAGGAGCGAGGGCATTGTAACAACAACTGGTTTAATTTATGACCCATCAATCGAGACAATGTTGTGATAAGACGTGATTCCACGGTCCGTTTCTTTCACCCGTTTCTCCTTTGTTTTTCTCCAAGGTAAAAAGACATCCACTTGGAAGAAGATTTTGATGACCCATTATACAGACCATTGATGAACTTTGTCACAGCCATTTGATGAACTCTTAGAGACTTTAACTTTTATGGACACTTGGAAAAACTTTGCTTGCCACTTACAGCAAAGATACAGCAATCCGGACAAGACATCAACAAGACTTCAACAAGACATCCAAGGACAAGCACATACAATATCATACGAATGCATTTATAACGCATGTTCCTTATCTTCATCTCTACTATCTTCAGGTAGTGACACACATAGTCGACAGGTAATATAGGCACATATATTAGCACTCACATATTCTACCCCTTCATGTATCATCAACTAATGTGCACCCCATTTTGTTGGTACTGAAAGCCGAAAAGAGCTCGGTAGAGTTTGTTAGCCCACTTACAGACCCTTAATACGGTATAAGAAGGATTCAATGTATACTTCGCAATACCTCGAAGCTTATTTTAGAACATGTACGGCACGATGATACATGACCCCTCAGACATGAATTTCATACATACATGCTTTTACTATCCCACTAGGTCATACATTTCCCACCTTCTCCTCTCCTCCCTACTCCCAATCATAATAAGATAGTTCATGGTATTATATATTTTTCTGCTTAAATTGTTTAGATAGTACAGTTATTGGTGACTGCCAAAGGGTGGACTGTCAAAGTCGAAAAATATCATGATTCACATGCCTTGTACTAACCCCTCATGCACATGCCCGCTGCTCGTACACTCAGTCTGCTGTGCGTGCACATATCTGCAATTTGCGTAAGATCGCTCCGGCGATCACGCGCGTGGTATGCGCATTTACGGTAGAGTTTGTGAGCGTGTAGCGGGCGACTCGATCATAGCATATTTAACCCATATAGTGTGTTTTATAGTTAATATTCCCCTAGACAACGTCAGCAAGTATGTTTAGTTTAAACGGTTCTTGGACAGAGAGATTCCGCTTTACATGATAGGAAGGGTCAGATAAAGGTTGAAAGGTGGTGTCTAGTATCCAGCTGTAGGGTATTTTAAGGGTAACATTTCGGTGTTAGTTAGGAAAAGATCGCTCACTCCTGCGTATAGTTATGTACAAAAGTAGTTTATGGACATTAATTGTATTTTGCTGTTTATTACACATGCGGGGGGAATCCAGAGGATACCACCCACTACAGCAGTTGGGGAAAGACACAGCCCACCTGTTTAAATCTACTTATGACCTTTGTTATAATGCAGAGACACATTCCTGTGTCCAATGAACGATGAGATTGTAGGAACCATTGTATTGTGAATGTACGCTGTGTATATAAAGACCAGCATTGCCTGGCCAGTCACTCACTCTCTCGGAAAAGTTTTCACATTGAAGGCTGAGGGCTGGATCCAGGACGCGCTTGCGAATCATTCCCACGTGTGTAAGTTTCTCTGTAGCCATTTTGTTATCCTTAGTGTTTGCCATTTATTCTCATTCTGTTTGTTTGCCATTGCTCATGTTATTCTCTGTTATTGTGTTAGATTTTGATGTTAGTTTGTAGTGTATGATATGTATTGTTTAACCTTTTATTAGAATCTATCCACAGTGGCCTTAGAACCATGTGGTTTTCAAATACAAATTAGTGCTGTGTTGTCACTTTCCTGCCAGGGCTTTCAAAGTGGTTTAACCTGTTTAAGGTGTATAAGCATTGTTAAGGTGTATAAGCATTGTTAAGGTGTATGCACTGCTGATACTTTGTATCACCAGCGCTACTTAAAGTTTAAAGGTATAGTGCTTTGCTGCTAAGGTTTAAAGTATAAGCAGATCCTTACACTGTTTCATTACTTAAGGTTTACTGTGTATCAGTCCGTGAGCGTACGTGTCGCTCGTGCGTCGCGCCCACGGCGTCTGCTACGCTAAGTGCGTACCCTTACGGTACTCACTGCGCCAATTGCGTACTTAGTCCATAATAAGTATATAGCTTACGTTTAAAGGTAAAATTTGACATTGTCAATTGGTACTTTATCTCCGTTGACTTTGGGGGTCATTCAGACCTGGTCGCACACAGGCTGATTTTTGCACTGCTGCGACCAGATAATTGCCGCCTACATGGAGAGGGAGTAATCGCTGTGCAGGGGAGCAAACGGCTTTTGTTTGTGCAGTTTCTGCACAGCCCAGGACATACTCAGCTGATGTCAGAAATCCGCTTTTCGAACAGCTGGGCACGCCTGCGTTTTCCCAGACACTCCCTGGAAACGGTGAGTTGCCGCCCACGAATGCCTTCTTCCTGTCAATCTTCTTGCGATCGCCGCTGCGATCGCATTCTTTGTAGAATCCGTTGCTGTCCGGGGAACCCCGTCGCTGGCCTGCGACGCACCTGCGCATTGCGGACTTCACGCATGTGCTGGTCAGACCCAATCGCATGGATGCAAAAAAAGGCAGCGTGCAATCGGGTCTGGATGACCCCCTTTATCTCCAGCCAAGGCTTAGTAAATAGACCCCTATGGTGGGAAGGAACCATACTTAATTCCAGAAGCAGAACATTTTATTGAAATGGAAGTCTCATGTTTTAGTAGGTAACCCATACAAGTGATATACACAGTACAGTATAATACCAGTTTTCTCACCACAGCCCCAAACTGATCCATTTGTAAAAGTCCAACCATATGGAGAAAAGTCCCATTTTGTGAGTTCAATACCCAGGAAAGCTCCAGAAATATGCAATAGATTCTAGGGGGTAAATTTACTAAGTGTCCTAAAAATGTAAAAAGGTGATGTTGCCCATAGCAACCAATCAGATTCTGTCTATTATTTCTCTGTTGCATCCTAGAAATGATAGACAGAATCTGATTGGTTGCTATGGGCAACATCACCGCTTTTCATTTTTAGAACCATTAGTAAATTTACCTCTAGATGGCATAAAGTACTGTCCATAAAGTCATTTCTAGGCATTTTCTGTTTTGTTCTAAAAATGTCAGTCACTTCCTAGGAAACTGACCATCCCCTTGGATACCCTTCCATTTTATTATTAATTATTATTATTATTATTATTATTATTATTATTATTATTAGTTTTTTGATAAGCTGTAGTATAAAGACTGGATATAAGGCCCTCAAAAGTGCTTAGAAGCCAAAGATAAATCATAGGTCTACTAAATTTAGGAATTGTTAAAACTTGAAATCAGAAACAAAGTGAGAGTCTGCTCAATGGGGAATCTAATGTTATGTTGCAGACAGGAATCAAATTTTATGGTATTTCTCAAGATTGTGAGAAAAATCACATACAGTAGTAGTGGCCAAGGTGGCCTAGGCAGTGGCGTAAGTTCGTCACAGATGCCCGGAGGCAAGATAAATATTGGTGCCCCCCTATTTCCTATATTAAGATAAATGTATGTATGTATGTATGTATGTATGTATGTATGTATGTATGTATATATATATATATATATATATATATATATATATATATAGAGAGAGAGAGAGAGAGGGAGAGAGAAGGTATGGGCCGGCACTCTTCCCAAATGCTTGAGATTACCCCGGTGCCTTCTAGTGGAAAATTTTGTAGAGTCCCAATACAGAAGACAGCGGCACTCAGGGATTTAAGAAATGCAAAGTTGTATTCAAAAGTACAAGAAAGCCGACGTTTCGGGGCTCACCTGCCCCTTTGTACACACCTTGACAAAGGGGCGGGTGAGCCCCGAAACGTCGGCTTTCTTGTACTTTTGAATACAACTTTGCATTTCTTAAATCCCTGAGTGCCGCTGTCTTCTGTATTGGGACTCTATATATATATATATATATATATATATATACATACATACATACATACATACATACATACACACACACACACACACACACACACACACACACACACACACACACACAGATATGTCCACTTACATCTTTGCTAATTTGCTAAATTTGGCACAACATGCAAAACATGGCTAAGCACGAGTAACGAGTGGATGGATTTTAAAATTTTTGTTTGCCATAACAGAATATGTATAAAGTAACATATTGAAGAAGCAAGTTAAGAAAAATCACAAGGCATGAGTCCATATATATATATATATATATCCCTCCATTCAATCATTCACAAGACTCCTGAATGATTCGGTCATGAAATATACGGCAGCCTCGCCGACACTCCATCAGAACCTCACCCGGGCTGAACGGGCAGCTTTGAAACAACTGGGAGCCTACCGAGATGTCATTTTGCGCCCAGCGGATAAGGGGGGAGGTTTAGTTATCCTTAACCTCTCCGACTACATCAAAGAGATTGAGAGCCAACTGGTAGAGGCGGACACATATGAGGAATTGACACATGACCCATCTAGTGAATACCAACACGAACTGGCGCACCTCCTGGAACAGGCCAAAGCTAATGGTCAGATATCCAGCAAATTACGAGATGCACTTACACAAGAGCACCCACTTGTGCCTATCTTCTTTGTGGTACCCAAGATCCACAAGAGTGCAACAGCACCTCCGGGTAGGCCAATAATAGCAGCCAGGGACTCCATCTTCCAGCCCATCTCGATGTTCCTTGATGGGATACTGCAACCTTTGATTCTAAAACACCACAATTTCATTAAAGATACCACCAGCTTCCTGGAGCGGATCAACAGCATCAGACAAGTCCCTCCTGGGACACTAATATGTGTGATCGATGTAAAAAGCCTATATACAAGTATTCCTCACGAAGCAGGCTTACACGCCATGAGAGAATTTCTCATTGAAGAGAAGATGGATGCCCTCGATATAGGCCTCTTTATGCAGCTACTGACAATGACCTTGGAGAAAAATGACTTTATGTTTAATGGCAAATTTTTTCGCCAGAAGACCGGGTGTGCGATGGGGAGCAACGTCTCCCCATCGTTCGCCAACGTCTTCATGTTCCAGGAGGAGCAGGCTGTTTTCTTTGACAATAGGGCCATAGCCCAACACATACTGATATTTACCAGGTACATAGACGATTTGTTTCTATTATGGACCGGTGAAGCTGAGGAGTTTGAGCAGTTGATGATGGACGTTAACAACAGGCCATCCACAATCAAGTACACCTACGCGATGAGTAGAGTGTCCCTCAATTACCTGGACGTAAAGGTGACCATCGAGGACGGAAAATTGAACACAAGCTTGTATTCCAAGCCTTCGGACAAAAACGTCCTATTGAGAGCAAACAGTCACCATCCGGGACCTCTCAAGGATGGACTACCGAGGTCACAAATGATAAGGGCCTCTAGGATCATCAGCGACAGGTCTAGTCTGGAACAGGAAGTAGATCGCATGATTACCAAATTCGTCCAGAGGGGATATGATTATCACAAATTACAACAGCAGAAAGCAGAAGTCATGTCAATACCAAGGGAGACCCTTCTTAAACCGACAGAAAGGAGGGAGAAGGCGGTAATCCCATTTGTCAATACTTTCAACACAGCCAGTCCGGTGATCCAGAGGGCAACAAGGGCGTTGTGGCCTATAGTAGCCTCGGATAAAAAGCTTCCTACCTTTAAGGACAGACGCCCCATGCTATGCTACTCAAGGGGTAAAAGCATAAGGGACACTATAGTACACTCTGATGTCACAGGATTCCAGGAAGAGGTAGAAAGGCCCATCTCTTTTCTTACCAAGCCACCAGGGTGCTATAGGTGCCTTAAATGCACAACGTGCAACAACATGACAGTAGGGTCCTCGTTTAAGCATCCCCACAAGGAAAGAACTTTCCAGATTAGGCATGTGGTGACATGCACGACAACCCACATTGTATACTTACTTACATGCCCGTGTCATTTAGTCTATGTGGGAAAATCTATCAGGACCCTAAGAGAGAGGATGGCCTTACACAGGTCTGCGATCAAACAGGCTCTGGCCGGAAAACCTTCCGAGCAACCTGTGGCACGCCATTTCGCACTTATGGGACATTCACTCAATGATATAAAACATCAAATCATAGATCACGTTCCTCGCAATATTCGAGGAGGAGATCGGGACCGCAAGCTTCTGTGCATTGAATCCAAATGGATCCATGAACTTGGCACAATAAGTCCTGGTGGACTGAATGAGAAATTCTCGTGGAATATTTTCATATGAGATGGTCATGGACTGTGCCGATGCCCCTTGCCCACCTTTTTTCTCTTTTTCTTCTTTTTCTTTTTCCTTTTTCTTTTCAGTTTCCTCTATTTTCTTCCCCTCCTTTTCTTTCTCCCCCCCCCCCCTCTTCACCACCTTTCCCTTTTCCCCTCTCCCCCCTCCCCTCTCCCCCTGCATTCCCTTTTCTCTCTCACGTGCTCTTCTTCTAGTTCCCCCACTTTCTTGTTCTTTCCTCTTTCTCTTCCCCCCCTCCCTTCTCACTCCATTCATTTTTCTTCCCGGAATCTTCCTTTCTCCCCTTCCCCCTCCCCCTT